>NC_135321.1:62630897-62941621 GCF_048772815.1 Callospermophilus lateralis
AATCAGGGTGCTTCCTTTGGTAGCCAGATCACCCTCTGAGTAATCTTATCAATCATCAGCAAACACATGCAACAAAAGGATCACAGATGATCTCAGATTAATTGATGGACAATTCAAATATGAGCTAGTAAGTTTTGTGTGAATTCTTATACAGTGATAGACAACAATATACCCACTGTAGGCAAGATGTAAACATTAAATCACATGTGGTACACTAATTATCTGGAAAATAGCAGCTATCTTATAGAGAGTGAATTGCTTTCTGTAGTTTAAATTTAAACTTACATCTCTCAATATATTATTGAATTATTTAGAAATATGTGTAGTCAGGTATGCCTTTGATTTGTGAAAATATTCTCTCAGTATGTCACATCCAAGGGGAAAAAACAGATATCACAACCTTGCCACTAGGCTCAAGAAAATATTTCAAAAAAGAATTTTCTTTAATGTGTTTATATTCTAGAGCCTGGGCTACTGACAGATCTGAAGACCTAGCACCCTACATTTCCTGGGACACCATTTTTTTTGTTTGTTTACAGTGATATCTGAAATGGAAATGGATCTCTGTCCAGCATCTTTTGAAATAATGTTCAGCTTTGTACACTTCTTGGTTGGAGAAATCAGCTCTCTCAAAGTGCACTGTCTCCCCTGTGCTTTGGCCTTGATGAGAATATTGTCCAGGAAATGTATTCCATCACCTATGACATAAAAATGAATGGTCCAGACTTTTCACCTTGCTGAGATCAAAGAATTCTTAGCTCTAAAACATGGAATGTGGCTGCAGTGAACTAAGATATGCCTGAGACTTCAAGTAAAGAGTAAATTTTAAAATGAATTTTAAATGAATTTCCAAGAATACACATATTCATTAGTAAATTCATATTGTCAAGCCATGATTATATTCTCCATATAGTGCTTTAAGTTATCACAATTGATTTAAGTTAATTTTCTTCTTCTTTTAAAATTTTTATTTATTTTTTATTTAGACAGAAAGTCTTAACTGAGGTGTTTAGTGCCTTCCTTTTTTATGGAGGCTGACTTGAAATTTGTGCTCCTCCTACCTCAGCAACCCAAGCCACTTGGATTACAAAAGACCAACTTCTTTTTCATTTTTAATGTGAATACTAGAAGCTTTAAAATTATATTGTGAGTCACTTTTTTAGTGGGGGGTATGGGAACATTGCTACCTCAGGGATTTAATTGCTTATAAGCTTAAGTTCTAGTTGTTTTCTCATAAAACCAAAGAACAGAAATTTAAATATAATTTTAAAGTAATTGTGATGTCATTTCCATTTATAGAAATATGTAAATATATTTGCAAATTAATTTATCCTTATAATCAGTGATAAATGTAAATTGACTTCTGTCTTTGATAGATCTTACTTTGGAAGAAAACTCTGCATTAAAATCTTAAAATAACTCCATTCCCAGGCACTTACTGTAATTCACAGCAGCTTGAGAGAGAGAGAGAGAGAGAGAGAGAGAGAGAGAGAGAGAGAACCAGGGCTGCAGAGCATTCCTGTAATACCTGTTACTGGCAAAGTCATCTTAAGAATATTTGAGACTCTGTCCCAAGACAGATATATATATATATATATATATATATATATATATATATATATATATATATATATATATATAGAGAGAGAGAGAGAGAGAGAGAGAGAGAGAGAGAGAGAGAGAGGGAGAGAGATAGAGAGAGAGAGAGAGAGAGAGGTGATGGGGTCTGCAGTGAGGGGACATAAGCTTGATACACAGTCCTTTTCTTAATCTTTTTTTTTCTGTATGTGGTTAACCCCCAGGGTTATGCCTTAGAGGGGAACACTACTGACTGAGTTCTCTGCTGAGCCCTGATTGCTAGTTTTTAAACCACACAACCAGAGCAGGTGAGAAATTGCTATTCTGACCTCATTTGTTTCTGGGTTGGTTGCACTATGCTGTCACTCAAACAGCAGGCCCAATAGGCTCAGTGTTAAGGCAGTGCCTTAAGCCTTGTCCAATGGTCTTTTAGGTGAGAACTCTCCAATCCTCACACAGCCAGTGATGAAAGGGTTGGACTTCCACAATCTTCTGTTCCCTTTGTATCTGGAGCCTGCCATTCTTCAAATCGTTTCCTAAGCTTCCTATACTAGATCAAGAACCTCTAGTTTCTGTGCTACACAGGTACTGAAAAAAATCAAAGTGACAACACTAAGAACCCTGAAAGAGAAAATGGTAAGTGTGCATTGTTATCATGAGATTGGGTAGTGAGGCTGTTTTAAGCCAACAGGACTGTCAATGGTGGGAACTGGAAATGTAGTAGGGACTCGGGGACTCCTCTTGGTCCTCTGCTGAGTCTGGTGACCAGAGGGCCTCTGTGGCAGCTCAGGCTTCACTCCCCTCTAACAAATCTAGTGAAGATTTTATCATCAGTGGAGACCCTGGGCATTCAATCCCATCATTGTATGGTGTTTTTAAGTACCTTGGTGAAGCCCTATGTGGGAATCCATGTGCCACTAGCCCAGCATATCCTCAGATCCCCAGATTGTGTAGTGAAGACTGGGATAATCACCAGAATCCCAAATCCATTAGTTGTGTTCATGCATGGTAGAAGCTGTGGTTTTTAGGACTTGTTTCTCTTGAGGTTTTTATTGTTTGTTTTGTTTTGTGTTTTGGTATCAGGAATTCAACCCATGGGCATTCATCCACTGATCTACATCCTCAGCCCATTTTCATATATATATATATATATATATATATATATATATATATATATATATATAATTTTTTGTATAGAGACACGGTTTTCTGAGTTTGTTAGGGCCTCACTAAGTTGCTGGGGTTGACTTTGAACTCATGATACTAATGCTTCCTGAGCTTCTTAAAATTAGTGGAAAAAAGTATCTCAAATTTAAAACAAAAATTTGAAATCCAGAACTTCAGCTTAGCTCTTTGTTTGTCTAAGAATAAATCCTTAGTTTTTCAGCTGCTTGTTTACATTTTCAAAGCCAGGGTTCAGTGAATAGATAGTAAAATGATCAGGCAGTTGGGATAATGGGCTTCATTCAACCACACCTGGAGGCTAACCAGTAGATATATTAATGAGCACTATTAAAGCCTATTTTAAATGTAAAAAAATTATGAGGACAGTTGTGGGAACAAAGTAGGATGGGTCATGAAAGAATGTAAGTGAAGCAAGATTGTAGTCAGGATAACTTTTTCAATACCTATTTTAGGTAAATTTTGATTTATGCTCTGCCCAAAACCATATACACAATCCTAAGTTTGCACACCACTGTATTTTTTTCTGCTGTCATCTCTTTTCCTGCATGGTTTTACACACACACACACACACACACACACACACACACACATAGTCTAGTGGAGATTTTGTCATCAGTTGAGATCAAATCTCTCTACTCATTTATGACTCTCTACTCATTTATATATATATACGGAGTGAGACAAGAACCCAAAAGAATTTGGCAAAATGGAGAATTCAATTTCTTCTCAAAACTCCAGTTTCAACATTATCAATTTTTTCCCCATGTTTCATTTCAAGTGGATGCATTATTTGTATTTTTTTTTTTCTCCAAGTACTGCAGGGAAGCTTTTCAAGATGTTGCTTTACTCTTGTGAGCCTTTCACATGTGAAGAAAGCAGGAAAAAAACAAGTGACATTAAAAAGAATGACTCTCTTCTAAATAGGATAGTATAGTTAATGTGTCACAATTAAGGATTTAAAAATAAATGGGTCCTCAATTGAGATTTTTGTTTTGTTTTATATGTTAGATCACTTTATTAAAGCAACCTGTGGAAACATTTGAAACATTCCAGCAAACTCCTTTGTCCTGCTGTGGTAGGAAAATAAAAGTGGGACTGGACTTGAATTTAAATTACAGGCATGTTCAATCTCAAGGGGTAAAATACACAGCAAATTAGGTCAAAAGCCATGTCAATAACCTGATGTGTGTGTGTGTGTGTGTGTGTGTGTGTGTGTGTGTGAGAGAGAGAGAGAGAGAGAGAGAGAGAGAGAGAGAGAGAGAGAGAGAGAGAGAGAGAGAGAGAGAGAGACAGGGGATAAAACCCAGGGTCTTGTGTATGTAAGCAAGCACTCTACAAACTGAGCTACATCTCAGTACTTTTTAATAACTATTTTACATAGATTTTAACCAGTAGCCTTAACACTTTTCCAATATCTGTTTAGATTGTATCCATAACCCAGAAATCAGTGAAGCAGATAATCTAGTTTTATCTCAAACTCTGGTTTCAGTTATCACTGGGTCTAGGTTAAGATTCCCCATTGAAGAATTTACTCTATCTTGTGTTTTTGTTTCAGTGTCTCATATTTATCTAGTCCTCAATTTTAGAACAGTCTGACAAAAGGTGCCCAAAGATGTCAAAGTCTCTTGGAGTATCTTTAAAATATCAGTATCTGAGTCTTGCCTTCTTAGGAACCATTGGAATTATAAGTGTGCAGCCTCTAAGGGGAGTAGTTGGATGCTCTGAAGGTGGAAGAAATATTCTGATATACCTTTCATTTAAAAGCACTTTATTTGATTCCTCTTTTTAGATACTGTGAATAAAACTACAGTTAAAATGGAATTGCAATAATTTCTTTAACAAAAGGATCCCAATTTCTTTAGACATATACCCAGAATATTTATTAGTGGATTGTATGACATTTTAAATCCAGAATTATTATTTATTTATTTATTTAGGTAGTGGACATCAATCCATGAGCACTTCATCATAGTTCTACATCCCAGGCCTCCCCCCTCTTCTTCTTTTGAGACAGGGTATCAATGAGATTCTTAGGAGCTTGCCAAGATGCTAAAGCTGGTTTGAACTTGAAATCCCCCTGCCCCATCCTCCTAAGCCACTGAGAGTACAAGCATGTACAACCTTGCTCTACTACCCAAAATAGTTATTAGTGGATTATATGGCATTTTTATTTTGACTTTTTGGAGAACCTAAACATTTGTTTCAAAAATATATTTATAGAATTTTTAGTGTCACCAACAGTGTTATATACTTATTTACTCTGAAATCTCTTTTATCTTTCAGGTATTTGTTTGTTTTGGTTTTGTTTTGTATTGGGAATTGAACCCAGGGGTGCTTACCACTGACCACATCCCCAGTCCTTTTTATGTTTTATTTTGAGACAGGCTCTCCCTAAGTTAATTAAAGCTTTGCTAAGTTGCTGAGTCTCTTTTGAATGAGTCCTCCTGCCTCATCCCCATGACCCTCTGGGATTACTAGCATGTGCCACCACACCTGGTTCTCAGGCTTTAATTACAGTTTTATTATAACAGCAGTACATAGACTGCAAGATGTCCATTTGACTAATACATTAAATCCCTGAGGCAAGTTTATGTAAAGTAGCTAGTATAAAAGCATTTTTGTAAAGACTGCTTGGAATAATCAGGAATTTGTATGTTCTAACCCTTTTTCTGAACTACTTTTAGGTATCATAGTCCATAAAAGTACTGGAAAAACAATATAAATTTATTTATTTATTTATTTGAAATCTATGGAAATTTGCACATTCTCAGTCACCTTTGCTTTCAGAGCTTGGAACTTCAGGACATGGTAACAAACAAAATATGTTAAAGTTGAGTCACTCAGGGCACAAACAAAGTCTTACTAGCAGCAATTGGTAATTCTGGGGTTATTACTGGAGTAAACAGAGTTTGTGTAGGGCTCAGGAAGTGCTAAAATCTCACTTAGGCTATCAGTGTTATACCGTATTTCCCCCCCACCCTTATACCCACAGTACAAGCTAGAGAGAACCTCATCTGCCAACAACAGCAGTTGGGGAAAATATGCTTGCAAACTGACACAGTCCCTAGAAAATCACCACATTTTTTGTGGCATAGAGAATTGTGTATCAATTCTCCCACATTTCTCTTTCCTGAGGGTAATGCTGCTGTTGGAGATTTGGTCCCAAATATGGTATTTTGCTCAAGACAAAACTAATACCCAGTGCAGCTCAGCTTTTCTGCTGATTAAAGGTAGATATTTTCTAAACTGTCCAATGTATCTAAGTCTCTCTACTCATTTATGACTGTGTCAAAGAGACACTCACGAGTAGATTTTTATTAACTCTACAGATGAAGGGAGAGTCCAGAATGTTAATATTTCCCTTTATTTTCAACATCATCTCCACTTAACATTTGCTTTTTAATGTTTCTAAGGTTGGAACCTAGTACCTTTCATCTCTATACACACACTCTGTCAATGAACTGTGCCACCGGTTTCAAATTCTAACTTTATATTGAAAATTTCATTATTCATCCATTCACATCTTTTTTTGTACCTGGGATTGAACTCTGGGCACTGGATCACTGAGTCACATCCCCAGCCCTAGCTTGTGTTTTATTTAGAGACAGGGTCTCACTGAGTTGCTTAGTGTCTCACTGTTTCTGGGGCTGACTGTAAACTTATGATCCTCCTGCCTCAGCATCCCAAGCTGCTGAGATTAAAGGCATGTCCCACCATGCCCATCTCACCCTTCACATCTAATGTTATTTTTCATATGGTTGTATTTAGATAGGCCTTTCTATTGCCCTTAAAAATACCCCAAATTAACATATATATATATATATATATATATATATATATATATATATATATAGATTTAGATTTGATTCTGTTATAATTGATGGGTCTGTATTATTGCAATATTGTTTTACAATATACAGTAGTGTCAAATAAAAATAACTACTTTATTTGGTCTTTTAAATGAGAGGTTTGGAGGTATTTTACTTCTCAGATAAATTTTTGAAAAAAAATGTCTTGGACTCTTTTATTAAAGAAAGTCATGCTAAAATTTTGATGGGGGAATATAATACTTTAAACTACCTAAATTGATTGTCTTTGCAGTGATGAGTTTTATTTATCCATTTGGTTTGTTTGATGAAGTAATTTATGTCCTCTATAAATTTTTATTTTGTGATAAGTTCTACATATTTTCCCTGAAAATCTCTACATATCTGATGTATTACACAGATATCACTTCTATCTAATACTTCTGTGATATTTTGTTCTGTTAGTTAAAACTGAATGTAATGAAAAAAAAATTGTCTATCCCCTAGAAACTAATTTTTCAAACTTTAGGTAGTCATGTAATTTTTAATGTACCTCCCCTCTTTTCCCAGCCCCCAGATTTTAGTTGTATGGACCAACATAGCTCTAGCTTTATTCTATCATATAATTATATGCTATCATGTTTCACAAGTACATTAATTTCTATAGGTCTATCTTACTTTCTGAGGAGTATTTTATATATATATATATATATATATATATATATATATATATATATAACATTTTATGTATATATTTATAGTAAACATTTTTCAAAATAAATGACAATAATTTATACTCTTTTAAATTCATTAGAATTTGTTTCATGTCCTCATCAACACTGTAATATTTTTTATCTGATGTTATTTTATTTTTCTTTAATTTGCTGACATGTTGTAATTCTTTTTATTGTTGAACACTTCTATATTTGAGTTATTCAAATCTCTTTCCTGCTTTTCACTTGGTGTCTCTATCATTTCTTTTTTTATTAAAACAGTTTAGTTATATGTGAGAACATTAATTCTCCTACTCTATCTCTTTTCTCTGTACTTTTTAATGGTATCATTCAAATTTTAATTTTAATGTTTCCCAATTATGAATTTTTATTATATTTTGTGTAATTTTTTGAAAAAAAGCCCTGTTTTGTTGTTCTTTATATTGAAACCAAGGGTGCCATTTCAATGCTCTACCAAGCCATTTATTGAATCTTATATTGAGGCAGGTTGTCAGTCAGTGGCCTCGGCTGACCCTGAAATTTCAGTTTATTTGCTTTAACCTCCCAAATAGATGGTATTAGAGGCATGTTCTATGACATTCATACTATAAGTCCCCTTATTATTTTTTAGTGCTGGGGATTTGGGCCATATCCCCAGCTCTATTTTGTGTATTATTTAGAGAGGATCTTACTGAGTTGCTCAGCCCATTGTTTTTGCTGAGGCTGGCCTTGAACTTGTGATCCTCCTGCCTCAGCCTCCTTAGCTACTAGGATTACAGGAATGTGTTCTGGCATAAACTCCCCTTTATTTTTGTAGTTGTAGTTGAACATTTATTTATTTATTTTTATGTGGTGCTTAAGATTAAACCCAGTGCCTTTTACATGCTAGACAGGTGTTATACCACTGAGCTACAAAACCAACTCCCATAAATTTATTTCTACAGTAACTTTTGACATATTGACATATATATATATACTATCAGATTTAAACTAGAGGTGGTTTAACCTTAAGCCACAGACATACCTTCAGGCCATCTAATATTGTATTTTGAGACAGAGTCTTGCTCCAGGTTCTCAGGGTCTTGATAAGTTTCTGAGGCTACCTTTAAACTTTGGTCCTTCTGCCTCTGCTTTCCCATGTGTGCTACCATTCCCAGCTACATTTTATTTTTATTTTGAAGTTTATATTACTTCTCAAAATAATTTACATCTGGTATTAAGAAAGCATATAATAGTATTTCCCCTCAAAAAATCCCCTTGTCCCAGGAGTTGTCTTTGGAAATAATGTCATTTTTCTATGTCCTCACCACAGTGCAAGCTATATATTTTATCTTTGTCTCAAGGACAAGTCTTTTTTTTCTTTTAATAAATCTCCTATCTTATTTACATAGGTCTATTTATTTATATTATTATGAGGTATATACTAATATTTATAACATCATGACATATAGCAATGTGTGATAAAATTATCTGTTGGTCAGTGAGGAACTTTATGTAACTATAACATGTAGCCTAAGCATTTGGTAATAGAAAAATCTTAGTGTTGGTATTCACTATGACATTTAAAAAAATGAAAAAAAACACTTTGGAGTGTATTTATTGCACTGTATATTCATTATTAAAAGAGGCACATTTTGTATATATGCACCAATATATGACACTCTGTGGACATGTACATTTTGTATATCTTGAAAATTTTTATTGTACTTAATGTTCTTTTCATCACTCTCCTTTTCATGTAATTATCTTTTTCAACTTACTGAAATTAATGAATTTTAGACCCCTTAATTTAACTAGTGATGTCTTTAGATTTCTTTTTAACCTCATATATATTACAGCTTTAGAGGTATCCCACTTTTTATAGCTTTATTGTTATATAATTGACTTCTAATACCCTGCACATTTAATCTTCAACCCTGACCCCTCTGGACTATTGATGTCTAAGTGGAGGGGATCACAAAGTGATACATGCACAAGACAGAAAATGGAAAGGGCAGGATATAAGACTGGTGGATGCTGGGTATGTAGGACTGGCTACTCACGACAAAGTATTGGTGGTATAGATGGGGTAGGGAGGAAATAAGCATGGAAGAAAAGAGGAGAAAAAAGACCAGCAAATAGGTTCAGAAACAACAACTCTAAAATGTTAGCATGAGGATAGAGGGGCAGTGTCTTTATAAGTAGAAATATGGTTTAGATAGAAAGAAGAAGATAGAACAGTTCCCGAGAGAGAGAGCCAATTGAATAGGATCCTCAGCTCCACGTGAAAAATATACAAATAGGGTGTGTATATGTGTTTATGTCTTCCCATGAAAGAGCAAAATTGATAGTTCATTGGGTATGCCTTAGCAGGTAGTAAAATAAACATTTCCAAATAGCTTTACACTTTTGCATGGCCACAAGAAATCTTTGAAAATTCCAATCACTTAATGTCTTTGCACTTTTAGTTTGTTATTCATTTCTTCATTTATTTCATTACGCCCTGAAAATATTATTTACTCACTTCCGCATAGTTGTCATTGTTTTTACATTCCTGGTGAGTATATAATGATACAAATCTCCTGAATCTTAACTTTTCTAATAATGGTTTACATATTTACATGTTTACTTATCATTTGAATGTTTTCATCTTTGCCACGTCTGCTTCTTATTAAGTCCTAAACTTGGTTTAGGAAGACCTGATAAAAAAATCACAGCTCAAGAATCTATCACCTGGGCATAATCCAATCACCCACTAAAGTGGAACTCTGGGACAACTAAAAGCTGTGTTGAAACTTCTGTTTATTCCCATACACACCTTAAAATAGGACTTCTATCTCCCTTGTATACATTGAAGAACAGGATACTAACTTTCTAAATCAGCAGTTAACAAACCTAGAGGAGTTTTCCATAGACTAACCACTACTGCTTTTAAATTGTTTACATTCTTGACACAGATTGTCACTTATTACCTCATCTTTTTCTATACTCTTTTTTTTGTGTGGTATCACTGGTTGAATTCTGGAATACTTTTCCACTGAGACATTATCAGCACTTTATAAAATATTGTACTTAGAGACAGGGTCTTGCATAATTTCTAAATTGCTGAGGCTGGCTTTAAACTCATGATTCCCCACCTTCAACCTCCAAAGCCACTGAGATTAAAAACATGCACCATTGTAGCCAGGCTTTATACTCTCTTTAAAATATTCAAAAAAGTAAAAATTGAAATTGCATTTACATCACTATTTCCTAGTACAGTAATATATTACCATCTAAAATATTTTTAAACCAATTTAATGAATGACTACAATTTTCTTTTCCATAGTTTATTTTGTCACCTCTTTGGGCCTAGGTAAAGGGTTTTCTTCCATGTTTTCAGAATATAAATGTCACCTGTTATCTAATGGGTCTACTTTAAGTGTTTTGAATATTATAATTCTAAACCTCTTATCCAACCTTCACATTTCCAAGATTATTAGAGGTAGTTAAAGGTCAATATTCATAACCAATTACCTACTTCTAGGAAAAGCATAATACCCATGTCCAGCTTGGAATGAAATCCATATGCTTCAGTGGAAAGGTGGTGTGAAAACCACTACCCTATGTTTTGGGGACCATTTAAATCATCATGGATGACTCTAAATCTTTTACTATCAAGTTAAATAAAATTCCTGCTACTTGCTTTAAAATTAAAAACTATGTATAAGAAATGTTAATGATGGACTGGGCTGTAGCTCAGCAGAAGAGTGCTTGCCTAGCATGCATGAGGCAGTGGGTTTGAATATCAGCTCCACATAAAAAATATATACAAATAGGGGCTGGGGTTGTAGCTCAGCAATAGAGTGCTCACTTATCATGTGTTAGGTGATGGGTTTGATCCTCAGCACCACATAAAATCAACAAATAAAATAAAAACATTGTGCCCAACCATAACTAAAAACTGTTTTTAAAAATATACAAATCAAATAAAGGCATCCTGTCTATCTACAACTACAAAAAAATTAAACACCAACAAAAAAAGTGAATGAGAATTAATACCTCTGGAGTCACTGAGGTTGATCTTTAATTCTAGTGACTAATTAGTTAAAAGGGCATTTCAATTTTTCAATCTTTTCCAACTATATGGAATGGAACATTTACATGTAGTGACCTAAAATGACAAAAATGCATTTCAGGGAGATAATATCACAGAAATTTTCAGGGCAGAATCTTGGAAATGTGGGAAAAATATAAGCACATACATATACATTTATATAGAGAAAAAGATTAATGATCAGTGCATAAATGTGGGTGTGAGTTCAGTATGCCACATGCATTTTAGGTAGAAGGTAATGATAACATTCAAAACATGAAGTAGTAATTAATGTGATCCAGAAATCTATAATTGTGGGAAACATTATTAGCAATTTAGTTAAAAGAAAATAAAGCTAAATCCTTCTGGCTATGCCTCTGTCCTCTGTTCTTCATCCAAATTTGATTCTCTTAAATGAATGTAGGTGGGTATGATGTTTTCTGAATTTTTGTTTTGTTTTTATATCAGGATTTTATCAGCTATGTCCTGTAAGGCCCTGTCCTTAATTCACTTTTATAACTCTTTTATGACCTGTTCTGGTCTCCAGAGGCAGAGACTCATCTCACTTATTCTGGGACATGAACTGATTTTGTCAATCTTTGCAAACAATGTTTGAAAGAACAAGCCTATTGGAGGGTCTTTCATATCATGCAATATGGTTCCCATATCCTGTAGTATTGGTTGGTAGCTCCCTGTTGGGTTAGCACTATCTTTAATATGATAGGGACTTCTCTGTCTGCTTTATGTTGAAGGCCTCAATAACACAGAAAAGAAAGATTTGTGGTCACAAGGTAAGGAATGCTAGAAGCCATAAGATTTGAGAAAATGCAAAAAATATTGTTCTCTTAGAGCCTTTAGAGGTAGTATGGCCCTTACATCACTTTGATATCAGTGCACTCACAGTCATTCACACTGAAAATCTTATATTTAAGATTATATTTAATGAATATTAAGATATTCATTCATAACTGGAAGAGAAAAAATTCTGGTTATTTTATTCAAATGAGTGCCTAATTCTTTTATTATTTTGCAGTAGTAGAAAATCAGGCATTATTGCAAATTACATCTTCTATGTGATCAAATTTCCATTATGATAATGTGATCAGCATTAAGTAGTAGTTATGAAAACATTGACCAAAGCTACTGGATTGTAGCTTCACTGACTTTTCTGAGAGTCAGCAACAGCTTGATCAGACAGCCTTTAATTTCTGATTGATAAGTAAATGTATTTGTTATTATTTTCTTTAATACCAGCTTCCTTGTGATGTGAACTACATGGTGTTCCACCAAGAACCTATTCCCTTCTGCTAAAATCTATAATGTCCTCTTTGCCTTCAATTATTTCTGGTAACTTCTATCTTAACATTTATTTTCTTGTGAACCTAATTCCCATTAGAAGACACATTATTTTTTTGGAACTAAGAAGCCTGATTTCACAGAAGATTTTCTAGTGTTACACATTTCTTGATCACTCTTATTTTACATTTTGGAGGTTGGCTGATAGGTTTTCAGCTTTCTTTCCTACTCAGTTTAAACCTGAGTATTTTTTAAATCTATTTTTTATTTGTGCTAATCAGTTATACATGACAGCAGAATGCTCTTTGAATTGTACACAAATGGAGCACAAAGTTTTGCTTCTGATTGTGCATGAATTACACACAAAGGGTAACACCATTTATTAAATCATACACGTACCTAAGGTAATGATTTCTGTCTCATTCCACTATCTTTCCTACACTAATTTCCACCTTTCCTTCTACAAATCTAAAGTTTCTCCACGAATCTTAGGCCTCCCCCATTATGGATTAGCATCCACTTATCAGAAAAAACATTTGACCTTTGGTTTTGGAGGATTGGTTTACTTGGCTTAGCATGATATTCTTCCATTCCATCCATTTACATACAATTGCCATAATTTTATTCTTTTTAATTATGAGTAATTTTCCATTGTGTATATATGCCACAGTTTCTTTATCCATTCTCTATAGAAAGGCATTTAGGCTGGTTTTTATTTGGCAGTTGAAAACCTGGGCATTTTGTTGGCTGGTCATTCTATCATCTCTTGCATTAAGTGAATATGGTTTGGTCAAGGGTTCTATTCTCTAGTTTTCTAGCTTATAGATATTGGTGTCTTCTAAGTTTCCCATCAAAAATTTGACTTTTTAAATTTTATTTATTTATTTATTTTTTATTCTTTATTATTTATTTTTTTGTGGTCACAAGCTAAGGAATGCCATTTTATTTAGAGACTGGGCCTTAGTAAGTTGCTTTGCATCTTGCTTTTGCTGAGGCTGGCTTGGAACACATTATTCTCTTTCCTCAACCTCTTGAGCTGTTGGGACTACAGATATGTGCCTCCTCTCCTAGCTAGATCTTGCATCTTTTAAATTGATATTATGAAAAACTTGTATATGCAACTATATTGCACTTACAGAAGATATATTTCATGAGAGTAGATATCTATTGATAACAAAATTTTTGTGTAATGTTTCTCTATGATTTTTTTGTTTTATTTACTAAAATAAATATGCGATATATCAGCATGTTAGTTTCATCTCCTTGAAAGTGTTTCGTATTTAATTTTTTAAGCTATGTTGTAATTAAAAAGAAATAAGCTCCATATTTCTCTAATATTATATGATTCCAATGTAGTAAATTTAAGACAGACTTTTCAGTGTTTGCACTCAAATTTGTGATGAGCAGATTAATGACAAATTTTGGATTCATTAAAAAAAAAAGAAGTGGATTTATCCAGGTCATCATCACATCTTAAAAGCCTATAAATGTCATAAGAGTGTGACTTATTCTTAGGTGATTTTGAGTTGTTTCATTTTGATTCTGCTTAGTAGTTAATGTGTCACTACAATGTGTCCCTTAGAAGCATAGCTCATAAGTCACTCAGAATATATTCATTAAAAATATGATTCCTTAAGAGACTTTTCAGCATGACAGCATGAAGAGATTCATGAAAGTTCAGCAAAGCAAAATTGATGAATAGAAAAACAAGGGCAACACAATTCCAACTATTTATATCCTCTGGTCCAGAAACAGAGGAAGAATACAGACAAGTAAAAGTGAAAAAAAATATAAAAGGAAATAGAAATACACATTTTTTCTTTTTTAATGGATCTTGAAAGCAAAAATATAAAACTGCATATATAGAAATGTATGTACCTTGAACCACAAAAATAAAGATAGAAAGATCTCACACAATGTGGAAAGGATACTCAGGATTCTTCATTGTCTTCTTTGAAACATCTATTGAGATTCATGATGAAAAAATTGTAAAAGAATAGAAACTCTATTCAGATTCAAGTGTTTAACAAGTTTATTAATCACCAATACACATATATTTGCTTGGTTCAGAAAATACCAGTTTAATTTTACAAATGATTTTCAGGGTACAATCAAAGCTTCAAGACTATAAATTCTGTATATCAACAAACTTAATTCAAGTACTGATTAATTTATTTTATTTACTTTGGAAATTAATTTAGTAAATTAATTTAGTTCTCTCCCTTACATTAGATAGTCGCTCTTATTTGTTTTTAATGATTGTATTTCTTTGTTTTCATTATAAAACAATTTTTTATTTTATTCTTCTTATTCTTGTTCTTTTTTGTACTGGGGATCAAACCTAGAAGTGCTCTATTACTGAGGTATATCACCTCTGGCTAAGTTGCCCAATTGGTGTTGTTATTTATTTATTTATATATTGGACCAGGTATTAAACTCTAGGGCACTTATCCACCAAGTCCTATCCCAAGCCTCTTTCCCCTTTTTATTTATTTATTTTTTAATCCTGAGATGTATAACCATTAAGCCACATCCCCAGACTTTATGTTTTTATTTTGATATAGTGTCTCACTAGGTTGCCTATAGTGTTGCTAAGTTGCTGAGGCTGGCTTTGAAAATGCAATCCTCTTGACTCAGGCTTCTAAACCACTGGGATTACAGACGTGCCACAATTCCCAGCTTATTTTTTTAGTTTTGAGACAAAGTCACACTAAGTTGCTTAGGGACTTGCTTAATTTTGAGGTTGCTTTTAAACTTGAGAACTTCCTGCTTTCGACTTCTAAGCTGCTGTAATTAAAGGCATGCACCATCAGAAGTCTTATATTTATGTTTGAATGGCCTTGCCATTCCAACTTACAAAAATTATAGATATACACCACCAAGCCTGGTTTAATTTCTTTTAAAATTCATTTAGTACTTATGTGTTACCTTCTTATTTATTTATTCCATTGTGTTACATCATTCTGTTTTTAGCATTAATTGGTGGTTCTTGTGGGGCAGGTCAAGGTATACTTTATGCCATTTCTTGACCACTGAATGTAACTATATGGATCTGATTAAAAACATCTGAAGGGGTGTGCTTTTAGCTCAGGGGTAGAGTGGTTACAACACATGTGTGAGGCGCTGGGTTCAATTATCAGCACTACGTATAAATAAATAAATAATAAAGTTTCATACAAAACTAAATATGTGTGTATGTGTGTATAATCTGAAGCCAGATACAAAACTGAAATTTATTTATTACTTTATTACTAAATTAATATTCACTTGTAGTTATTGACCATGTGTTATTATAATTAGTCTTCATGGCTCTGGATAATGAACAAAAAGAAATGTATAATTTCTGGTCTCAGAGGAGTACTATTCTTTGGTTGTTTATTATGTTTGTGATTTTTGACTTAAGTTATCACCTTCAAATAGGAACCAAAAGTGAGGCTAAAGAAGGCATAGGTTAGGGACTGGGGCTGGGGTTCAGCATTAGAATGCTTGTCTTGCATATGTGAGGCCCTCGGTTTGATCCTCAGCACAGCATAAATAAAATAAAGGTATTGTGTCCATCTATAACTAAACTATATGTATGTGTGTATGTATGTATATATATATATATATATATATATATATATATATATATGTGTGTGTGTGTGTGTGTGTGTGTGTGTGTATATATATATATGTGTGTGTGTGTGTGTGTGTGTGTGTGTGTGTGTGTTGTCAGAATCTAGAAATTGCTTAGGACCTCACTAAGTTGCTGAGGCTTTCTTTAACTTGTCATTATATATATATATATTTAAAAAACTGTAGGTTAGATTTTCAGCTAAGAATTGAGTGCTGATTTTGTAATTTAAAGGACAATTAGATAATTTATCAATTCAACTTCACAAAATTGCAAGAATTAAATTGTGGGGGGGGCATTGGTTACTGAGCCCATTGATAGTTTACCAATGAGTCAATACCTGAGCCCTTTTTATTTTGAGTCAGGGTCTCACTAAGTTGCTGAAATTGGACTCAGACTCACAATCCTCCTACCTCAACCTTCCACATTGCTGGGATTATAGATGTATAATAAATTGTCTAAATTGGGTCTTTGTGTATTACTCATATTACCAATGTGCAAATAATAGGTCAGGGATCTTTATGCTCAAGTTCTTATTTCTCAGCTTTCATTGTATCTTCAGTGAATACCATGTAACCCCCTTCCTTTACATCCATCTGAGTGTCCCTTTGAATAGTTTCTTCTGTTTGAAAACATGGATATAAGATGAAGGTGAACTTTTTGTTATTTTAACACAATACTGTGCCTTGCTGTGCTAAACTCAGAACCAGGGCTAGTGCACTAGCACAAGGAAAGAGATTCTCATACTCAGGACATACATATAGCATAGGTAAGGGAGATTTCCAACACTGAACTAGAGCAAAACAGGAATGAGGAGGCTGAGGTGGCCAGAGAACTGAGGACTCTGAGACTGAGCACACTAATCAGCAGGCCAATTAAGTTTAAATTCAAAATAAGGGCTGGGGATGTGGCTCAAGCAGTAACGCACTTGTCTGGCATGTGCAGGGCACTGGGTTCGATCCTCAGCACCACATAAAAATAAAGTAAAGATGTTGTGTCCACCAAAAACTGAAAAATAAATATTAAAAAATTCTCTCTCTCTCTCTCTCTCTCAAAAAAATCTAAATACAATAAATAGGCAATAGAACAAAGCACATGTGTGAAGGAGAAGATTATGGTTAATAATGGGGAATTTTTACTCACTAATATAACAGCAACAACAATCATAACAGTGTTAATTAGGATGTGCTAAAAGTTCATTTTAACAATAAGAAATACATACAATGAAAATTTAAAAAGTGTCATTAGATATTCTTTCAAAAGAAATTAATAGCCAGCCATGGTTGCCCATTTATTTAATCTCAGAACTTGAAAGGCTGCAGCAGATTTATAAATCTGAGGCATGCCTAATCAAATTAGCTATACCCTGGGTCACAATAGCAAATGAAAAGGATTGGGAATGTAGTTCAGTGGTAAAACTTTCCTGGGTTCAATCCATGTTACAAAACAAACAAACGAACAACCACAACAAAAACAACAAAGAGAGACACAGAAAGAAACACACACATACACCCACAAAGAGAGAGAAGCATTCAAGATTAGAAATGTACATTTGTATTTGGGATGTGACCAAACAGTAAAACATTTGCTATGCTTATGTTTGATCTCAAGCACTGAACACACACACACACACACACACACACACACAATCAAAAAATAATGCATATTTAATTATGTAAGTATAGTAAAATCTTGACAACTTTACAATTGTACTTTGTATACAGACATATTTTTCTCATACATTTATCACAAATTATAAACAAGCAATAAGGAAATAAAAAATAATCATCATATACATATAGCCACAGCATATTCAAGTAAATGTAAGTGGAAGTCATAATAAAAAGAAAATCAGTTACATTTTTATTTCCCTATTTTACTGGCTGGGACTTTGGTTACTTTATGATGCATTCCATAAAAAATGTATCTGTTTATTCTGGCAAAGCACAGATGAAATTAAAATTATATTTATAACCATTTAAGGGTATAATTATTTATCACTTATTATATTCACATGTGTATCATCACAAACATTTATTTCCAGGTATTGTTTGAGATGGAAAGCAACTAGTGCCCACTAGCAATTACTCCTTTGTTTCTCTTTCACACAGCTCTTTGATAATGAGAAATATGTTTTTTTTTGCTTCATAAATTTACCTGTTCAGGAAGTTACATATACTTTTGATTATAAAATACAAGGCATTTTTCTCTGCTTTCTTTTAATTGGCTTAAGGTTTATGGTTTCCACATACATCTTTATTGTAATATTTTAGTACTCATATGAAACATTATTGCTGAATATGGCTTGGATTACAGTTCAGAAGTAGAGTGTCCACATATCACATGTAGCCTGGAGTTCAATTCCTAGCAATACAAATATAATATTGCCTAATAATATCCTATTTTGGAAAAATACAAGGTTTTTTAATCCATTTACCTTATATTATCTTTACATTTTGGCTAGTGTATTATTTTCAAACTGAACACATTTTCAGTTATTTTAGAGGTAATTGCTGGTTAATTTAGTAATTTTTATGTTACTAAGAAACCACCAAGGTTCTTTGCACAGTGATTAGATAATTTTCCTTTCCCAATAAAGAGGCATAAAATTTTCAATTTTCTGCACACTTGACATTTGTTCTTTTCTTTTTTCATCCATTTTATGATTTTTTTTTGCAAAATTTTATATAATATAAAACAGTTGCACTTGGATAGACAAAGAAACAAAAGAATACTGCCTGACCAGATCACATAGTGGTTTATTCATGGGCAGAGCAAAACCAAATAGAAATGTATGGGTCAATTAATATATGTCAAGTGTTATGAAGTCAATTTAGGGCTTATCATTGATTTCAAAGCTTAAATAATTTGTGGGTGTCTACTAAATTCTGTATATGGTATTCCATTTTCATTGTTTTTACCTTTCTAAGTTTTATAATATATTAGCATTTTTTAAAACCAGGGATTGAACTCAGTATTGCTTGACCATGGATCCACATGCCTAGTTCTTTTTATATTTTTATGAGATACAGGGTCTTGCTGAGTTGCTTAGGGCCTTGCTAAGTTGCTGAGTCTAGGTTTGAACTTATGCTTCTCCTGCCTCAGGGCCCCAAGTCACCAGTATTATAGGCATGTGCTTCTGTGCCTGGCATATATTAGCAAACCTATAATTAATACTTCTTCCTCTTAGTATTTTTTAAACCTAAGATTATATTGAATAAAAATTAAACAGTATATTTTTGATTCTATAATGTGTAGATAAATATTTATAGTAGTTGCACAAAGGATACAAGAATCTAAACAGTCTCCAGTAAGGTTTTTATATATTTCGTACTTAGTAAACTCATATAATATTGACTCTAATTAAATTAAAATGTTAAGATGGAAATTATTCTCATAGCAACCAGTAAAAATAAAATATTGTGTCAATGAAATACTAAGAAAGAATAAAATGAGTAGATTAGTTATTTAAGAATAATTTGATTAAATTGTTGTTTAAAGACAAGTAGTATTAATGATCCAAAATAATAAAAAAAAATAACTCAAATGTTCTTGAATGTTGAAATTAAAAATTGGTAGTGCATCCATAAAATATAATAGTAATCTTCACTACAAAGGAACACATTACTGAAGCACACATGCTGATTGATTCTCACAAATACTGCATAGTTCAGCAGCTGGATTTAAAATTATATTGCATGATGTCAGGCAAAATGAAAGTATGATTAAATATCCAGTACAGTATCTTCCTTCTGGGAAACAAAATGTTGCTGGGAAAAAACATAATTTTCTTGGGATGATATAAATATTCTCTGCTTAAAAAATGGTGATTTTTTAATTATTCTGTTAGTCAAAATTTTACATTAATATATGTGACATTAAAGGCACAAGACCTCACCAAAACTTAATATAGAAATAGTGGGACTGGTCTATGTTGGAAAATTGGTAGAAGCATAGAAGAAATAAAATGTCATGTAATAAGCAGATGTTGAATTTGGATAACTGGTATATTTTAACATTTATTTATTTACATTTTACTTTTATGTAATAAAACATTTCTATACTGGTTTATAAGATCTTGGTTGCTTTCTGAGATCAAAGATGAAGAAAATGTTTTAGTCTGTCCTGAGCAAGGGTGATTCAAAATGTGTTAACTTTGGGATAATTTCTGAACCTTTACAGGATGCTTTGTGTGTTTTTATATGTATAACATATTTACATGGGAATTTTGAATGCTATGTGTGTGAAATTATTAGGTATCTCAAAATATTAGGAACGGGTCTGAGGTTTTGGCACAGTGGTAGAGGCTTCACCTGATACATGCAAGGCCCTGGGTTTGATCCACATAAAACTAAATAAAAATAAAGCTATTGTGTCCAACCTCAACTAAACATAAATATTTAAAAAGGATATTAGGAACAATTTGTGATTTGGTTTAGATTTCAAATTGGCTCAGTATAATTTTTTTAGTTGTCAATGGACATTTGTTTTATTTATTTATATGTGGTGTTGAGCATTGAACCCAGTGCCTCACTCATGCTAGGCAAACAGACTTGCCAGTGAGCCACAACTCCAACCCCTCATTTTGGCTTTTAATATTTTATTATTTGCAGTCAATTTTTCCATGTTCTAACACTTGAACATAAGACTTTTTATTTTAGCCACAATTTGACAAACATTCTATTTTTTATTTATTTATTTATTTTTTCTCAGTACTGGGGATGAAACCAAGATGTACTTTACCACTGAGTTGTATAATTTTTATTTTTTATTTTGAGACAAATTGTAATAATGTAATAAGTAACTGAGCATGTCATTGAACTTGCAATCCACGTGTATCAGACTTCTTACTTGCCAAGATTATTAGCCTGCACCACAACTCATGGCTTAACACATTTTTTAATAATGATTTTTTCCAAAAAAAAATTCTTTTGTACAGTGAGGTTGTTCATGAAAAAGGTACTTAGAACTGTGTCCTTTGCATGGTGTATTCTCAATAATTTTTAATTGGGTTTAGTGAGAAAAAAAGACTATTAAAGTTCAGTTTATGCAAAGGATGTCAATTATACAATGCAGGTGCTCTGGCTTGGGTAACTGCCCCATAGTGAGTGGTTCAGGTATTAAAGGCTTGGTCCCCAGGGTTTTTGAAGTGGTGGGACCTTTACAAGGTAAGGCATGGTGGAAATTTTTTAATTCACTGCAGAGTGTGTACTTGAAGGTAGCTTTGGCCCCCTGGTGCCTTTTTAGTTTTGTGTTGCCATGAGCTCCTGCCATAATATGCTGCCTCACATCAGGCCAAAAGCAATACCAATCACTTATGAACAAGGATCTCCAGAACTTTGATTCAAAATAAGATTTTTTGTTTATTATATGATTATTGCAGGTACTTTTTATAGTTAGTAAAACCTGACTAAGAAATTGGGTGAGCCTGAAATGCCCATGCCATGAGCAAATGCCGTATATGTATTTGCAACTCATTCATCAAAAGATATTCACATAAAGCAATGGTTTTTAGTTTTACTGAAAAAAAAGAGTGTTTAAGTAATTCAATTTCAGACATGAACTTAAACTCACATGATAATTCCTTCCAAATCTTGATAAACACAGAAGCTTAGGTCCCTCTGCAGGGATATGGATTACATTGTTTTAATGCAATTTGGATTCTGTGAATTTGAATAGCACTTCAGGTAACTGTACACTTCAGCCAGAACCAGGAACCATTAGTTAACAGTTGAAAATGCATTAACACTCTGTGTTTTCTATGTGTGCTGTGTGGATGTGCCCATTTTAGCCTTTCAAGTTTGGGTTCATAGAAAAGAGATTTGCCATGTTTAGAAAACCAAAAAGTTAATTTTTTTTACATACTAAGCTGTTTATACAAAATGCTAGAGGAGAAAATATCTTCTAAGTATAACTGTCTTGGTCTTTTGCTTTCATATTAAGATTTTTTTCATGCAAAAAAAAATCTAGGTATAGTCTAGGTTAAAAATTGTACATAAGCTGGGTGCAATGGCACATGCCTGTAATTCCAGTGGCTTGAAAGGCTGAGAAAAAAGGATTTTGATTTCAAAGCCAGCCTATAAACAGCAAGGCACTGGCACCTTAGTGAGACTCTGTCTCTAAATAAAATATAAAACAGGGCTGTGGATGTAGCTTAGAGTTCAAGTGTCCCTGAGTTAAATCCTTGGTACCAAGAAAAAAAATTGTAGACTAAAAATACCAAAAGAAGGAATGAAAGAAGTTGCAATTATATTGTGTTATGCACATTTTTAATATTATCACATGATGAGAAATTAGAAAATGAATCATTCAGCCTTTATTTTCTAAACATAGCCCAAATCTATTTACCCAGATTTTTTTTTCTATTTTAAAAGTCACTTGAGCATTCTTTTGAAAACATTTTAATAATAAAAAATAGTGAAGATATGTGAAGCTAAAAAAGAATTTTGCTTCTATTGCAGAGGTGGAATTCTTCAGTTACTTGAATTCCTAGAGAAGTTGCATAATTATTTTGACCTAGCAAAACTTTGAGTTTTTGAGGAAGGCAGTAGTAATTATGATTCCCAATCCTGACTAGCCTCTTAGTACCTATGGTTTAATAAAATTTTATTAATTTTGAATAGTCACACAAATGTTATCTGAAAGAAAAGAAAAAAGGTATGAATTGCAAAAATAGTTCTAATTCTTCATCCTTCTCTGTATCCAGGCAATTGACAATGTTCTTTTGTAGCTCTTCTTATTGACAGGTAGGGTCTGTTTTCCAATACTTTAATCTAGAATGGCTTATATTACAGTAAGTAAAATACAGTGAGTATAAAAATGTACTAGTATTATGCCTTGGCCTGAAGTGTCTTGAATTTTTCCTGATTATCTATGTATACCCCACCATCTCAAGGAGAGAAGCTAATATGATGATGATTGTGAAGAAGAAGAGGTCATGTGGATGAGAAGAAAAATGCCACAGTGGACAGCCATCTCTCTTCCAGGAGCAGGGCTACTATGTCAAATAGCAGAGCATATGCAGAAAGTTTCCTAGCTGAAATCAGAAGAATAACCCATCTTAACCCAGTCTAAACAGGGCTTTCTCATACACTGATCATTTCAATCAAGAATTTGTAATTTTTGTGTAGTTTGTAATATTTGATAGCTAATCAACAAATATATCCAATGCAAACAGTAAACCAGAGTTCAAGACTTGCTGATTTCAGAATCACTAAATTGAATTGAGCATGCAAGAAGTACAGATTTTTTCCCCCTGATTTAATATTGGAAGTCATATTAGATGATTTTGAGTTATGCAGAAATGTGTGCAGACATGAACTTAAACACACCATACTACTCACCATAAGATGAACCAGACAACCTTAGCCAGATCACTAGAATCAAGGCCCAATGGCATGATAAAAAGTTTTAATTTTTTTCTTCACATCTAAATTCTGATGTCAAGGTGTAGACACATGTGAAGACATAGAAATCCTTCCCCTTGTTCACTTTCTAATATCGAAAAGGCCTGAGATTTTCCAGGTAGTCATTTGGAAAGATGGATTTCCTTTGTGAACTCTCATCTCATAGCACCCTCCTGTGTCTAATAGAAATCATTTCTTGTTCATTTGGTCTAAAGGAGGGATATTAGGCAGGAAGACATAAGATAAAAAAGAGGCTTTAAGTCATTCAATTTCCTGTGGTAAGAAGAACCAGAGCCCTCAAATGTACACTTTCAATGTGGTAGCCATTTGTCACATGTGGGTAATGAGTTTTTGGAATATGGCTGATATACATTGAGAAGTATTAGAAATGGAAAACACAGTGAAGATTGAATGTTTAATGAGAAATAAATGTAGTTGGCCTGGGGTTGTGGCTCAACAGTAGAGTGCTCACCTACCAAGGCACTGGGTCCAATTCTCAGCACCACATAAAAATAAATAAATAAATAAATAAAGTTATTTTAAAAAATGTTAAAAATATAATTAAAAATTTTTATTAGTGATATATTAAAATGATATCATTTCAAGTATATTGAGTTAGAATTATGATTCACTACAAATTATAATCAGTTATATTATATAATAAAATTTTATGATATTTTATAATTTCTAAATTACTATGAAGTATCAATTTTGTGACAACTTATAAATTATAAAAATTTATAGTAATTTAGTTTAAATTATTATAATTATTTATTTTAATTGTTTTCCTTATGAACTCTAAAAGTTTAGTTACACATATATTTTTCACTTATTTTTACTGAACTTTGCTGCTGTAGAAGATTGTCTACTTTTTTCAAGATCTGATGCATCTCTAAAATTCCAGCATATGATCTGGGTGTGTTGGTGCATACCTGTAATTCTTGTGACTCAGAACACTTAGAAAAGTTGATTACAAGCTGAGGTCCAGCCTCAGTGACTTAGGTAGACCTGGGCAAACTTTTTGAAAATAACTAGGGATATGGCTCAATAATGCATCACTGGGATCTATCCCTGGAACCAATAAAACAAACAAACATAAACCTCATGAAGCCCAACCATGAAGAGTTTAAAACCAAAAAAATGTAATTTTCAATGTACTATTTGCATTTGTGAATCTATGTTGTTGATATTATTGTTATTGATAATTGATATAACTTTATATTCACCTTAAATATAAATGTTCCCTTGCATGGCCAAGTCTTCTTCCACAAAGAAAGCTCTGTCTGAAAAAGAAAATAACCAAGGACCTGTCAATCATTGATGCAGCAGCCTGAGTTCTAATTGTTTCACCTGTCACTCAGAGGGGTCTGAGGCAGGTATTTTGTCCATTCAGTTCAATCATTCAGTGATTGTGATGGTAATTATTCAATCATAAACAACCAAAGAATAGAGGACAAGTTTCAAAATTCTGGGAGATTTTTATCTCTGGCCGAGGTAAATCTCTAGATCCATCAGGTATTGTGATACCTGGGAGGTTCTGTCACAGGTTCTTTCACTCTGAACTTCAGGGGTTAGAGTATTTGTAGAAATGATAAGTCTGCAGGGCTGGGCATTATGAAACAGAAGTCAGGGGCTGGTTGAAAATAGAACTAATTGTGGGAAACTGAACTTTCCTGAGGTCAGATTTGGAGTCTGTTAACCCTAGTCAAATTTTGATAGTGCACAATATTCCATCACCTCTGGCCCCACATAATGAGGCTTGACAGGATACTACTTTTATGTCCTGTGCCAGATTGTTGGCCTCAGCCTTGGCTTAAACTCTCTTTACCTCCTTGCTACACACCTTCAAAGCACGTATTAAATATATAGTTATGACATGAGAATTCTGACTGATATAAATAATTCATATTTGGGAGTAGTTGTGGCCCATTAGGTATTCAATTTCTTTTTACATCTCAGATGTTGTCCACTTTTTTGGGTATTTTCCAATAGTATAGTAAGCATGAGTTCCCTAAATGCCATCTTTTCTCAGTTAACTCAGTATATTATGGAGTATGCTTTTCTATTGTACATTTCAAATAACATAACATTTTAATTCATCTTTTTCTCTGAGTTCTGGATAAATTTTTTTTTAAATAAAATATGTTTGTGTACATTCACAAGAGAGAAAAATAGGATTATCACTTGAAACTGTAAAAAAAAAAAAAGTTTGGCATCTAATGCCATGTGGGAAAGCATGTCTACAATTCCAGCAACTCAGGAGGCTGAGGCAGGAGGATCAAAAGTTTGAGAATAAAAAATAAAAGGGAGAATGTCTCTCAGTGCTTAAGCACTCCTGGGCTCAATCCTTGGTACTGAAATATAAAATTATATAACATCTTATCTATTTGTCTTCTGTAAGCATGGATAGAAGGTTTAGGGCTCCCTTAAAAACTTTAGAGTGTGATGTGTCTTCAATGAATGCCATGTCTTTTACTGGTCCTGAGTGTCAGCACTGCATGAAGGTAAACCAAGGTGCCCACAGCTGCCATGTTTGATGAATTACCTAGAGAATATCAACATCTGTGTAATCATTACTTTCTACAAAGCAGCTTATTGGGAAATGGAGCACCTGGTCAGACTAGCTGGTTACTCTAGAGATTACAGGAATATCCTGTATAGGTTTTATATAAATATCATGTATTGGAACATTAATATAATTTTCTTCTAATTTTAGATTCAGCTCCCCAGAAACACATTGCAGTTTAGTCACCTAGCTTCTGGAATTAAAGAGAAAGGGAAAATGATCTCTATTATTTTTCCTTTTACCCATATAGGGAGGAAAGATTAAAAGTTCTAATAATGCAGAAGGACAATAAACTATGACAAAAAATCAGGAAAACAATTCTAGTCTATTTGTGCAGGAGTCTTCAAGGGAAAACTCACTACGTGCAGATAGGAAGGCATAGTATATTGCCTCATGGTCAGGGTGGTCACCAAATATTTAAGCCAATAAGATGCTGGATAGAGACTGTCTCATTTTAGTTTCACTTTCTCATTAGCTATGGAATGTAATTTATGACTAGTATTAGAAAGATATAAAAATTTTTCCTAAGAGTAAAGATAGAGGTAATTTCAGAATAAAATCATACACAAACTAAGGTCAGTTAAGTTAGTTCTTAATAATATATGTGGCTATATTTTTATTGTTGTGGAGCTATTTATAAAATATCAGATTTGACAAACTCAGATATGCCTAATGAATGAATTTTAAAAATTCTAAATGGATATTGCAATAATGGGAAAGCATCAAATATAAGATCTTGATGCATTCCAAAATTTAGCCTGTAAATGGCTTGTTTTTAGAGGGAAGTGTAAAAAAAGAAGTTGAAAGGGGAATGGATCAAAGAAGGGTAAAATATTCATACCCAACTGGCATATTTTGTCATTCCAATAATTACAACTACTGGGAGGTTAAGGCAAAAAGTTCACAAGTTCAAACTTAGTGGAGAAACTTAGTAAGACCTTGTCTCAAAAATTAATTAATTAGTTAATTAATTAAAAAGACTAAGAATATATTTCAGTGGCAGAATGCCACATTATCACAAGAATAAATCAAAATTCAAAATGAAAAATATTTTACACAAAAGCCAACCTATACTTAGGAGATTAAAAAAAAAAGTTGTGTATGTTGCTATAGGCTGACATGACATGGTTTAATGTACAAAGGATAGAACATAGGGGGAAAATTTAACGTAAGGTTGGATAAACAATATTTTGTTCTGATCACTAAATATGAAAGTGTTAAATTAATTGGTTTTGATGGCAAAAAAAATAGAAATTTTGCAGTGTGAGTGTCTGAATCACCACAGTTTAAATAGGGAGAATTTTCTTAATGATGATGGTAAGGGAGATTTTGCTACTGAAGCAAATCACCAAAACTAGAGGGTATTTCTTCAACCATCTATTTCCTAAACTTTTCTATGTGCTCTATTTCCCTCTAACATTTTTCATGTTCTCTATGTATTTTCAATTGTCAGCTTCCTGAGTATCATATTTTATAGAAGCTGGTATGTATAAGTAAATTGTGTTTATTTGTTCTGTAAGTAGTTAGTTTTATTAGAACATGTAACTTGAGTGTGTTGTTGTAGAGACCCCAATTTATGAAAAACTCATCACAAATATAGATCTTATTCTGGGACTTGCAACTAATAACTCAGATTAGTGAAGTTCGACAGGAGTGAACCCAAAATTTGTGGCATCTCTACTAAGTGGTATCAGTGTTGAATTATTAGACTACTAGTTGTTGGAATATTGGTTGTTGTACAATTTTACTCATTTGGTATTAAAAGTGGTTGCAGAACCAGGGGGGTCAGACACACTTGTAATCCTACTAATTTGTAAGAATGATTCAGAAAGACGTCAACTTTGAGGCCAGTCTCAGTAATTTAGAGAGGTCCTAATCAAATTGGTAAGTCCTTGTCTCAAAAAAAGTAGTAATAATCAAAAGCACAGGGGATGCAGCTCACGGGTAGGGTTCCCCTGGTGAAATTCCTAATTTTGTTTTTTAAAATTGTTATTTTTATTTGTTATTAGCATTAAAATAGATGCATTTTAACACATTGTATACAAATGGAACATAACTTTTCATTCCTCTGGGTATACATAGTGCTCAATCACAGAACTTGTGTAATCATATATGAATATAAGATAATGATGTCTGTATCATTGTATGATCCTTTCCATACCCACACCCCAACTCCTCTCCTCACTCTTCTCTACATAATCCAAAGTTCCTTTATTTTTCACTACCGCTCCAACTATGGAATAACATTTGCTAATCAGAGAAAATATTTGGCTTTTGTTTTTTGGGGATTGGCTTATTTCTTTTTGGCAATATATTTTCTAATTTACATCCATTTACCTGCAAATGCCATAATATTATTTTTTAAGGCTGAATAATATTGCACTGTGTATATGTAGCATATTTTGTTTATCCATTTATCTATTGAAGGGCATCTTGGTTGTTTCTGTAGTTAAGCTCTTGTGAATTGAACTGCTATAAACATTGAGGTTGCTGTATCACTGTAGTATTCTGATTTTAAGTCCTTTGAGAATAAACTGAGGAGTGGATAGCTGGTTAAAATGGTGGTTTCATTTCAATTTTTCTGAGGAAATTTCATAATGCTTTTCATAGTGGTTGCAAAAATTTGCAGCACCAGCAATGTATGATTGTACATTTTTTCACACATCCTCATCAACACTTAATATTGCTTGTATTCTTGATAGTTGTCATTATGCCTTGAGTGAGATGAAATCTTAGATTTGATTTGATTAATCACTAGAGATGTTGAACACTTTTTGTGTTTCTTAATCAATTGTATTTCTTCTTCTGTGAAGTTTCTGCTTAGTTCCTCTGCCCATTTATTGATTGGGGTATTTGTGGTTTTGGTGTTAAGATTTTTGTGTTCTTTTTGTATCCAGAAGATTAAGACTATCTGAGGTGTGTGTGGTAATGATTTTATTCTTTTCTGTAGGCTCTCTCTTCACATTATTGTATCCTTTGCTGATAAGAACATTTTTTGTTTGAATCCATCCCATTCATTGGTTATTAATATTTCGTCTTGTGCTATAGTAGCCTTTTTTAAAAAAAGTGAAGTCTTAAATTAAAATGATAAGTGTTTGGGCCCACTTTTTCTTCTGTTATGTGCGTGTTTTTGTTCTACTTCCTAAGCTTTTGGTTGACTTTGAGTTGACTTTTGTGCAGGGTGAAAAATAGTGGTTTAATTTCATTTTCTTACATATAGATTTCCAGTTTTTCCAGCACCACTTATTGAATAGGGGGTCTTTTCACTAATGCATGGTTCTGGCAGCTTTGTATATATAAGATAACCATATTCATTTGGGATTGTCTCTGTCTTTTGTACTATTTGTCTGTATTTCTAATTTTGTGCCAATACCTTGATATTTTTATTACTATTGTTCTGTAGTGTAATTTAAAGTCTGGTATTGTGATGCCTTCTACTTCATCATTCTTGCTAAGGATTTCTTTGAGTATTCTGGGTCTTTTATTTTTGCAAATAAATGTCATGATTGCTTTTTCTATTTTTATGAAGAATATCATTGGAGTTTTAATAGAAATTACATTGTATCTGGATAATGCTTTTGGTAGTTTGGCCATTTTGAATATATTAATTCTGCTTTTCCAAGAGCATGGGGAATCTTTCCATCTTCCAAGGTCGTCTTCAACTTCTTTTTAGTTTTCTATAGTTTTCCTTGTTGAGGTCTTTCAACTGTTTTGTTAGATTGATTCCCAGTATTTAATTTAAATTTTTTTTCTAGTTGTAGTTGGACACAACACCTTTATTTCACCCACTTTTATTGAGGATCAAACCTAGTGCCCTGCACATGCCCGGTGAGCACTCTACCATTGAGCCAAAATTCCAGCTCTCAGTATTTCATATTTTTGCAGCTATTATGAGTGGGGTAGTTTTACTAATTTCTCTTTCAGTGGATTCATCATTGATGTATATGGGAATGTTTTGATTTATGGGTTTTGTTTTTATATCTTATTACTTTGCTGAATTTTCTTAATAGTATTAGAAGTTTTCTGGTGAATTTTTTTGGTACTATTAAATATAGAATCATGTTGAAAAAAAGTGATACTTTGAGTTTTTCTTTACATATTTGTACCAAATTAATTTCTTTTGTCTCTCTGATTGTTTTGGCTACAGTTTCAACTATGTTTAATAGAAGTTGTGGGGGAGTGTATCCTTGTCTTTTTTTAGTTCTTCATTTTTTTTCATCTAGAATGATGTTGTCTCTGGGTTTATCATAGATAACTTTCACAATATTGAGGTACGTTTCTACTGTCCCTAGTTTTATTTATTTTTTATTTTTGTTTGTTTGTATGTTCTAATTCTTATAGTTAAAGAAACATCTGGGGTTTCATAAATTGACTTTCAGAACACTAGCATGTAATCAAATCAAACCTTTATTGAAGCACACATAAAGTCTGTTCCCTGATCAGCCCTGAACAATTGCAAGGGCACTACTTTTAAGACTTAAAACCACAAAAGAGACATTTGTGGGTTTAGCCAATGCAAGAAAGCCAAGATACAGGAGTGGGAGAATGAAGTCAGGTGGCCAGAAGCTTAGCCAATCACAACTAGTCCTGTCACCTCAGTTACAGAAACAGAGCCCCATTACCCTAGTTACAGAAACAATTCCCTGTCAGGTAGTTCCATGTTCTTAAGGTTTTCTATAATAAAAGTAATAGAACAACTTGCCCCAGTCATGACCTTTCTATTCAGCATGACTGTTTTACAAAATTGAGTTACTAAACAAAATGGAGTCACTTTGGCTTGGCTGTCACATAATTAGTTATACATGACAGTAGAATGATCTTCCAATTTTTTATATACAAATTTTCTCTAATTTTTCTAGTGTTTTGAACATGAAGAGGTGCTGTGTTTTTTCAATGCTTTTTCTGCAGCTATTTATACAATCATATAATTTTTTCTTTAAGTCTATTGATGTGATATATGACAATTATTGATTTTCACCTGTTGAATAAACCTTGCATCCCTCAGATAAACCTCACTTGATTGTGGTGCACTATATTTGTAATACATATTTGAATGTGATTTTTCAGAATTTCATTGAGAATTTTTGTGTGTATGTTCATAATGGACATTTGCAATTGTCAGAAAGACATGTAAAGGTAAAAGAACCATTCAAAAATGTTTTCTTACCTGGTTAGTATTCCCTTACTCCCTACTTCATAAAGAACCATGTGGGGATAGAATTTCACAGTTGAAGTGGTTCCTCAAATCTGGAATGTTTAACCTGATGTGTCAGTTTTCTTACAAAATGTGGGATTAATACTCTATTCACCTAATTTTTTTTTCTATTGTTTCTTTTGTTATATCTTTATGCCATGTAATTCAAGTTTTCCCAAGCATTTAAGTGCTTTGTAATATTGTTTTATAGTTAAGAGTTTTATCTTAAAGCTACAAGGCCTTTTGTTATGTGTGCTCATTTGTGTTATGTGTTGTATGTCTGTATGTGTGTATGTCCATCATGCAGTGATATGACAATTGGCAGATATATGAGGAGCCTCATAAAATAAAATAAAAAATGGATCCAAATATCTTTGATTCATGTGATTTAAATGGTTCAATTTAAATTGGGTAAACAGATGAAAGTAAAGATGTCTTTAAAATTAAGCTTATAAGTTTTGCTAGGTGTTCAAAAATAAAACCTAATAAAATGTTGATGTCTATGAAATAATCTGCCTAAATTCAAAAATTTACAAGTATTGTTTCAAAGTGTGAACAGAAGGAGGTTAACAGATGAAAAAGAAAAACTAGAAGGTTCTAGGTATGGATTTAATAGAGGGAAAATGTGTTTCTAGATAAAAAAGTCTATGTGATTAAGTTAATAAAAGGGTTTAAGTAAGTGATAAAAAAGGTTTATGTAAATTGGTTATTTGTGTAAGTTTTTGAGCAAGTAATCTTAAAGAAATTAAAAATTATACAACTATGGTTAAACAACAACTCTTATTTTTCAATATTGTAATGTTATTTGTTTAAAAGCTAGACGTGGTTAATATAAAAACATCAATGTAATTGTGGTGCTATTAATGTGCTCATATCTTCCAGGTATACAAGTCTGTAAGGTAGAAGCTTCAAAAGAGTATTATATCAAGCTGGTGTTCTAAAGTTGTATGGTGATTTTAGGCTTAAAAAACAACATGTTGAAGATTTTTTTTATTTCATTTGTGTTCTATAACTGGACTAGTTATCAATAAGATATGTAAAGTTTTATGTTACTTTTTACACTGAGATACAATTTAAATGTATTTGTAAGTTAATGAGAGCCTAATCTGTGTGAAGGTTTTATTGTAAAACACAAAAATAATTTGCTACTTTTCTACAAAATGTTAAAAGCTTTCAGCCTTTCTTTAATTCATGTTTTAGATGTGATATTATATTGTGTTAGCTAATATTCATGTGAACTTGAGCAACAATTTATGTAGGCTTTATAAAATGATATCTAAAAAGCAAAGATCAGCTTCAGAACTACAGTACTTAAGATTTATGAAAAACCCCGCCTTACCTGAGATAAGGCTCTATGTCCCATCTCACTGCATGTGAAAGTGACTATGGAAGAATTAGGCCAAATTTCAGCACATTTAAAGTTGTGTCCAAAAGTTGGTTTTTGTCAAGATTACTAGGATCTCAAACAGGGGATTATAATGTATAACTCTGCCAAAATTCAAGGTAGCTATTACATGAACTAAATATGTTTTTACCCTTGTTAATTTTATTTTTTAGTTTTCTTATAAATGATCTAAAGATTGCCTGTTAATGTTTTACAGAGGTACTGATTTAAGAACACACACCTGGGTTAATTTAAGATAAGGAGTTATCACCTACAGGATAGAGAGATAGACATTAAAGCCCAGTACTCGTAATATAAGGCTGTTGAAATTTATTTGCTGGATGTTTAAGATTAAGTTTTAAAATTAAAGTTAAATTAAAAGGGCCAAGAAAACCAATATTTGGCTCTTGCCCTCTGAGTCAGTCTGAATCAGGGAATAGGGGACTTCTCCAAAGAGCTTTGCAACTCGGGGCCACATAACCTCCCGATCAGATCAGGGAGATTAATGAGACCACTGGAGAACAGAAAGCCAATCAGTGCATTTGCTATGAAGAGGAGGGTCATCAAAGAAGGGAGATATCCCTGATGCTTCCAAGGGAAGCCACATGGTCAAGCAAGGCCTGGACCCATCCTAGCGCAAATGGCACTAGCGGAACTGAGAAGCTGATGTAAAGTTCCCCCAGGACTCCCAGGGAAACTCAGCTGACTCTTAACAATAGATAGAAACAAAAGTCAGTTTGACTTGCTTCATCTTAAACACTTATCAAAGACAGTCAACGCCAAAACACAGCTATTCCTGGGCATTTTAAATAATAATAATAATAATAGTTAAATGTAACTTCCAAAAATAAGTAAACTAGAGGCTACAAAAGAGATTCTCAGACAAAAATGCCTGATAACTCTTAAAAGGAACTGCCAGAGTAGTTTTTAGTTTGAGGTCTACAGATATTCCTAACCTACACAGGTAGGCTTGGTGTTTGCTAGTATGGTTATCCAGCCCTAAGTAACAGATTTAATGATTTCTCTATTAGACACAGATCATACTAGTAAAAGGATTGTGCAAGATCAGATGACATTAAATTATTAAACTGTATCTTTAGGGGAAGGACATCTGTAATCCTAAAAGTTAAATGTCATGTTTACAGTCCTGGTAACTGGGGATGTTAAAGCCTGGTGAGGGAACTTATGTACAGTGACTGTTCCAGCTGCTGCAACACTTATTCAGTACTCATGGTTTTTGTTTCTCTCATACAAGCACCCATCCCCCGATGACAACCTGTTTTTCCCCAACCAGACCTCAAATGGAACTGACTTCTAAAAGGGAACTCATGTCCCCCATGTCGTCGTCCCCCACGTCGTCCATCGACCCCCATTTCATCAAGCCCCCTCATGTTCGACACCCCTTTTCAGCTCTGAAGCAGCCAGAACAAGCCATCGCCCCTTCTCACCCCTTCTCCTTACAGCAATAAAGTTTCTAAAATTAGGGGAAATAAAGCCAGAAATGGATAGGCAGTGTAGATAGGTAAATCGAGTCAGATTGGATCTAGAAGGCCAATTTTAAGTGAGTTTGGAAAGTTGAAGACTGTCCCCTGAGGATTACTGTTTACCAAAATGTAGAGCCTGCCGAAATAGGCCCCCAACTGAGGAAACCATGATTGGTTCCCAAGTTTCCAGACAAAGGGGGGAATGAAAAACCAGCCTCTACCTCAGAGCAAAGCCTGTCCAAGGAAGGGACATGACCTTAGTCCTTGGAAAAACACACAGAGCACTCCTAAGCACATTCCCACCCTGATAAGTTGTTTATCTACAAATAACAGGAGAGATCTGCTGTGCCAGGTGTCCCTGACTCAGTCAGGCTAGGTGGGGATCCATAGCAGCCCCCTAGCAGCCACCAATCAGCATGAGACAGGAAAATACCTGGGATGCCAGATAATCCTCCCAGTGGTTTATGGTGGTTGATAACAAGTTTGGAAACCATGTAGTTCAGCACATACACCCCTCTTGGCTCAAACCAATCAGTTCAAACGAATACCCCTTTTGTACTGACCAATCACCCCTACCCAACTTGTTCTAACCAGTGAATGTGCTAATCATGTTTTAGAATTGTTATTTGATTTTCCCGCAGTGTGTGATGATTTGCTATGATGTATGTGAAGTCCCTGCCCTCTCCAAAGAATGTATAAAACTGCTACAAACCCTGGGCTCGGGGCCTCTCAGCATCACCAGTTGTTGTGTGTGTGTACGGAGTACTGAGCTAGCTCGCAATAAACACCACTTTGCTGCTTACATCGATCTTGGGTCTCTGGTGGTCTTTGGGGCTCCCGAATTCAAGCATAACCCCTATTGTTTTCTGAGCCTTCTATAGAAGTTGTGCTGAGTGCTGTCTGAGGAGTGGCACTCCCAGGAGTGATTGAGAAACTGATGTGACTCAATTTTTAAGAAACCAGCCTCTACCTCAGAGCAAAGCCTGAGGGGGCATGGCCCTTGTCCTTGGAAAAACTCACAGAGCACTCCTAGGCACACACCCACCCTGCTGAGTTGTATGTCTGCAAACAACAGGAGAGATCTGTGGTGCCATGTATCCCTGACTCATTCAGGCTAGGTGAGGACCCATAGCAACCAGCTAGCAACCACCAATCAGCATGAGACAGGGAAAATACCTGGGATGACAGATGACCCTCCCAGTAATTTATGGTGGTTGATAACATGTTGGGAAACCATGTAGTTCAGCACATACTCCCTTCATTGCTTAAACTAATCAGTTCAAGTGAATTCTCCTCCTGTACTAACCAATCAACCTTACCCAACTTGTTCCCACCAGTGAATGTGCTAATCATGTTTTAGAGTTTTTTTTTATGATTTTCCTGTGGTGTGTGATGATTTGCTAAGAGATGCTATGATGTATGTAAAGTCTCTGCCTTCCCCCAAAAGTGTATAAAACTGCTGCAAACCCTGGGCTTGGGGCCTCTCAGAGTCACCAATTGCTGTGTGTGCAGAGGACTGAGCTAGCTCACAATAAATACTTCTTTGTTGCTTACATCAATCTTGGTCTCTGGTGTTTTTTTGGGGGTCCTGAACATGAGCATATCACTTGAGGGCCCGTCCTGGATACCCCCTTATAAGCCTACCTAGACACCCTGATTAAGAGGTGATGAAAACCCGGCTGGTAAGTTAAGGCATTGCTGATCTGTAATTTTCTGTACTCTGGTGGCCTGCAAGTTCTGGTTCTGTATTTTCTGGTCGCCAAAAGGTCCTAAAAATTATATAAATAATATATATATATATATATATATATATATATATATATATATATATATGAATTATATATAAATATAATTTTTATGTATCAGTTAAAAGTTCATGGATGTAGTGTCACATGCCTATAATCCCAGAGGCTAGGGTTGCTGAGGCAGGAGAATTGCAAGTTCAAAGCCAGTCTTAGCAAAAGCAACTAAGCTAAGCAACTCAGTGAGACCCTGTCTCTAAATAAAATACAAAAACATAGGGCTGGGGATGTGGTCAGTGGTCAAGTGCCCCTGAGTTTAATTCCCACTATACCACCCCCTGCAAAAAAATGTTAACAAACATGGAGACTGATTCTGATGTTTTACCATTTATGCTGCTGTCATAAGGTTTTTTTTATGGATGCTCTCTATCAGGTTAAAAGGCCTAATTTCTATTCCCAATTTCCTATGAGCATGTATTATGAATAAATACAGAATCTTCACTGCTAATCTGGTGAATTACATGAATAGATTTTTCAATGGAAGGCCCATCTTCCATTTCTCAAATAATCCAGACTTGTCATGATTCACCTATCTTTATGCATCGCTGGACTCAGCTAATACCCACCAGAATTTTCATGTTTGTTTGGAAAAAAGGTGACCTTTGTTCTTCTTGTGCTTTCCTTGTCTGCTTTGTATAAAAACCGAGTTGCTTGGGAAACTGAGTCAGAGAGCAGGTTCTCCCTTCTAATCTCTGGAACATTCTGTATAAGATGGGGAGAACTGTTCCTTGAATCTTTGGGAGAACTCTTCTTGTAAAGCCATCTGGTTCTGGCATTTTCTGTAGTGTTAAGCAGAGAAGATTTTTAAACTACTGATTCCATTCTTTAAAGGTTAGAGGCCTATTCAGATTGTTTGTTTTCAAGTTTTGTCAGTTGACATTTCTCTGTTTTATGGGTTTGTTGTTGATGTGACAGTTCTATTTTTAAGCTCTGGTCTACAAGAAGTCATGTGCCTTTATTTCAGTCTCAATGTGACATACTTGTGTCCTCTCAGTTTTTTTTCTTCATCTGAATTTGTGTGTTTTATTTGTCATTTCATAGAACCAGCTAGATTTGTTGATTCCATTTTATGTTTATTGTTTTCTATTTCAAACATGTTCCCTCATATTCTGACTGCCTCCTTCCTTAAACATGCTTGGGTTTTAGCTGGGTGCTTTTTAAGTCACTTGCTCATTAAATTTAAACATTTCTCTTCCTCTAATATAAATATTTATTTCCCTCCAAATACTGATTTAGCTGAATTCCAGAAGCTTTGATATGTAGCTTTTCGTCTCTCCATACTAAACATAAATATGCATGTACCATTATCCTGGTGTTTTCAGGTGATAGTATCTAGGGTCCCTGTCGCAGGATAACAAGATCCACAGATGTTAAAAACTTTTATGTAAAAGAGTGTTAGTATTTGCATATAACTTATGCAATCCTCCCATATACTTTATTTTATTTTGTTTTTTTTAAGAATTTTTATATTTATTTTTTAGTTATCGGCGGACACAACATCTTTCTTTGTATGTGGTGCTGAGGATCGAATCCCGGGCAGCACGCATGCCAGGCAAGCACGCTACCGCTTGAGCCACATCCCCAGCCCCCTCCCATATACTTTAAATTATCTAGATTATTTATAATACCTAACACAATGTAAGTGCTATGTAAATAATTGTTATACTGTATTGTTTAGGGGATAATAATGAGAAAAATGTCTGTACATGCTCAGTACAGAAAAAAATTGTTCAAATGTTTTTCCATCCTTAATTGGTTGAATCCACAGATAGATTACAATCAGAAAATCATCTGTGTAATTACTAACCTGTGGTTGGGACAGGATTTTGTTGTTGCTGTTGTTGTTTTGGGGTACCAGGGATTGAATTCAAGGGCAATCAACCACTGAGCCACATCCCTAGCCCTATTTTGTGCTTTATTTAGAGAGAGAGTCCCACTGAGTTTCTTAGTCCCTTACTTCTGGTGAGGCTGGCTTTGAACTTGTGATCCTCCTGTATCAGCCTCCAAGCCACTGGGATTATAGGTGTGTGCTGCCATGCCTGGCTGGGACAGGGTATTTTGCTACCCATATTTCACGTGTGCTTGAAAATAGTGTGCATGTTCTTTCTTTCCCTTTTTTTCTATCTTCCCACCCCAAGTTTTCTGAAGTTCTTGAGTGTGTCTGCTGAACCCAGTTTTAGAAAAAGCTGAATTTCACACGTGTTCGCATAATATGCTTCTTTGAGACTGTCTTCTAAAACAAAATTTTCCATTGAGCACTCATGGGGTATTAACAAAATTCCTCCTCTAAACACTCTTCCCTTACCATCCTACCTAGATTGTCTGCAGAAGTTCTCTGGATATTCCTAAACTTTCCATTCTTCTTCTAGAACCCCAGCAGTAGGGAGTGGGTTTTTGGTTGGAGGTTTGTTTTTCAAAGCCTTTCTCTGGAGAGAAACTGAGACCCATCATGAGCTCTAAAAAATAGGAGGATCTCCGAAGCATCTCTGCCCTCCAGACTGAGGACTGCCTCCCAGAGCAGTGTCAGGCCATTGTGAGGATTATGAAAGAACATTGAAACTCTACAGGTGAACCCTGCAGGAGATGCTTGGAGAATTTTCAAGTGATTTAGTTATTGTTAAATCTATTGACTACTTGTGAAAAAGCAAATGAACAGGACACAAGATTTCAAATGAATTAAAAATTAATTCAAACAAAATGTCAAGGAGATAGCATTTGCCATTTCTTAGATCAGTCCTGGGGAGAAAGTGGTGGCATTTGAGGGTTCACAGGGAAGCAGAAAACCAATTTTTAAACTTAGAAAAGGGACTTAGCCAAATTCAAAAAACAGTCCTGAGTAAAATCCATACCCTCTGACAGGGATGGTGATACCAGCTTTGACCACTGGCATCCTTTTCCTTGGCTTTCCTTGGGTGAGCAAAAAAATATGCAGAGCTTGTGCTGATGGGTGGAGCCACGTGACTGGCTCAGGCCAATGGGCTGTGAGCAGAAATGAATCTCATCTGGCACCAGCACAAAAGGACAGGTGCTTACTCTCTTTGTGGGGCTCTGGAGTGGCACATGTGATTGCAATGCTGGGCTTTCTAAAGTTCATACTTAAGTGACTTTGAAATAAAGCTGGGTGCAGTGGCTCATGCCTGTAATCCCAGAGGCTGAGGCAGGAGGATCATGAGTCCAAAACCAGCTTCAGCAAGAATGAGGTGCTAAGCAGCTCAGTGAGACCCTGTCTCTAAATAAAATACAAAATAGGGATGGGCATATGGCTCAGTGGTTCATTGCCCCTTAGTGCAATAGCAGGTACCCCCCACCCCACCCGAAAAGTGATTGTGAAATATAGCAAATAACAAACAACCCCCAAATATCAGTGGGTGAACACAACAGAAGTTTATTTCTTATTTCTTGTTCATTTACATATACAACAAAGGATGTTTATCAACTTGAGCCCTGATGATCCTAATGCTCTACAAAGATTTATATCAAATGAGATTCAGGGTAGCATTACTTATAATAGTAAAATAATTTTAACAGTACCTTAAATGTAAAAAGAAAATTAGGAGATAGCCAAGGAAATTATGGCCTGTGATAGAACACTATAATAAATAGAATAAATATTTTATAACAAATAAAACTGATACATTGAAGATCTTTAGCAGCAATGGAAAAGTTTTCACAATAAAATATTGAGGGAGAAATGCAGACTGTTTAAGGATTCATACAGTGTGATCACACTTTTGCTAAAAAAAAATGGACATAAATGCAGGGCATGAAAAGACATAGACCTGGAAGTGTTGGTAGTGACCATGGAAATGATGTAACACACGATTAATGATCAAAAGGTCACCAGGGAGCTTGAAAGAGGGAACATTGAATATGAGCTGAGAGATGCTATTATATATAAGATAGAAAAGATAAGTAAGGACTGTCTTCCAAAAACCACAGGAGCAGCAAGGGGGACTGAGTCCTGAGTGGTTGTGGGAACAATTTTATTAAGCAAGCATACCCATGACTGGTGACATCATTGCATGGAGCACCCTATCAGTGGATTCCTTTATTTTCTTTTGTTTTTACTGACAATACTCACAACCTGGAGTTGTAAACTTGTTTATCATAGTTAGGAACACAAAGAGGGGAGTGGTGCCTCTTTAAACATGCAGGTAGATGTCAAGAAGGATTCTCTGGCTTGCTAAACTTAAAATCAATCTTAAGGTGTGGATGACTAGGCAGGCCATAAAACATCATGACAACTTGAACTTGCCATCCCTGGAGGTTTGCAAAATATACCTAACCTTGTCTGTCCAGGAACACCATGTGCTAAGCAAGGGTGTTGCCTTGTAGAGAAATAGGACACTTTCTCAATTATTAGGGCCTATTCCAGGAAAAGGGTAGGGAGTGGAGTTAAGATGTTTTATTATTATTATAATTATTTTTAGACATGGTCAGTCAGATGGATCAAAGCCCTTTCTTGTTTCTCAGCCACCAATTAAGAGTTGCATCTGTTTCTTTTCTGGGGAAGTCCCTAAGGCTAGGGATCCCTCACTCATCTTTCTGTTTTTTTTCCAGATATGACCACAGTAGAAGTACCCATCTCAGCACCCCTGTCTCCCACTAAGGGACTGATAAACTTTATTTGGAGCCTATAAATGCTGTTCTGTGACACCCACAGCTCCTGATGATAACCAGCTGGGAAGTTACCAGTGTTCGCTTCAACTACAGAAGAAACAATGAATATAAATTCATTTGGTAAATTTTTATTTAGCACTTACTATGTGCATTGTTCTGGATCCTGAGGACAATATGGTTCCAGTGTACTGATGGTTATCATGGACTAGGAGATTCAGATAATTACAAACTGCAGTGATGGGGGAAGGCTATAGGGCACCAAGCAGGGGAACAACCTTGAGCTATGCCCTCAACAATGAGCAAGAAACCCTGGAAAGTTTAACCAAGGATGCACGTGGCAGCACAGAGAAAGTCTACTACAGTCCACAGAAGCCCAGAGCAGAGATACTGTAGAGAAAGCCCAGACTGGGCAGACTTGTTGAGACTCAATGGCCCATCTTCACAGATTGGTTAGGATCTACCTGAGAGAAGTTTTGGCATCCCCAGGGGTTTGCAAAATATGCCTAACTGCCACAGAGATTCCTAGGACTCTGCAGCTGAAGGCTGTCATCTAGCTGTGTTCTATATGGCTAATGCCACAGCCTTGAAGGACAGCAGAGTCACATGCTTCTGTGTCTGCCACACAGAGTCACATGTGTGATAGTGTGCTGACAGCAATAGAGGTGGGAAGAGGTTGTCACTTGAAAAAATTGTGGAAGGAATTAATTCATAAAAATAGATCATTTTAATTCTATAAGAATTTACCTTATGATACTTTGGGAGATGATTCTCCATGGGTGATTCACAACTCCAGAGGCATTAGAAGGAAGTTCTTTTCAAAGAATGCATGGAAGATGAAATAAAGATATGCCTACTGTTCTGAGTCACAAAGCTAATGCCTTCCTGTAGAACAAAAGACAGTCTTTGTAGCAAAAGTATGCATTCCCTAAGCTCAGAATGCAACCCACTGCATATCCTGGAGTCTCTTGACCCTCCTCACATTGTCCAGAGGAAACTAGGGTTCACTGTCCTATGTGATCCTCTGGTTACTGCTACTCCTACCAGTAACAAACTTTCTCTTGTTTCTGAACTAAGAGTTTTGTATCTTCTGCCAGTACTTAGGAGACTCTGTTATGCTCAAATTCGGGACCCCCAAAAGACCACCAGAGACCAAGATCGATGTAAGCAGCAAATAGGTGTTTATTGCGAGCTAGCTCAGTCCTCCACACTCACACAGCAACTGGTGATGCTGAGAGGGCCCCGAGCCCAGGGTTTGCAGTGGTTTTATACATTCTTTGGAGAAGGCAGGGACCCTCACATACATTATAGCATCTCTTAGCAAATCATCACACACCTCAGGAAAATCAAATAACAACTCTAAAACGTGATTAGCACATTCACTGGTGGGAACAAGTCGGGTAAGGGTGATTGGTTAGTACAAGAGGGGGATTCATTTGAACTGATTGGTTTAAGCCAAGAGGGGTGTACGTGCTGAACTACATGGTTTCCCAACATGTTATCAACCACCATAAACTACTGGGAGGGTCATCTGGCATCCCAGGTATTTCCCTGTCTCATGCTGATTGGTGGCTGCTAGGGGGTTGCTATGGATCCCCACCTAGCCTGACTGAGTCAGGGATACCTGGCACAGCAGATCTCTCCTGTTATTTGTAGACAAACAACTTAGCAGGGTGGGAATGTGCCTAAGAGTGCTCTGTGGGTCTTTCCAAGGCCAAAAGTGATGTCCCTTCCTTGAACAGGCTTTGCTCTGAGGTAGAGGCTGGTTTTTCATTCCCTCCTTTGTCTGGAAACTTGGGAACCAATCATGGTTCCCTCAGTTGGGGCCTATTTGGGCAGGCTGTATATCTTGGTAAACTGTAATCCTCAGGGGACATCTTCAACTTCCCAGACTCACTCAAAATTGGCTTCCTAGATCCAATCTGACTCAATTTACCTATCTACACTGCCTATCTATTTCTGGCTTTATTCCCCCCTAATTTTAGAAACTTTATTGCTGTAAGGAGAAGGGGCAATGGCTCATTCTGACTACTTCAGAGCTGAAAAGGGGTGTTGAACATGAGGGGGTCAACAACATGTGGGACAACGTGTGGGACAATATGGGGGACATGGAGGATGACGCGGGGGACGTGAGTTCCCATTTACAAGTCAGTTCTATTTGAAGTCTGGTTGGGGAATAACAGGTTGTCATTGGGGGATGGGTGCTTTTATGAGAGAAACAAAAACCATGAGTATTGAATAAATGTTGCAGCAGCTGGATCATGCACTGTACAGAAGTTCTCTTACCAGGCTTTAACATACCCAGTTATTAGAACTGTAAAAATAACATTTAACTTTTAGGGTTACAGATGTCCTTCCCCTTAAGATACAGTTTAATAATTTAATGTCATCTGATCTTGCAAAATCCTTTTACTAGTATGACCCCTTTGTCTAATAGAGAAACCTTTAATTCTGTTACTTAGGGCTAGATAATCATACTAGCAAACACCAAGCCTACCTGTGTAGGTTAGAAAGAGCTGTAGGCCTTAAACTAAAAACTACTCTGGCAGTTCCTTTTGATAGGTATCAGGCATTCCTGCCTAAGAATCTCTTTTGTAGCCTACAGTTTACTTATTCTTGGAAGTTACATTTAACAATTATTATTATTTAAAATGCCAAGGAATACCTGTGTTTTTGGTTTTAACTGTCTTTGCTAAGTGTTTAAGATGGAGCAAGTCAAACTGACTTTTGTTTCTATCTATTGTTAAGAGTCAGCTGAGTTTCCCTGGGAGTCCTGGGGGAACTTTACCTCAGCTTCTCAGTTCCACTAGTGCCATTTGTGCTAGGATGGGTCCAGCCCTTGCTTGACCATGTGGCTTCCCTTGGAAGCATCAGGGATGTCTCCCTTCTCTGATGCCCCTCCTCTTCATAGCAAATGCACTGATTGGCTTTCTGTTCTCCAGTGGTCTCATTAATCTCCCTGATTGGGAGGTTATGTGGCCCAGAGTTGCAAAGCTCTTTAGAGAAGTCCCCTGTTCCCTGGATTCAGACTGACTCAGAGGGCAAGAGCCAAATATTGGTTTTCTTGGCCCTTTTAATTTAACTTTAATTTTAAAACTTAATCTTAAACATCCAGCAAATAAATTTCAGCAGCATTGTATTAAGAGTACTGGCATTTAATGTCTATCTCTCTATCCTGTAGGTGATAACTCATTATCTTAAATCAACCCAGGTTGTGTGTTCTTAAAGCAGTACCTCTGCAAAACATTAATGAGTAATCTTTAGGCCATTTATAAGAAAACTACAAAATAAAATTAACAAGGGTAAAAACATATTTAGTTCATGTAATAGCTACCTTGAATTTTGGAAGAGTTATACATTATAATCCCCTGTTTGAGATCCTAGTAATCTTCACAAAACCAACTTTTGGACACAACTTTAAATGTACTGAAATCTGGCCTATTTCTTTCATAGTCATTTTCACATGTTGTGAGATGGAACACAGAGTGTTATCTCAGGTAAGGTGGGGCTCTTCATAAATCTTAAGTACTATAGTTCTGAAGCTGATCTTTGCTTTTTAGACATCATTCTATAAAGCCTACATAAATTGTTGCTCAAGTTCACATGAATATTAGCTAACACAATATAATATCACATCTAAAACATGAATTAAAGAAAGGCTGAAAGCTTTTAACCTTTTGTAGAAAAGTAGCAAAGTACTTTTGTGTTTTACAATATCAACCTTCACACAGATTAGGTTCTCACTAACTTAAAAATACATTTAAATTGTATCTCAGTGTAAAAAGTAACATAGAACTTTACATATCTTATTGATAACAAGTCCAGTTATAGAACACAAATGATATAAATAAATCTCCAACATGTTTTTCTTTTAAGTCTAAAATTACCATACAACTTTAGAACACCAGCTTGATATAATGTTCTTTTAAAGCTTCTACCTTACAGACTTGTATAGCACCACAATTACATTAATGATTTTATATTAACCAAGTTTAGCTTTTAAAGAAATAACATATTACACTATTAAAAATAACAGTTGTTATTTAACCATAGTTGTATAATTTTTAATTTCTTTAAGATTGCTTGCTCGGGCTGGGGATGTGGCATGCGTGCAGCCCGGGTTTGATCCTCAGCACCACATACAAACAAAGATGTGGTGTCTGCCAAAAACTAATAAATAAATATTAAAATTCTCTCTCTCTCTTAAAAAAAGATTACTTGCTCAAAAAGAACTTACACATATAACCAATTTACAGAGACCTTCTTTATCACTTACTTAAACCCTCTTATTTACTTAATTACATAGACTCTCTTATCCAGAAACACATTTTCCCTCTATTAAATCCATACCTAAAACTTTTTAATTTCTCTTTTCCATCTGTTAACCTCCTTTTTGTTCACATTTTGAAACAATACTTGTAAATTTCTGAATTTAGGCAGATTATTTCATAAACATCAACATTTTATTAGATTTTTTTAATCACCTAGGAAAAACTTATAAGCTTAATTTTAAAGATATCTTTACTTTCATCTGTTTACCCAATTTAAATTGAACCATTTAAATCACGTGAATCAAAGATATTTGGATCCATTTTTTTATTTTATTTTATGAGGCTCCTCATATATTTGCAAATTGTCGTATCACTGCATGATATATGGACATACACACATACAGACATACAACACATAACACAAGTGTGCACACATAACACAAGGCCTTGTAGCTTTTCTCAGGTGAAATCTCCATTGCAATGTTCCACAGTTTATCAAAAATAGAACTGATCAGAAAAACATTAACTTAAGTCTGTAGGATCAAAATCATGAGCTCAAAAAAAAAAAAAAAAAAAACAGAATCTAAGAAAAAGCAAGAGTCCTAGAAAAAATGACTTGCCAGTAATTAGTAAATACCATACAATTTACTTTTTGGTTTAATCTAGTTTGAGTTCAGGTAAAAAGATAATTTTACTTATTTTTTTTTCCTGGGGGGTGGGGGCAGGGGGCTCAGATCAGTCTCCTAACTGAGCTTGCAGACTTCTTCTATTTGCATTTCAACTGGCTGAGGTCTAGAAAAAGCAGGAAAAACTGGAATTCTGAGCAGAAGTTTTATGCCTAAGACATTTTAACCTTAAGTCACAATTTTTAGGTTTGGATGCTGAAAATTATGATACAAGTTTAAGGTACAATTCTCAAAATTTCATACCTTTACATCTTCCTACACTAGAAAAACTTGCTCATACAAAACTGAAAATAGGATCTTACTTAATAATATAAAAGTTACCATCAGAATAAATCCCTTCAGGATCATTAAGCCACTTCCTTTGTTCTGAAGTTCCTAAAGTAGTATTAAGTTACATTAAATCACCTGAAAAAAAAATTCCAAAAGAGAACAACACACTACCATGTATATCCAAAATTAAGCTTTGAAAATTTCCAAGACTGTTGCTATTAAATGTTATTTCAATAAGCCAGACCAACGTCCCAATCCAACACTTTCCTTTCCTAAATCCTACACACTGAGGGGAAGAGATCCCAAATCATAATTTATTATCCTTGCCCAAATTAATGTACTGGTACACCTAGTGAAATCTTCCCAGGCTACCCAGTTCAAAAATTGATGAAAAAATAAAACTGAATGATTGGGAGTTACTTGCCAACTTGGAAGTAGAGTTCTTTAATTTTCCATCCTAAGTATTTAAGTTCTCTGGCATGAATTATCTGAAATCATAAAGTGAACAATTACCTAAATTTGTCTCTGTATCTTCTATTCTGTACCATTGGTCTGTATGTCTGATTTTGTGCCAAAACCATGCTGTTTTTGTTACCATATCTCTGTAGTATAATTTGAAGTCTGGTATTGTGATGATTCCTGCTTCACTTTTCTTGCTAAGGATTGCTTTGGCTATTCTGGGCCTCTTATTTTTCCAAATGAACTTCATGACTGCTTTTTCTATTTCTATGAAGAACAACATTGGAATTTTAATAGGAATTGCATTAAATCTGTGTAGCATTTTTGGTAGTATGGCCATTTGACAATATTTATTCTGCCTGTATAACTTAAATAAAAAACAAAAGAGAGCAGGAGTAACTATGTTAATATCAGATAAAGCAGACTTTAAATCAAAACCTGAAAGATTGGGAGTCTGAGGCAGGAGGATAGCAAGTTTAAAGCCATCCTCAGCAACTTAGCAAAACTCTGTCTCTACATAAAATATTTAAAAAGGGCTGTGGATGTGCTTCAGTGGTTAAGCCCCCCTGGGTTCAATCATCCCTAGTACCAAAAAGAAAACCTGTAAAAGACAAAGACTGTACTTATACATTGATAGAAATATAAATTCAGCAAGAAGATATAACAAATGCAAATAAAATTATATATGCACCTGACATGGGGCCACCCACATATATAAAGCAAATATTATTAGATCTAAAACAAGAGGTTGACTCTAATACAATTGTAATAGGGGGCTTGAAGACCCCATTTCCATCACTTTACAAATCATCCAGGCAGAAAGTCAATAAAGATGCATCCACGTTGAACTGCACTATAGAGAAAATGGACCTAATCAACATTTAAAAAAGCTTTCTTGCAGCAGCAACAAAATGTACTTCTCATCAGCACTTGAAACATTCTCCAGGACAGATCATGCATTAGAACCAAATGAATCTCAATTTAGAAAATTTGAAATCATCCCATGTATCTTCTCAGACCACAACTGAATAAAACTAAAAAGCAGCCACAAGAAGCATGGAAAGTATAATGGCACATGGAAACTAAATAATGTGATCCTGCATGACAAATGGACAATTGAATAAATAAAGAGGAAATCAAAAAGCTTCTAGAAACAAATGAAAATGACAACACAACAAACTAAAGTCTGTGGGATACAGCAAAAGCAGAAGTAAGAAGGCAGTTTATAGCAATTGATTCATATGTTAAAAAACAGAAAGATCTCAAATAAACAAATGAACAATGAACCTCAAGTAAACAGAAAAGCAAGAACAAGTGATGCCTAAAATTAGTAAAAGGGGAGAAATAATAAAGATCAAGGCAGAAATAAATATAATTGAAACTAACTAAATAAAATACTATAAAAGATTAATGAAAAAAAGTGTTGGTTTCTTGAAAGGGTAAACAAGACTGACAAGTCTACTGCTAGATTAACCAAGAAAAATGAAACCCAAATAAATAAAATCAGAAAGAAAGACATTACAACTGATGCTACAGAGATACAAAAGATCATTATAAACTAATATCAATTCTTATATGCTAAAAAAGAAAAACCTAGAAGAAATGATTAAACTCCAGAACATATATAACCTAACAAAATTGAATCAAGCAGAAGAAAATTTAAAGACCAAACATGAGTAAAGAGATTGAAGCAATAATTAAAAATCTCCAATCTAAAAAAAATCAGAATCTATGACTTCATTGCTGAATTTTACAAAGCACTGAAAGAACTTATTCTAATTCTTTTCAAACTATTCAAAAAAGTCAAAATAGAAGAAACTATGCCAAACTCTTTTTATGAGGTCCACATTACTCTGACATCAAAACCAGAGAAGATACGCCAAAAACAACACTAAAGGCCTGATCCCTGAATTTAGATGTAAAAGTTAACAATAAAATATTGACAAATGAAATCCAATCATACATCAAAAGAAATCACATGCCATGATCAATTGAGATTAATCCCAGGAATGCAAAAATGGTTCAACATATGCAAATCAACATACCCCATACAATATGTTGAGTGAAGGGCTGAATCCATTTGAGTATTTCAGTAGATGTGGAAATAACATTTGATAGAATTCAGCATCCCCTTATGATAAAAACTCTCAACCAGTATGTATAGAAACAGCATATCACAAAATACTACAGGCTCTCTATGAGAGTGGTTCCTCCAAGATTGGGAACAAGGCAGGGTGTCCCCCTTCACCACCCTTTAATATAGTACTAGATGCCTTAGCAAGAGCAATTAGGTGAGAGAAAGAAATACAGAGCAACAAAATTGGAAAGAAAAACATTAAATCAACCATATTTGCAGATGGCATGATTTTATACATAAGAAAATCTGAAGAATCCATCAAAAAGCTATTAGAACATATAAAAAAATTCAGGAAAGTTGCAAGATATAAAATCAAAATACAAAAGAGCAGAATTTTTATACACCAGTAAGAAACTTGCGGAGCTGGGGATGTGGCTCAAAGCGGTAGCACGCTCGCCTGGCATGCATGCGGCCTGGGTTCGATCCTCAGCACCACACACAAACAAAGATGTTGTGTCTGCCAAGAACTAAAAAATAAATAAATATTAAAAAAAGAAACTTGCTAAAAAAAGAAATTTACAAAGCAATCTTATTCATAGTGCTATAAGAATAAGTAAACTATTTAGAAAAAACATTTAACCAAGGAAGTGAAAGCTCTCTACAGTGACAATTATAAAATACTGATGAAAGAAATTTTAGAAGATGCCCCCCAAATGCTGATATATTACCCATTTGTGAACAATAAGAATCAATATTATTAGAAGGATTATCCTACCCAAAGCAATCTATATATTTAATGCGATTCCCTTAAAAATACCAACAATCATTATTATTTTTTTTACAGAAAGGTGTGTCAAAGTTAGCTATGCATATTGAGAAGATTGAAACTGGATCCTTTTCTCTCACTGAAAACAAAAATCAACTCAGAATGGATCAAAGACCTAAATATTAAACCTAAAACTCAAAAATTACAATAAGAAAGCAAAGGGAAAACATTCCAAGACACTGAGATAGGCATGGTTTCTCATCTAGGATCAGAAAAGCATAGACAACCAGAGTAAAAATAGACAATAGGATTATATGAAATTAAGAAACTTCTGTGCAGCAAAGGAAACAATAAACAGAATAAAGAGAAAAACCTTCAGAATGGGAGATAATATTTGCAAACTCTTCATTTGAATAAAAGGTTTATATCCAGAATACCTAAAGAAGTCAAAAAGCTGGACAACAAAAGAACAAGCAATCCAGTTCTAAAATTGACTAAAGAACCAAACAGACACTTTTCAAGAGAAGATATGCAAATGGCCAAGTTTATGAAATGCCCAAGCTCACTAATCCATCAGGGAGGGACCTGCAAATCAAAACCACAATGAGATTTCATCTCACCCTGGTTAGAAGAGCTACCGTCAAATGGACCAAAAAATAACCAATACTGGCAAAGATGCAGAGAAAAAGGCATTCTCATACACTGTGTGTGGGAATGTAAATCAGTACAGGCACTGTGGAAAACAGCTGCAAGACTCATCAGAAAACTAAAAATAGAACCACCCTGAACTATGTTGTATAAGCATGAAGGTTTGAGAAGTCTTCACTTACCCAATGTTTTGAGAATCTTAATAATGATAGTGCTCTATTAAGTATCAATGTCTGGTCATTCAAGTTCCTCTCTTTGTTCTTCATGAAGAATTCATAGTTGAATTTGGGAAAAATGGTAATTTTATGATAATTGAAGTCAATCCCTCCATTTGTCATATTTCATTACTTACTGAGATCTTCTTTTATATTTTTCAATACATGCTGGTAATTTTCTTCACAAAAGAGAAAAAAAAAAGCCTTTAAGCATGAAAAGTTCTCCCGGGTAAGGAACATGGTAAGGAAGGAAAAAGTCTAAATGCACAAGACAGAGAGCAGGGCTGCCAAGAGCTCTGTACAACACACATGCAGACACCCAAATACCAACTTAAGTACACAAAGATCCTGTGTAAATACATACAGCCAATACACACATTTGTAATGATGGCAACCAATATTTGAAACTCAAAATGGGCCTGGGGTTGACTATGACCATTGGCTCTTCCTTTTCTATCCAAGAGGCAATTCAGGTGGAAAGACACAAGCCCAGGGAAGGCATTAATGATGACTATGTGTCACTGATGATGCTTTTTATGAACCTACCATGAATGTCTTGTCATGAGACATTTGAGGCCTCTTGTGAGACAGAGCAAGTGAATGAAAATTTGAATACCCAGCCAGCCTCCAGCTTCACTGGAGAAACTCAGAATATTTCTTTATCCTGTGCTAAAAATCTGTCATTAAGCCATTTAATCCTCATTCACTGCCACCCCCTACACACACACACACACACACACACACACACACACACACACATCCTTTTTTCCTTCTGTTTGTTTGTTTGAGACAGTCTCCCTATGTTGCCCATGCTGGTCTCAAACTCAAGCAATTCTCCTGCCTCAGTCTCCCAAATAGCTAAAACTACAGGCATGAACCAGCTCACCTGGCTTAATTCCCCCCCACACCATTTTTGTGAGGTGGGTGTTAAGATAAGTAGATAAATGAACATGGTAAGACACAAATAGGCCATGTATTGGCATGGGTTCCATGGCAGAACTGGAATCTAGGTGCAGTTTCATGTAGCTCTGAGCACATGCTCTAACTCTCAAGCAAAGCCTCTCTCAAGGAACAACATAGAAGAAAATCATTCATTCATTCTTTCACTTATCCAATTTCTTTGCAAATGTGCACTGAATATACAAGGGATAAGACTCCCTTATCAGCTCCTAATTAAAAATAAAAAAGGACAGTGTGCTTGCAGGACTCAGTGGTGCACACCTGCAATCCCAGTGGCTGAGGAGCCTGAGGCAGGAGGATCAAGAGATAAAAGTCAGTCTCAGCAACAGCGAGGCACTAAGCAACTCAGTGAGACCTTGTGTCTAAATAAAATACAAAATAGGACTGGGGATGCGGCTCAGTGGTTGAGTGCCCCTGAGTTTCCATTTCCCCAAAATAAATGTTTCCACCAAAAAACTGATGTGTGCCTTATTGGGAGACAAAACAAGTGACTGAAGCTTCCAACACCCAGCCAGCCAGCACTCCACTGGAGCAACAGAACCTTCCAGACTCCTTTTGCATGCTACTGAGTTACAGAGCTGCCTCCTGGAATGAATTCTTACTCTGGATGGCAAAAGGGACAGGGTGTGGAGAAAGCCAACAGGTTTTAATAAAGCACAGACCAATCTCTTCCCTGCACAGAAAAACAAAAAGCTGGGAATTACTCATCCAGGAAGTTAAACATCAGTGATTAAAAGCCTTAATAATAAGGACTGGCTGTTATTGAAGATTTACTTTTTGTCAATCTCTGGGCAGAGCTCATATAATTTTCAGAACTCTGTTCAATAGAGACTATTATGATTCCCTGGTTTACTACTGAGAAAATTAGAGTTTAGCATGTTAATCTGCCTGGGTCACACAAATAGATACAATATTGGAACATAGGCCTTTCTGATGGAGCTCTGCACCCCCTACCCCCAAAACATCAATGCTACACACACTTTCCCAAAGGCTGAAGAGTCAAAGTGATAATGACATCCCTGGGCTACTTAGGTCTTGGATTGGCTCAATTATTTCTAAGCCACAGGCAATGACCCACTTATTTCAATGCATATTAAACCCATAGAATATTTAGCATGATCTAAACAACAAAAAATGTGTGAAATCTTCAGCCTGTTGCAATTTATCTTAAAAATGTGAATCCCAGAGTCCTACAATCATAACTCATTTGTTTATATTGTTTCCACTTTCTCCTGCTGGTGTTTCTCAAAAGCACATACTGGCAAAGTGCTGTGCTAGGGAGGTTAGGTACATGGTCACCCCAACTGGATGAATGGTTCCTGAAGCAGCAACCCACCTCCCCCACCCATTTCAGAACCCCAAAGGGTCACTTCCAGGTTGGAAAGAAGAAGATGAGGAGAGAGACCTAACCTGGGTTTAAGCCCTGAGGTGATTCCAGGAGAGACTGAATGTCAAGTATCAAGTGCAGGAAATGTTCCCATGTACTCCAGCTGGTGACTGCATCCTATCACCACACAGGATCTAAATGCATTTGTTGAGAGGAGCCTTTGATAAAATTCTTTAGTGCATAATTTTGTACAAACTTGACCAAGACAGTGTCTCTGTCTTTGGGGACAGAGACAAGCAAGGAGGAGACTCTCAGCAAAAGTCACCGGTGACTTTTGCACACCATGTCCTTGTGCTGCTCAGAAAACACACATTGGTGGTACCCCAATGGAGACAGGCTCTGGGACACCAGGTCTTCCAGATCCAATTCCTGGAAACTGATTCTCCAAGGAGCCATGAATTCAATAGCACCTTCCTTAAGCTTTACCCTGAAGCTGGACTACCCCCAGAAATGGAAGGGAGCTGAGGTGAGTCCTACTCAATCCTGGACAGCCCAGCAATAAACCTTTCATGTCACTTGGAATCCTCAAGCATCTCTGGGGAAGGTGAGCAGACAGGGAAGATAGTGTACAGCACACAGAAGAATAAAGTATAGATTATGACCCAGAATCCCTTTTTCACCAGCAGGAGATAAGATGCTAAAAGGAAAGCCACAAGGGAGAATTAAAGTCTCATATTCCTATAAGCTTCTTCCACCTGCCCTGCTTCTCATTCTGTGATTTACACCTTATGGGGATTGTACTCAGAAAACTGGAGAAGAAGAGAAGTGGAATGTATTAGTTCATTTGTGCTGCTATAACTAAATATCTGAGACTGGGTAATTTATGAACCACAGAAACAGGAGTCCACAAGCAAGGCACTGGCAGAATCAGGATCAGTGACATCTTTCCTCTGCTTCCAGGATGGCACCCTGAACCCTGTCACATTATGAGATAGAAGGCAGAAGGGTAAAAAGAGACAAACGCTTTATGAAGCCTGTTTGATAAAGGTCTTCACCATATTCAATGAGGCTTTACCAATTTGACTTACTCATTTTCTAAAGTCTCCATGTTTCACACCAGCACATAGCCTTCACTTTTTAAGATGAATTTGGGGGTTGGGGGGGACATTCGGACCATGGCAAGAGGTGAAATAGAAGTCAGGCCATTTTTACTGTGACTTGGCTGGCCCTTTCCAATGTGTGTACAGGAAAAGCTCAATGTGTTGTTAGTGATAGGGACTTGAGCTGGAAATAATGTGTAATTTTTGCTGAGTGGGTGAGGGAGCAGCAGTTCTGGGTCCATCTTGAGAAGCAGTTGCTGTCTCTCTGTGGGTTGGGTTTGTGGGCTGAGCAGGGGAACAGGAAGGCCAAGTTCAGAGGGCAATGATGGCTGCTGGAACCCCAGACCCAGTAGGGGCCATGGAAGAGTGGGATCAGGAGGGCCTCACCACTCCACATTTGCATGGCAGTCTCAGACTTTCCTGTACACAACCCTCACTGGGCCTCACTCTACCACCATCCACCCTGCGATGTGGGCTGTTTGCACTTCTCCCTGCAGGAAATGTAGCTGTCTGTGGAACACCCCATCTAGCAGCCATTTCACTGTGTATTCCCAAAGGATCCCAGGGTTCTTGACCCTCAAAAGGCTTGAGGTTGCTTTTTCCAGCCTTAAGTGACTGGACAGCAGCTTCCCTTTCAAACATGCATTGCTTATCACCAGAAGTTTAGTTGCCTCTGGTATGTCAAAGCTGCAGGAAAAAAGGACCCTGGTTGTGGGGGCAGGGAGCAAGGTACAAGACTCTCTCTATCCAAAGTTGGCATTCCTGAGAAGGCTGTTGCTTGTAATTTAAATTTTCATTTCTTATTCTATTTTGAAGTCCTCTCTGGATTTTAGGAATGTTGAAATGTGCCAGTTGTAAAGCCCCAAGTATAGAATGGTCACATTGGCAAGGGGCAGGCCAATGGAAACAAATCTCTTGTCAGGAGTGCCTGCAAGCATTTGAACAAAAGCTTGGAGGGGCAAGGGCAGCTAGTGGGTGATTGGAACTGGCCTGATGCAGAGTACTGAGGTGAAAGAGGCTTGGAGGCTCCCAAGCAACTCTATAATGCAGAGCAAAGTCAGCCTTTTAAATGAGATTAAGAACCCCAAAAGTGACAGTAAAACAGAACAGGCAGCTTTTTAAGTGAAAATAAATTATATTCAGTATTGCCATAAAGCTACAGACTGCAGCTTAGCTGGGCAAAGTGGATTCTATTTGGGAGACAGCAAATTAGAATAGAGGCTCAAGAGCCATTTAAGAGGGACCCTTCAACCAGGAAAGAAGAGGGACAGGGGGAGGGGGATTGAGGGACTCATTGATTATGGCCAATAAGGAGGAGCACTCATGAGGAGCAGTCTCCGTCTATAGCAACCTGCCCTCATGGTAGCTGATCCAGCCCCACAAGAGCTCACACACTCAAGAAAGGCATTCACCTGCTCCCATAACCCAGATATTTCTCAGGAGATCCCAGGACCTTGCAACACACTTATACAGGGGACCAAATTTCTTTTTTTTCTTCCTATTTTTATATTATACATACTGGTGAAATTTGCACATGATATAACAATATAATCTGGTCACTATCATTTCCTAGTACTTACCCCTTCCTCCCTTTCTTTCTCCCCACTGGTCTCTTTCCTCTACTAAGGAACCAAATTGCAACATGAGTTTTGTCAGAGGCAAACTACATTTGAAACCATAGAAGTTGTATTTTTAAATCTTGAAATGAACAATTTTCTAGTCTCTCAAAATGAACAATATTTCTAGTCTCTTCTTTTTTGCAGTCTGTTCAGAATGTGACTAATATAGTTTTTAGATTTTGAAGTTCACCAAGATGTTCTACTTTAGAAACAATTTTAGTAAATGTTCTATTGGTGTTTGAAAAGAAGATACGGTTTCCTTTGGCATAAAAAAATGTGTCTGCATGTATGTATTTACACATGTGTATATATCAAGCTTGTTGATCATGCTATTCCAGTTTTATCATCCTTTGGTGTCTCACGGCAGATATCGTTAACTTCAATCCCAACAGTCATTCTACACCACTTCTCTTTGAGCACATACCCTGATTATTTTAGGGTGGATAGTAACATCCCTAAACTAGGAGATAAGTCAAGATTAAACCTAGTCCAGCATTTACCAACAGAGACAAAACTTTCTTTTCCCCCTTCTGCTTGTGATGCTACAATATAGCAGATCTAGAGCTATGGCAGCCACCTTGTGACCTTGAGGCATCTTTACTCATTTTGAAAGCTCATTCACTCACCCCTCTTTAGTGTGTTCTGGTTTGTTTGTTTGTTTGTTTTTAAGAATCCATCCTAGTTGATCTGGGAGTGTAAGTACCTACTGCTTTCTTACTCCCACTCCCTATTTCATTGATCTTGGGCCTGATCTTCCCAAACCCTCCTGCCTTCAGGGCATCTTCTGCATTTATTTTGTTCCTGATTGTTTCTGGTGGGATCTGATCCCTTCTGCCTCCTGTCTTTCAGAAATCATTCCAAAGCTCTGCTGCTGATCACTGAATTCTTTCATTTCCCTGCAACATCGAGGATTTAGTCTTTTTCATTTTTTTCTCTTTTTCCTTTTTTTTGTCTTTTTGTGGGAAATATAATTAAAATAATGGTTTATTTATAAACTCAGTCACTCATCATGATTCAATTTTAACAGTAAAATTAATAATTCATTCTTTAGACATGTACGGGGCAATAATGGTCTCCAAATGATTCTGTTGGGGTTCAGAAATATACTGATTGCATTTCTGCCCTTCCCCCTCCCTCCCTTGGGATGTTTACATTCCTTAATGTGTTAGACCCTTTGCTGAAACTATTTAAAATATGCACGATCTTCTAAGAAGGTCCCCAGCCAAAAACAGAGGAAAAAGTAGAAATATGCACTGCACCAGAGGCTCTGGCCAGTGGGGCATCCAATTTCTGCTCAACCTGGGTTTGCATGATTGCAATTACACCCCCCCCAACCTTGTCCCAATTCCTTGACAATATTTTATGCAAATAAAAATTTGGTCTCACAGGCACATACAGGGCAGATTTGTTTAAAGTAGAGGATGTACCAAAACTAAATGACAGAGCCACAGGAGTCTGTACCCCTGGCTCAGGTCCATGAGGTCAGCTTCTGGGCTCCTGAACTCCCCCCCCCCATATCCTACAGGATCAGGGCTCCATAGCAGCCCAGATAAATGCTTTAGGTGCCTCAGAGCCAATGTTCACTCTCCCTATGCCATCCCTTGAACTTCTACAGATGCCATGTCCTTGACCTTGAGATGGTGAACTAGCGCTGTCAGCTTCCTAGTGCTATTTTGATGACTAAATGACATGCACACATGTGGCACTCTTCAGGCCATGACCTTTGTTCTCATTGTGACTCTGGAGGACCTGTGTCTGCAACCAACGTCACATTCTGAAATGAAGCCTAGAAGCCTCCATCATCAGTGGGAGCCACCAGCAGCTCATACATCGCCCATCTTTTCTACAGATAATAGTGAAATGGATACACAGGTCACACTGCCTGATGGGCTGTGTATCTAGCTCATGCTTCACAAGCACCTATGCTAATGCTATAGTGTGGCTGTGAGAGTCCCTGAAAGCTCCTGAGCAGGAGGTGTAGTGATTCCATCATGAGGAAGTAACCTACTTAGAGGATTAATCCACTTGATGGGTTAAAATCAGCCCATGGGGATGTGCCTTGGGGATCATATATTTTGTTCCTGCTCATCTCCCCCCTCTGCCTTCTCTCCCTCCCTCCTCTCCACACTCTTCTTGGATGCCACTAACTGAGCAGCTTTCCTCCACCATGCCCTTCTGCCATGATGTTCTGCCTCTTCTCAGGCACAGAGCTAGGAAGTTATGAAGTTACCTAATCATGGCCTGAAATTCTGAAATCATGGTTTTCCTCCTCTAAGTGGCTCTTGTCAGGTATTTTGGTCACAACTTATTCTGGGGGTACCACCTGTTTGTGCATACAGATAGTTCCTTACTTAACCATTTTTTGATGAAGGTGTACCCATATGACCATTCTATTTTTCACTTTCAGTACAGTCATTTGAAAAAATCATATGAGATCCTCCATACTCTACTATATAATGGGCTTTATGGTAGATTGTCTTGATCAACTATAGGCTAAGTATCCTGAGCAAGTTCAAGGTAAGCAAGGCTGAGCTGTGTTGTTTGGTAGGTTCATTGTAGTGAATGCACTTTTGACTTTGGATATTTTTAACATACTATGGATTTATTGGGATGTGGCCTCATAATAAGTAGAATAATATTTCTCTATATACATGCAGGCAAGTGTGTAGGCACATATTTCTATGTGTTTATGTGTGTTCATGTTTTATATGAAGATGTACCTGTGTATATGTGTGCATGAATACGTGTATATCTGTAGGTAACTAATGTGTATAAGGCTATATGACATGCACATGGTCCTGTATGTATTTATATCTGTCTTGGGGGCAGAATCATGACATCAGGGCAGAAAGCTGAGTGTCTTATTCCTCCAACCCATCCTAACACTCACAAATTTGTCAGTTAACACAAAAAAATCAGCAGAAATCATTGTCAAATACAGCTATGCTGAGACTTATCCTCACAATGTCCAAGGGGATGTTCCAACTGGCTTCACAGGGTTTGCATTAGCATAAATATTACATTAACAGGACTGATTAGCATGTGCTTATCTCTCAAGAGACTCCAACACAATCCTTGAAACACAGAAGCTTGACAAATGTGGATCACATTTAATAAAATATCAAGACAACTGAGTTCAGTGACTGACAGCCAGAGGGGGAGGGAGGCACAGATTATAATTTTTTCTAAAAGAAAAAATTTATTACTAAAATATTTATGTATGACAAGTTTCCTAAATTGTTTTATAATCTATAGAGGAAATTATCTTTAAACATATTCCATAAAATGAATGTCCTTTTAAAGCCATAATCAATTTTCTTTCCATCTATTTCATCATGTCTCCAAGTTGTCATGAGTTATAGACTCTTCCCTAAGCTCTTCTTTCTTCCCAAATTACTATAAAATTCAATTATGACCTAATATTTGGTACATCATGTAACTGGAGAAGCTGCCTAGAGAAAGCTAAGAAGAAATGTATTTATTTATCATTATATTTATTATCAATTTGGTGACAAAGGTTTTCTAAGCCAAGGAGGCATATTTTAATTGTGTGTCCAAGATCCTCAAACACAATAGGCAGGTTACATGGAATGTCATTGTCTTGTCAGTATTTTCACAGACCTGTTCACTTCGTGTGCAGATATGTAGCAATAGGTGGTTTCCAATCCATCATGGTATCCATTCTTGTACATCTGGAAAAAAAAAACACAAAAAAAAACAGAACCTACTTGAGCCCCTTCAAGTAGGATGCACAAGAGGCATTGAAAGGGCTTGGGATATCTTTCAGAAGCCAACTACCCACTCCCCTCTCCCCAGTGAAGTCAATACATGGATGAGGTGATCTGCACCCACATTGCCATAGAAAACCAATTTCATGTATGTTGGCCAGCAAAAACAACAGTTTCCCCTCATCTCTGCCTTCCAGATGCTGCCAGGGAGCCTCTGAACCCCAGGCACATTGGTCTCCAGGATGATGCTGGTGTCAGCCTCTCAATTTTAGGAGGAGGCAAGGTAGGTCACATGCTAAACATTCTACCCACATTGACCACATAGTAGGTGCCACAGCCGACACTTCCTGTGTTAGCAGGAAGTGCCCACCAGAAGACCACTCTCTCACAAGGATGCTAGCTTTACCCCATGCTAATTATAGGTAATCTAGAACCATGGCTGTCCAAAGTGGTAGTCCCCAGCCACACATGGCCACTGCATAGCTGAATCGGCTGATTCTGAATTGAGACACGTTCTAGGTATAAAATGTGCACCAGACCCCAAAGCTTGGGTACAAAACCAACAAAAGCACCTCAGTTGTTACACTGATTACACATTGGAATTATAATATGTGGGGTTTACAGGATTAAATAAAGTACATTATTAAAATCAATTTTATATCAGCAGAAATGATAGATAAAATATAGTAAGTACATACAGTGAAATATTATTTGCCTTTAAAAAGGAAAGAAATTCTGACATATATTATAATATGATTGATCCTTGATGATATTGTGCTAAATGGAATAAGTCAATACTCAAAGAAAAAAATACCGAATGATTCTATTTATGTGAGATCCCCAGAGTCCTCAACCCTAATCCTCACCCTGATTTAGAAGAGGTGTGTGTGAGAGAGATTAACTGTGCATGAACAAACTAGAATCAACAATAAAAATGTCAAATGGTAGGTGTCCTCTCACTGCATCCAGGTAAATAAAATGTTGCTTTAGATGCAAAAATCTTTTAAAACTAAAATTGTACTTATTTTTGCTAAACAAGTAGATTTTAGATGCTCGTGTTCAAAACTAATTATGTGAGATTATGTGTTAATTGGCTTCACTACAGTAATGATTTTATTTTTTATGTGTATCCCATAGCATCATTTGGTAAGCCTCAAATGTACACAATAAAACGTTTTTTACAATGTTGTTTTAAACATATATTAAATTTCTGTATACATTTGGACCTATCTCAAGTCAACTGATCTGTTTCATTTTTTCCTGCCAATTCTATTCTATTGGGTTACAGTAGTATTATATTGTTTCTAACATTTTATATTATTATTTTATATTATATTATCTTACATTGTATTGTTTTACCTTATTATATTGTTTTACTTTAGATAGAGCACGATACCCAACTCTATATTTCTGGTCTAAAATTTTCTTAACAATTTTTACATATTTATTTTTTTAACAAATTTGAAATACTTTCTGTTAATTCAAATAAAATCCATTGAAATGATACTGGGAATTGCATCAACTCTATAAAATAAGTATAATAAAAATTATTAATATTTTCAGTATATTATACATATAAATAATAAACATAAAATTTAATTAGATATGATGTTTGCACATGTATTTATCAAAGATTTGTGTTTTGGGGCTCTAAGCACTACTCTATATAAGCCCAGGATGCCTCTCCATGTATTCAGTAACTAGTTTACACTCTATGAAGACATTTCATATCTTTCTTCTAATGTGTTTTGCATGTATTTGCCCCCAAATTCCTAGGCCTGTACCTTCCTCCTTCAGCAATAACATGGAACAGAAGCTGGCACCTGATGAGCACCAATGCTGGGTGAATGCTCTGGATACTCTGTCTTGCAAATGTCCTCAGAGCCTGGGGTGGGACTTACTCTGGTTCTTAGGCCTGTCTTCCTCTCACTTCTGGTTAGCATTTTTATTGGAATTAATGGTCCCACAGAGGAAGCACTGCTTCTTTAACTATGAAGCACACCACAAAAAGTAGATTTTGTTCCACTGTCACATTCTGCAAGTTAGCCTGACCTGCTTCACCAAAATTGTTTATTTATTTATCTATTTATTTATTTTCTTTAGACAGAAAAACTAGCCTCAGGAAGACAAAAATTTCTTCTGTTGAGTGCAACCCAAAGGTAATACTGTCAGTTCTGAAATCATTTTCAAAAGTGACATTTGAAAACTCTGAGAATTCCTCAAAAAATTAAGCATAGAATTTACCACAGGATCCAGCTAAGAATTGAAAGCAAGGATTTGAGCAACTATTTGCACACTCAGCCTCATAGCAGTATCATTCACAATAGCCAAGAAGTGGAAATAAAACATGCCCATTGACCAATGAGTGAATAAATGAAGTGTGACATATACATACATGGAATATTATTCAGTCTTGAAAAAGGGATTAGAACTTGGATGGATGCCATAATGCAGATGAACGTGGAAGATACTACTGTAAGTGAATGAAACTAGTCACAGTAGGAGAAATACTGTGTGATTCCATTTAAATGAGATAACTAGAGTAGTTAAATCTATAGAGACAGAAAATAGAATGCTGAGTACCAGGGACTGGGGGAGAGATGGGGAATTTGTGTTTAATAGGAGCACAGTTTCAGTTTGAGAAGATGGAAAGTGCTGGAGAAACATGATAATGGAGTAACAATGAAATAAAATGTACTCAGGGCCACTGTTTTGTATGTTTCAAATGATTCAAATGGCAAGTTTTATGTCATGTCTATTTTACCACATCGAAGAAATGTTTTGACCAGGGTAATGTGCCTGGCACCTCCCAGTGACTCCTGCAGTCAGTGTTAGTTCAGAAGGAAGCAGTGGAAAGCAGAGGTTCTAGACCCAGGCAGCCTTCAAGCTCTGGTCCCAGAGTTTCTCAGCTGTGTGACCATGGGAAAGTCACCTCACCTCCTGAGCACAGTTTATCTCCAATTGCCCAGCACGGAGCCTCCCTCATGGCCAGTAGGTGGTAAATGGGCATGGTGACAAGACACAGAGTAACCCCTGGGATCTCAAGTCCTGGGGATTACTGACAGCTGGTTCTCTAGATAAGAGAGACCCACTTCTCTGATTGTTCTGTATGTAATTTCCTTTGAACTTTTAGATGCAACAACTAATACAACCTTGGATATTTCATGCCTTTCTCAAAAGCTACAGTAACCAAGGGAATGAGTACTGGTATGAAGAGTGACAAATAATTTCATGAAATAAAATGAAGACTCTTCACAGGTATAGTCAAAGGGTTTCCAATGAGAACATCAAGACAACCCACTGCAAGTGTTGCAGGATGATCAGAATGAAGTGGAGCCTCCTACCTCCCCCATTTACAAAAGCAACTCAAAGTGGATCATCTAACAAGGAGGAGAACCCAAGCCACAAGACTCTGAAAATACTGTAGGAATAAATCTTCATGATGGTGGGTTAGACAATCATTTCTTAGCTATCACCAAAATCATAGAAATGAGAGAGAAAAAAGTATAAATTGGAGCTTGCCCAACCAAAAACTCTTGTGCTACAAACAACACCATCAAGGAACTGAAAAGACAGTGATCTGAATAAGATATGATGTATCAGAGACACACAGGACTGATATCTAGAATACATAGAGAGCTGATATCCATACATATACACATGTCTATTTAGCATATACAGCATATATATTTTATATATGTATCTGGCACTTCAGAGAAAGAGAAAGGCGGGATGCCAACCAAGAGATGAGTGGGGGTCAACTGTCCATATCACTAGGATCACCAGGCAAAGCTTAAAGCCTGAGAGAAGGAGACCTGAGAACCCAGCATTTAAAGAATTAGTGGAAAAGCAGTTTGCTAATGTGAGGATCTAGGAAGAAGAAACAGAAAGAAAGCAAGCCATCAAAGAAAGTGAAAGCAGAGCATCTAGAGATGCCTGAAGTCTCATAGCAGGATGGGTCCTGATGAAATGTGCATTGTGATAGAGTAAGGTAAATACGATGATGGAGAAAGGGGACACCTTATAAGGTAAAAAAGCTTACCATTATGAAAGCTATTTTTAAAATTTTGCTCCGTTTTGTTTTAAATGCCAGTTACATCTCAATATATTAATTTTTTTTTGTACCAGGGATTGAACCCAAGGGTGCTCAACCTCTAAGCCACATATTTTTATGTCCCTCCTGTCCTAGAGATCCCTGAGTTCCTTCTGAGCCTTAGTGGTCTCTACTTCAGTCCAGGCACCAGCTCAGGGCAGAGAGGGAGGCAGCTTTGATCAAACTTCGTCACAAAACCAAACCAACAGAACAGGATGAGGAAGAACATGAGTGCACTCTCGTCCCACGTAAAAGGGCCATTTACCACCTGCACAGAGGAAGGCCAAACTGCTCCTGGCCATCTGCCTTTCTGAATTTTTTTTAAGCTTAGTGCTTTCCTTCCTTCCTTCCTTCCTTCCTTCCTTCTTTCTGTCTTCCTTCCAGGAAGAAGCAATTGATCCAAATAAAGAGAATGGGGAAAGACTTCCTGGAGGAGGGGATTAGCATCGGGATCTGCAAGATCACCTTCATGAGGAAGGGAGTTGCAAGGTGTGTGTGTGGGGGGGGATCATCTCAGGCCTAGAATAAACAGGAGAAAGCAGGAAGACTCCAAGGACAAAAGTACAACCATTGATGAAAGATCTTAATTGTCTTATTTTCAATTCTAGAATCAAGCAATGCTTCATTCTGCAAAATACAGTTCTGATGGGTTGTGCAGAAGAGTTTGGTTTTATAGATAGAAAAGTGGTGAAGAAAATAAAAATTTAAAAAATAAAAAGAAAACTCAGGAGGTGGAATCTTCATTTCAAAATTACTTTCCGGGAAGCCACAGGCAGGGGGAAAGAACAATAGGAAAATAACTGGTTTGTCCACATCAGGTTATTTCAGTTGATTTTCGTGTAAGGATTAAGGCAGAGAGAACTTCAGTATCATGCCAATTAAAACTGCTGGTCTGGGGAATTTGGCTGTTATCTCTCTAATCCTGAGTTCTTGGAAAGTCAGAGAACAGCTTAGTTTCAGCCTGGTGACAGGAAACTTTAGCATGAGTGACACCATTTTGATTTTTTGACTGGTCTGATGGGGCCCAGGGCAGGAGCCTTATCCAAAACAACAGCCTCCTGTTATTTTTATGTAACAGGGCTCCTATGGGATTGTGGAGGATGTTCCCAGGCAGTGTCCTGGGTGGGCAGGAGAAGCTGAATCACAGACAATGCCTCTGCCTGCAGGTACTGAAGCACACCTTTATCAAGGCAGTAGCCTTGGGCTCTTGGGTAACAGGAAAACCAAGAAACACAGATTGCAAAGCCAGTTCAACCCCAACATGGCATGTTTCACATTGGCCGGGAACTACATCCCTGCCTCCTCATTGTCACATGACATCTCTGTTTTCTGAATTCAGAAGTAAAAATAATGAAAGATGCTAAGATCCATAGCCAAGTAGTAATGATGCAAGGCATTTTTGGTTGAAAGGTGATGCCAGCAAGCCATTGAGATGATATGATTATGTTAAGATCTGCGTTCAAATGGATATTAGACCCCTGCTGTCCACCTCCGCCTGCTACGGGGCTCCTGGAGGGTTCCCATTGGTTGGGGAAGTGCAGTAGGAGGGAATTCCAGAGGAGGGATTTCCTGTTGGAATGTGGCCCCGGGGAACGCCCCGTGTTTGGGTTGGCATATTTTCCGGGAGCATACAGGGCATTGGCGGGAGTTTCAAAATAAAGTTTGTTCCTGTTTGAGTGGCTGGTGATTTTGTGCCCAGCCAGACTGCGGCAATTGGTGGCCCATGCGGGGGATGCCTGAAGCTTGGAGGTAAGCAAAATTGCTCACCCCTGAGGGAAGGCGAGAGAATGAGTGACCATTTCAAAAAACAATGTGTTCTTGTTTTGATTTATTTTGTTTTTGTTTCAAGCTGCCTATCCCTAAAACTTTCTCAGGCAAACTGAGAAAAATGGTTGGCTCAAGGTTTGAAGTTGTTCGGCCCTGAGAAAGAGAAAATTGATACAACGATTTTTTTTGTTCCATTTTTGTTTCATTCTGTTTTGGTTTTGTTCTATGTTTTCTTATTGGGTTGCGTTATCTTTATAGTAGATTAGAAATTAATAAAAAAACAAACCGAAAAACTGTTAAGTAAATTGTTAGAGTATGGTAGAAAACATGTTACGTCAAGCAAAAGGGAAGGTCTCTCGACCAAGTCAGATAGAGGAAGAAAATTTAAAGGAAGAAAGCTTAAAGGACAAACAGCTATCAGATGGGAAACTACAACAGGAGGCTGCTACTAACTTCGTTCTATCACCAAAGGGCATAATTCAACCAACAGCTCCATCTATAGAGACAGCTGAATGGCCCTCAACTCCCGTAGTTGATAGATGGAATCCTGAGGCAGGACCTCAAAGATTAGCATGCCCTGAACTTGAGCAGGCAGGAGGGCAATGAATTCACAGTGCTTTAGATTTCAAAACAGTGAAGCAGTTAAAGGAGGCTGTAACAACCTATGGTCCACAAGCACCCTTCACAGTAAGCATGGTCGAATCCATTACCAACTTGGAAATGACGCCAGCAGATTGGGCTAAGATGTGTCGATCTGTGCTAAATGGAGGACAATATTTGTTATGGAAGTTTGCCAGTGAGAAATTTTGCAAGGAGACAGCTAGGCAAAATGCAGCAGTCGGTTACCCTCAAAGAAATCTAGATACGTTGTTAGGAAAGGGACCTTATGAGGGTCAACGGCAACAAATTGAATATGATCCTGGCGTATATGCACAAATTGCTGTAGATGCGGTTAAGGCATGGAAAACTTTACAGGGGCATGGAGATTTACAAGGACAATTATCTAAGGTAATACAAGGAACTAATGAACCTTACACTGAATTTGTAGATAGGCTTATTCAAACATCTGCCAGAATTTTTGGGGATACAGAACAAGCAATGCCATTAATAAAACAACTGGCTTATGACCAAGCAAATCATTACTGCAGAGAGGTCATTAGACCATGGAGACATGAAGATTTAAACACATATATTAAACTATGTAGAGACATTATGAACAAGGGCAAGTCTTGGCAGCTGCAGTACAACAGGCTTTAGATGCCAGGCCAAAAACATGTTACAATTGTGAACAAACAGTACATTTTAAAAGGAGTTGCCCCATAGGAGGAGGATTTACAAAGCTAGGTATCAAAGGAATAGAATACCAGGTATTTGCCCACGATGCCATAGAGGGAGACATTGGGCTAATGAATGCCATTCTCAAGCCACCATAGAGATTCCATTATCAAAAAATGGACAAGGACCAAGTGTTTACCCATGACATCATGGAGAAAGGCATCAGGCTCCATTGCCAAAAAATGGACAGGGGGGCCCAATGCTCCGGGGCCCACAAACACAAATATACAGGTCAATGGAGGAACCCAGCAACACCATCAGCATAGTGCCCAGGATACATAATCCATTAAATCCCTCATCAGACAAACCAGAGGGAGCGCAGGGTTGGACATCTGTGCCTCTGCCAGAGCAGTACTAACTCCAGAGATGGGAATTCAAATCATTCCCACAGGAGTAAAAGGACCTCTTCCCCAAGGAACAGTAGGCTTATTATTGGGACGCAGTTCTTCTACACTAAAAGGACTTATGATCAGTCCTGGGGTAATTGATCCCGATTATGAAGGTGAAATAAAAATTATAGCTAGTTCTCCAAGAGGTATATCAGTAATTTCACCAGGAGATAGAATAGCACAGTTATTAATAATACCCAGCCTGAATGATAAATTTTACAGTCGTACTGCAGAAAGAGGTTCCAGGGGATTAGGCTCCACAGGTGTGGATTGGGCTATGCTGTCTTTAAATTTAGATTCTCGCCCAATGCTAAAACTATATATTCAAGGACATGAATTTAATGAGCTACTGAACACAGGAGCTGACCTTAGCATCATATCCCATCAAGAATGGCCAAAACATTGGCCACTACAACAAGCCACTCAAACGCTTCGAGGCCTAGGAGTGGCAACTAATCCCCATAGAAGTGCAATGGTATTAGATTGGAAGGATCCTGAAGGATGTGAAGGAACTATACAGCCATATGTATTGGACCATATTCCTATAAATTTATGGGGACAAGATGTCCTAGATCAATTAAGTTTGACATTAACAAATAACATCAATCCTAACATGCCCACTACTAGGGCTAGACAAGGCTTTAGGAAAGAAAAAAGATTAAGAGAACAAGAACAAGGTATAACAGCACCAATTAAAATAGATCAAGGAAAAAATAGACATGGATTGGGTTTTCAGAAAGGGCCACTGAGACAATAAAAATTACTTGTAAATCAGAAAGACCAGTATGGGTTCCTCAGTGGCCCCTGACTAAAAAAAAGATACAAGTAGCCCATGACCTGGTCAAACAACAATTAGCAGAGGGACATATACAATCTTCCGTATCTCCCCATAATACTCCCATTTTTTTGTCATTAAAAAGAAATCTGGTAAATGAAGATTATTGCAAGATTTAAGAGCCATTAATAATGAGATGGTTATTATGGGACCTGCTTAATCAGCGATTCCCCAATTGTCTGCTTTGCCAAAAACCTGGTATGTTTTAGCTAGATGTTAAAGATTGTTTTTTTTTTTTTCAATTCCAATTCATCCTGATGATAGTCCACATTTTGCATTTACTATCCCTGCACTGAACCATGAAGGTCCTGATCAGAGATATGAATGGAAAGTACTCCCTCAAGGGATGGATAACAGTCCAACTATGTGTCAGATTTATGTTAACAAAGCAATCCAGCCACTTTGAAATTAAAATCCTGAACTACAAATATTTCACTATATGGATGATGTATTATTGGCACATAAAGATAAAAACACATTGCTAGAATGTTATGCCACACATACAAAAATTATAATCTAGAGATAGAAATACATAAAGTACAATTAAATCTTCCAATTAATTATTTAGGAGTTCTATTATCCTCAACCATGGTCCATCCACCAAAAATTCAAATACGAATAGATCAACTCAAATCACTTAACGATTTTCAAAAGTTATTTGGAGACATAAATTGGATACAGCCTTATCTAGGCATACCAACAGGAGAGTTGGGACCTTTATTTGATATCCTAAAGGGTCCATCAGATCCTAATTCACCCCACATGTTAACGCCTGAAGCAAGAAAGGCATTAAAAATTATTGAAATATATATGGAAAATATGCATTTGGATAGAATTGATATAAGTTTGCCTTTATTATTTATTGTACTACCAACAAAAAATATTACTACAGGGGTATTTTGGCAAGAAGATCCATTATTGTGGATACATTTATCTTATTCTCCTAACACTATTCTTACTAGGTATCCTGAGACTGTAGGACAATTAATACTCAAAGGAATAAGAGCAACAAAGGGAGTGTTTGGGATTTCTCCCAATAAAATTTTCTCCCAATAAAATTATTTCTCCATGTACTATGGATCAAATTGATGAGTTAGCTAATGAGTTAAATACTTGGGCAATAATCATGTGTAAATCTAATGTTTCATTTGATAATCACTTACCATCTAATCCTTTGTTGTCTTTTTGGTCTTCGCATCCTGTACTTTTTCCAAAAATGACAAAAAAAAAAACACAAACCTATCATGAATGCTCCAAATATATTCACTGATGGATCAAATAATGGTACAGTAGCAGTAGTTACCCCTGATCAAACTTTTACATTTTTAGTACCCAAACAATCAGCTCAAAAGTTAGAGCTTAATGCAGTATTACAAGCTTTTGTGATGTTTAAAGATTCTGTATTTAATTTATTTTCTGATAGTCAGTATGTAGTTAATGCTATAGTATCCCTTAAAGATGCTGGTAGGATTTCCCCTTCCTCTACTTTTTTCTCTTTGTTTTCCACTATACGAAGTCTAATCTGGGACAGAAAAGATCCATTCTTTATAGGACATATCAGGGCACATACAGGATTGCCTGGAGTCCTTATTTTGGCAATTAATTAGCAGATAAATCTACACATGACATACATATGTTCTCCACAATAGAAGAATCTATAAATTTTCATAAAAGGTTCCATGTCAATGCTAATACTTTACAAAAGTGCTTTAAAATTACTAAGAAACAAGCCAGACATATAATAAAACAATGTCAAAATTGTGTGACCGTTTTACCACAAGTTAATCTTGGAGTCAATCCTAGAGGACTGATACCTAACCATATTTGGCAGTAGGACGTCACACACTTGCCAGAATTTGGAAAATTAAAATATTTGCATGTTACAGTTGATACTTCTTCGAGATTTTTGATGGGCTCCCTTCATGCCAGAGAAAAAAACTAAAGATATTATAGCTCATTGCTTACAAAATTTTGCCACTGTGGGCGTTCCAAAACAGTTAAAAACAGATAATGGTCTTGGCTATACCTCTAACTCTTTTAAACAATTTTGCTCATCATTTGGCATTACTCACATAATAGGAATTCCATACAATCCACAGGGACAAGGCATAGTTGAAAGAGCTCATCAAACTATTAAAATATACTTATTAAAGCAAAAAGACGGAATTGGAAAGGGGTATTTATCCCCCAAAGATAAACTTAAAATAACGCTTTTTACTCTAAACTTTTAAAATTTGGATTCATCAGGGCTTAGTGCTGCAGAAAGACATTTTATCCAAAAAATGTACATAAGCCTAAGGTACTTTGGAAGTATATTCTAACAGGACGATGGAAAGGTTCTGACCCAGTGATTGTCTGGAGTCGGGGTTCTGTTTGTGTGTTTCCATAGGGAGTACAGCAGCCTATTTGGATTCCAGATAGACTAACCAAAGTGATTTCTACAGACCACAAAGAAGATGGTTTGACTCAAATCCATAACAGCTGATATCCAGAGCTCCAGCTTGGCTATTCTTACATTTGCGACAGTGATTAACCAGGATGCTTTTTCAATATCTATTTTATTATTGCCTTTTCCCACATCATAAAGTTCTATTTTATTTTTGAGCTCATACAGACCTAGGTTAATGTTTTTCTGATCAGTTTTATTTTTTGACTGTGGAGTTTTTATACATTGCAATGGAGATTTCACCTATGTAAATCTACAAGGCCTTTACTATTGTCTTATGTGTTGTATGTTTGTGTGCACACTTCTGTTTTGTGTTGTATGTCTGTATGTGTGTATGTCCATGTATCATATATGAGGAGCACTCATGAAAAAATGGATCCAAATTTTTTTTATTATTCACGTGATTTTAATGGTTTAATTAACTGGGTAAACAGCTATTGAGGATTGTTTTAATATGTGAAAAAATAAGGAGGTTAACAGATCTGTTTGTTTACTTTCACCTTTCCTTTTCATTATATTTAATAATTCTGTTCAGGATAATGTAAATTGTTCAGAAAATTGTTTTCTTAGTACCTGTTGGAATGTTACATAATTCTTTTAGCATCATTGTCAGAATTCCTATCTTCATCCCAGTGTCAGTGAAGACAAGGATGAAACCAAACTACAGCTTCTTCGATATTTATCACAACAAACTGTATAAACTGATGCATCAATGAATAATAACTCAACAAGTAATGCTCAATCAAGGAGTCGATTTACTTTGGGAGGGAATGGACATATTGATAGATTCCTCCACTTTGAACTACTTGCAAAACTTGCCTGGACTATGTATCACTTGTATGCATTGTGAACTATCTGTTGGTGCAGTGAATTGTGGTAGTGCTGGCGTATCTTTGCTGATGGTGTCACTGGTGATACAATTTTTCCAAAGAAGCCGTCAATTGGCTTGGTGTTGTGACATTTCTGTATCCTCCTCCCTTCTACTAGTGATGGTCTAAAATTTGGGGGCCAACAGAGGTGAGGCAAAGAACCTCACTCCCCCCACTGGCACCAAGGCCAAATTTGGGGGCCAACAGAGGTGAGGCAAGGAACCTCACCCCCCAACTGGTGCATAGGTAGACCTGTCCACAAGTATGGCTGTATGCTGGACTGGTAGTCAATAATGTGTATGATCCAATTGCAGTGATATCAACCTAAGACAGGAGGCTGACACCTAGAGGTCAGCTCATCCAGTGATGGGTAAGGACCATATGTTGAATTGGACAACCTAACAGGCACGGTCCCTAAGCCACATTGCTTGTTGCTTAATTAAACAGAAGGAGGGAGATGCTGACAGCCATAGCCAAATAGCAATGATGCAAGGCATTTTTGGTTGAAAGGTGATGCCAGCAAGCCATTGAGATGATATGATTATGTTAAGATCTGCATTCAAATGGATATTAGACCCCTGATGTCCACCTTGGCCTGATGTCCACCTCTCTAAGAATTAATGAGTTTGTTGAGAAAAGATACAAAAGTAGTCCCGACCTCTCCTTTCTCAGGACACCCATATTTGGAGTGTTGGCCCACACTGACCTGATCACCAAGCTGTTCACCATTCTGGAAGTTTCCATTCTATGCTGTATGAAGGCTTCAGCATTCGGTCCATGGTGAGGTGGTTGCACTGTGGTCTAAGGAAAGGGCTCTTGTTCATGGACTGAGTGCTGATTCCTATGGCTCACGGGTGGCTCAGCTTGTGTCCACCAAGGGCTAGGGTGTGTGTGTGTGTGGGGGCATGCCTAAAAAATGGCCACAGTGGTCATGGTCATTAGGGGGCTTACAGCTGCCCAAAGCAGATATGGTCCCTAAAAAGGCAAGCACATAACTTACACCTAAAGAGGATTTAGTGGCAGGGCGTGGGCTGATTCCCAAGGACAGGTTTGGTCAGGGGCCATTTTTCACAGAGGAGCAGGTGCCCTGCATGCCCCTGGACAGAAGCCCTGACTGGCTGGACAGACATAGCTCCAAGACCAACTAGAGCAGGGCTACAGCCTGGAGGGACAGCTGGGCTGGGGTGGCATGCCAACTCAGAGTCTGATGTTCTGCTCCTGGTCACTCCACAGATAAGAGAAAGGCTTGGAGGCCCACTGAAGATTCTCCTTTGAGCCATAAGTTTCTTCCCCAGGCTTCAGATCTGGGTGGTCAGAGCAGGGCTTTGCCAGGAGCCAGATGCCCTGTTCAGCTCCCCTTTACTGGAAGAAAGTGTCTGTCCCTGGTATGGGCAAGCATTCAGGGCCAGCTCAGGGCTCCATGTGTCCACAGTATGGGCTTCTGGGAGCCAGGACCCTGCCTGGACCCACAGGCTTCCTCCCAGAGGAACTGCCATCTGGGGCCTGCTGGTGCAGAACCTTCCTGGAGAAGCAGCTGCTACACAAACCATGGCCAGCTTCCAGGACACTCAGGAGTCAGGGTGCAGGCTCCAAAGCCGGGGCCAGCCAGCTGGGCCTCAGCTTCAGCTCAAGTGGAAGAGGATGAGGGTGGGGGGAGGTTGGCGAAGAGAGCCCAGCAGGCAGGGAGGTGCTTGCCCAGCATCGAGGATGTAGGGACAGGAGGAGCTGGGTTGTCGGACTTCCCAGGATCCCCAGGGCTGACTTTTGGTGACCTAGGGGTTTGGGTTCTTTCCTTGGCTCTGAATGTTTCTGGTTTTCTGGCCTGGGAGAGCTGGCTGCCCATTCCAGGTAATCAGACCGTGGGGGGCCCTAGGCAGGCATGCTGCCATGCCCAGTGTCCCTGGTGGTGGGGCCTAATCAGCCCAGGCAGGAGTAGAAGCCCAGCCAGAAGTCCTTTCTTCCTGGGCTCCCCTGCTGCTCTCCTTCTTCCTAGACAGGACAGCCCTCCACTTTCCTTGAGTGGCGGGAGCCTACCAGACCCGGCCTTTCCAGGGGGGCCTGTGGTAGCACTGTCTTCTACCTATCGCCCCAGTCCAGTGGGGCACCCAGTTGCTGGAGGGTCATTCCACCAACCTCCTTCCCAGGCAACTCAGCCATCAGAAACAGGCAAGTCTGAGAAATTATCATGGCCAGGACAGGGCTGAGGTGACAAGATGACAGATGTCACATGGGGACCTGGATGGAATCCTTCACAGACAGAAGGGGAAAGCAGTAAGTCTGAATAAACTTGGGCTTTGGTTAACAATACCAATATCAACTGGTTTGTTGTAACAAATGTATTACACTAAGATGCTGGTATGGGGGAAATCGGGTGCTGAGTATGGGGACTACCTGTACTATCTTTGCAATTTTCCTTTGTACTCAAAACTGTTCTAAATGATGGCACTTATTGGTAAATGGGTGGAGCTGGAGAATATCATGCTAAGTGAGATAAGCTGATCCCCAAAAAACAGAGGCTGAATGTTTCTTTCCTCTGATATGCAGATGCTAATTCACAATGAGTGGGGACTAGGGAAGAAGAGAGTTACTGTAGGTAGAAGGGAGTGAGGGAAGGAAGAGGGCATGGGGTAGAAAGGACAGCAGAATGAATTGGACATCATTACCCTACATGCATATGTGACTGCAGAGCAGGTGGGATTCTGCACCACATGCAACCAGAAGAGTGAGAAGTTATACTCCACTTGTGTGTGATGTGTCAAAGTGCTTTCTACTGTCATGCATAACTAATTGAAAAATTTAAAAACAAATGAAGGTCAGCATGAGCATGATAAGGAACAGTTTTGAAATAAAAGAATAAACAACAAAAAACTGTTCTAAAAACAGTACATTATAAATGCCTTTGAGTGTGGGCTACAGATGACACCACAGGTGCCCTTTGCCATTTGAAGCTGGCAGTGAGGATAGAGGCTTACTGTACTGTCCCAGTTGCTCTTGTAGTGTCTGAAATTTACATCACAAATATGGGTCTGGCAGAAACCAACAAAGTGGTGCTTGGGAATCTTTCTGCCCAGCACCTGGCTCAACTCGAAGCCACATACAAGGGCCTTGTTGAAACAGGTTTATAACTGGACACCCCTCACTGGCACACCTTGCCTTCCACCCTGACCCTGGAGTGGGTCCCACAGATGGTGTAGCAAAGGCCTGGCAAGGGGGTGGGAGTGGGTGGCTGCACAGGGTGTCCTGGAGCTTCTGCTGGTGGGAGGGGCCTTTAGTGCCTGTCCTGTGTGATGGGTGCTTTGCCTGCCTCCTCCTGGGGCTCCTCCCCATCCCCCTTCCTGGGCCTCAGCAGCCCCAGATAGCTGGGCCTGCAAGTATGCACTGCCACACCTGGCCAGCAACAGAGCAGGAGCTAATGAGCATATGGTGCAGGGTCACTGCTCCTGAGGCAATTGTCTGGGGGTCCTGGTGCAAGGGAATTTAGCCCTGGCTCTCTTGCTCCTGGAGCTTGCTCTTAGGTGGGGCAAGGGTTATGGAGAATTTGTGCGGTGCAGGGACGGAGCCCCCCTGGCTCCCATAGTCCATCTCATACATTGGCTTCTCAAAGTCCCCAGGCAAATACTCATAGCAGGTACCGCTACCTCCATTCACAGGCACAGGAACTGAGGCTGGGAAAAGCTACACAGTGGGAAACTGCAGAGCTGTGGTGCCCCTGGGCAGCCTGAGACCCCTCTGCCTTCACCCCACCACCCTCCATCCTCCATTTTTTCCTCTGCCTTAGTACTTGGGGACCTTTTGCTGGGCCATTATAAGGAGTGAAAATAGTGTACTTGGAATCTGCAGCTCAGGATCATCCAGAGAGCAGCTGTTAGGCAAATGTAAAACAGGGTAGAAGAACTACCTGGATGGCTTCCCTATCCAGGAAGTGACCTCACCTATGGTTAAATCCATGTGTCGCTCTGTGTGGGCGAGGGGTGCCTAGCTGAAACATTCTGGGCATGTCTGGAGGGTGTTTCTGGATGAGATTAGCATTTGACTCATAGACTAAGCAAAGCAGATGGGCCTCCTGGGTGGGGACCTCACTTCATCCATTGAGGCCTCAATGGAGAAAGGGGAGAAAAGGCCGAGGGATTCTGCTCCTTTCTTTCCCGCCTCCTTTTCTGAGTGGAGATGCTGCATTTCCTCTTCCCACCCTTGGACTGAGGTCCACCTCACCAGCACCCTTGTTTCTAGGCCTTTGACTTGAGCTAAACACCACCACAGGCTTCTCTGGGTCTCCTATGACTCCAAGGCAGCAGATCTTGGGACTTCTCCTTAACAGAGCAGTCAGTTCCTCAGCACTCACTCCTTTCTCTCTATACATCCTCTCGGTTCTGTGTTTCTGGAGAACCCTGACCAATAGGACGTGATGGAGAAAGATGATCCACATGTGTGCCTTGCTGGGTCCTGGCTTTCCTCAAACCATGTGGTCCTGTGCTCTGCCCAGGTTCTTGGGGCAACAGAGGGGAGGACAGGAGAGAGGAAGACACGCTGTGGAGGGCAAAGGCACCTGCTGCAGGGCTCACAGGGCAGCATGTGGTGGCCGAGCTGTGTGGGGGGCAGTGAGTAGGAAATCGAGAAGGCTGGGGGCTAGGAGGACAGGGAGAATGCATCTCCTGTTGGTCACAGTCCTTCTGGGTGCTCAGACACCAGCAGACTAGGCTTGGGTTATGCTGAATACCCTTCAGTGATCTGGGCAACACCACCCTCTCCACATGCCCAGGGTTGGATTTCTTCCAAGATACTCCTAACCTGCACTTCCACAAAATGTGGTCTCAGGGGAAATAGGTCATTGTGGTTAAAACTGAAGAAAAGGCACAGGAAGAGGGGTGTCCTTGCCTGCTGGGTGTGTCCTTGGGGTCTGGGGGGGATGAGGGAAGGTGTGTCTACAGGCACAAAACCAGAGGTGGCTACAACCACAGGAAAGCTAGAGGCCTGAGCACACTCCACTTCCAGCCTCAGGAGGAGCCACATGCTGCCACCTTGATCTTGAGCTTCCTCCATTGTCCAAGCTGCCCATCTGAGGTGTGCAGCAAAGGTGGCCCCAGGACACTAGCATGGCCCACAGGGAAAAGGAGGGTGGCGTTTTGAGGGGTATTGTGGGGGGTTTGTACCACCAACCCACTCTCACCTGGCTTTTGTGATAGAAGGGGAAACGAAGGCACTGAAGGCCGAGTAGTGGGGCTCTGCAGGAGTCGTTCCCCTGACCCCACCACTGTTGGAGGCCTTGCCTGCCTCCCAGCTGTCCAAGGAAGCTGTTCCCACCTTACTGGGAGGGGCAGAGTTCCAGAATCACCAAGTGCCCCCACAGTGAAGAGGAACCTGGTCTGACCAGGGGTGGAGACCCTAGACCATGGGTAGCCAGGGAGAGGGCCTGATGGGTGGGTTGGCCAGGGGGCTTCCTGGAGAAGGGTGCTCCAGGAGGTTGGGGTGGCAGAAAGGAGGAGCTGGGTGAGCCGGGTCACAGCTGCTGGCACGGGAGTGGCCACTGGAGAGGCCTTTCAATGAGTACTGGTACCAGGACGCCCCAGCCCATAATGGCAGCAGGAGGACAACGCAGGGCCATCTCTCCTCCATTGATGGATAGAGTCCACGGCCTCTCTACCCCTGCCCCCTCTGTGGGTGTGGGATGGCCTGCAGTCCTGCGGCAGCCACTCCACCTGCCTAGCGAAGGCCTGAGGCCCCTTGTTGGCCATAATCACAGGCACATTATCCATGCCCAGCTTCACTGGAGAACACGGGGACCATGAGCTGCAGCCTGGAAGAGGAGCGAAGCCCCTGGCCATCAGTGCCTTCGCAGGGGCCTGGACACAATGGGGCCTCTGCTCCCCACAGAGCCACATTTCCCTGAAGCTTTTCCTCCATGCTCCATTCATACAGGTCGTCACTGAGAAGTCATGATTTGAAGCCAACCCAGTGAACCTATTGTTCCTGCTCTTCCTGGCCTAGCCTGTCGCCCAGGGCCTTCTACATGCCACCCACTTCCCCTCCTGAAGCCTTGCCTGCACCCCAGCTGCAAATCCAGCACAGAACCTGCCTGGGCCAGCACCAGGGCAGCACTGGTGCTGGCCCAGGGAACCACTCTGCTGCCCTGCTGCATAGGTGCCCTCCAAACTGGGTGCAGCAAGGACTCAGCTCCAGGGAGAACAGGGCCCAGGAAGCAGGGCCCGGAGGAGAAGGGCCTGGAGAAGCAGGGCCTAAGGCATCAGGGCCCAAAGGGAGCAGAGGCTAGGGGAGTAGGGCCCGGGGGGAGCAGGATTAGGGGGTGCAGGGCCCAGGATAGCAGGGCCCAGGGGTGAAGGGCCAAGGGGAGCAGGGAGAGGGGCAGCAGGGACCAGGGGAGCAGGACCAGGTGGACAGGGCCAGGGAGAGTAGGACCAAGGGAGCAGGGGCAAGTAGGATCAAGGCTGGGGGGAGCAGTGCCAGGGGGAGGAAGGCTAGGGGAAGCCAGAGACCAGAGGGAGCAGGGCCCAGGAGGAACAGGGCCCAGGGGAGCAGGGCCAGGGAGAGCAGGGTCAGGAAGAGTAGGGCCAGGGAGAGAAGGGAGCAGGGAGAGAAGTACCAGGGGGAGCAGGACTCGGGGGAGCAGGCCCAGAGGGAGTAGGGACCAGGGGGAGCATGACCAGGGGGAGGACGGCACGGGTGAGCAGGGGTAGGAGGAGCAGGGGTAAGGGGAGCAGGCGTAGGGGAGGAGGTCCCAGGGGAGCAGGACCCAGGGGAGCAGGCCCAGCAGGAGCAGGGCCCACGGGGAGCATGGCCAGAGGAAGTAGGGCCCAGGGGAGCAGGAACAGAGGGAGCAGGGCCCAGGAGAGCAGGACAAGGGTGACAGGGCCGGGTGAGTAGGAGCAGGGAAACCAGGGGCAAGGGGGAGCAGGGCCCAGGGAAGCAGGGCCAGGGGTAACAGGGCCAGAGGGAGCTGGGCCAGGGGAGAAGGGCCAGGGGGAGGAGGGCCTGGGGGAGCTGGGCCCAGGGGAGCAGGGACAGGTGGAGCAGGCATAGGGGGAAAAGAGCCAGGGGGAGAAGGGCTCAGAGAAAGCAATAACAAGGGGAGCAGGGCTCAGGGGAGCAGGCCTAGGGTGAGCAGGGCTCATGGGGAGCAGGGGCAGGGGGAACAGGGCCAGAGAGAGCAGGGCAAAGGGAGAAGGGCCAGGGGGAGCAGGCCCAGGGGAAACAGGGCCAGGGGGAGGAGGGACCAGGGGAGCAGGGAGAGCTGGAGCTGGGCCAGGTGGAAATGGGCCAGGGGGAGAAGGGTGCAGGGAGAGCAGTACCAGGGGGAGAAGGGCTCGGGGGAGCACTCCCAGAAGGAGTAGGGCCCATGAGGAGCATGGTCAAGGGGAGCAGGGCACAGGGGATCAGGGGTAGGGGGAGCAGGGGGAGGGGGAGGAGGGCCCAGGGGAGCAGGGCCTGGGGGAGCAGGGCCTGGGGGAGCAGTCCCAGCAGGAGCAGGGCCCAGAGGGAGCATGGCTAGAGGGAGCAGGGCCCAAGGGAGCAGGATTACAGGGAGCAGGGCCCAGGGGAGCAGGGCCAGGGTAACAGTGCCAGGGGGAGTAGGACCAGGGGGAACAGGGGCTAGGGGGAGCAGGGCCAAGGGGAGCAGGGCCAAGGGGAACAGGGCCAGGGAGAGTAGTGCAAGGGGGAGCAAGGAGCAGGGAAGCAGGACCAGAGGTTGCAGGGCCCAGGGAGATCAGGACCCAGAGGGAGCAAGGCCCAGGAGGAACAGGGCCCGGAGGAGCAGAACAAGGGGGAGCAAGGCCCGAGGGAGCAGGGCCAGTGGGGAAGCAGGATGAGAGGGAGCAGGGCCCGAGGCAGCAGGGCCCAGGAGACCAGGGCCAGGGAGAGCTGGGCCAGGGGGAGAAGGGCCAGGGGAAGCAGGGCCAGAGGGAGCAGGGACCAAAGGGAGCTGGGCCCAGGGGGAACAGGGCCCAGGGGGAACAGTACCCAGGGGAGCAGGGCCAGGGAGATCAGGGCCAGGGGAGCAGGACCAAGGGGAGTGGGTCCCAGGGTAGTAGGACATGGGGGAGCAAAGCCATGGGGGAGCAGAGTCCAGGGGGAATGAAACATAGGGGGAAGCAAGGCCCAGGGGAGCAGGGCCAGGAGGAGCAGGACCAAGTGGAGCAGGGCCAAGTGGAGCAGGGCCCAATGAGAGCAGGAACACAGGGGCAATGGGGCCCAGGGGAGCAGGATGCGGTGGAGCAGGGCTCAAAGAGCAGGACACAGGGGCAAGGGGGCCCAGGGAGCAGGGCCAGGGAGAGCAGGGCCAAGGGGGATCAGGACCAGGTGAAGAGGAAAAGATAGAGCAGGAAAAGGGGGAGCAGGGACTAGGAGAGCAGGGCTAGGGGGAACAGGGCCCACGGGAGCAGGGCCAAGAGGAAGAGGGACAGAGGGAGCAGGCCCAGGGGAAGCCGGGCTAGGGGGAGGAGGGCCCGGAGGAGCTGGGCACATGGGAGCAGGGACAGGTGGAGCAGGGCCAGGGGAAAAAGAGCCAGCGGGAGAACGGCCCAGGGAGTGCAATACCAGGGGGAGCAGGGCTCAGGGAATCAGGCACAGGGGGAGCAGGGCCTGGGGAAGCAGGCTCTACAGGAGTAGAGCCTAGAGGGGGCATGGCCAAGGGGAGCAGGGCCCAGGCAAGCAGGGGTAGGGGGAGCAGGGTCCAGGGGAACAGGGGTAGGGGGAGCAGGGCCTAGGGGGATCAGGACCTGGGGGAGCAGGACCAGAGGGAGCAGGGCCCAGGGGAGCAGGGCCAGGGGTACAGGGCCAGGGGGATTAGGGCCAGTGGGAACAGGGGCAAGGAGGAGCATGGCTCAGGGCGGGTGGAGCCCAGGGGGGAGTCGGGCACAGTAGAGCAGTACCAGGAGGAGCAAGGCCCTGGGGGAACAGGACCAGAGAAAGAAAGGCCCAGGGGAGCAGGGCCAGGGGGAGGAGGGCACAGGGGAAGCAGGCCTGGGGAGCAGGGCCAGGGGGAGAAGGACCTAGCAGGAGTACGGCCCAGGGGAGAAAGGCCAGTGAGAGCAGGTCCCAGGGGAGCAAGGCACAGGGGAGCAGAGCCAGGAGAAAAGGGCCAGGGGGAGCAGGGCCCAGAGGGAGTGGGGCACAGGGAATCCAGGGCAATGGGGGAGTAGAAAGAGGTGTAGCAGGGCCCAGGGAGTAGGGTCATGGGGAGCAGGGCCAGAGGGAGCGAGGTCCAGAGAAGCAGGACCAAGGAGAGCAGAGCCAACGGGCAGCAGGACTCAGGGGGAGTGGAGCCCAGCGGGGAGCATGGCCCAGGAGAGCAGGGCCAAGAGGAGCAAGGCCCAGGAGAAGCAGAGATCAGGGCGAGCAGGGCCCAAGGTAGCATGGCCCATGTGGAGCAAGACCACAGGGAGAAGGGCCCAGGGGGAGCAAGGCCATGGGGGAGCAAGGCACAGGGGAATAGGGTCCAGGTGAGCAGGGCCAGGGGTAGGAGGGCCCATGGGGAGTAGTGCCACGGGGAGCAGGGCCCAATAAAGCAGGACCAGATGGAGCAAGGCCCAGGGAGCAGGGCCCAGGGGGAACACGGCCAGGGGGAGCAGGGCCAGAGGGAGTGGGGCCAAGGGGGAGCGGGTCCCAGGGGGACCTGGGCCCAGAAGGAGCAGAACCAGGGGGAGAAGGGCCCAGGGGAGCAGTACTGGGGAGAGTAGGACCCAGGGGAACAGGGCCGGGGGAGCAGGGCCCAGGGAGAGGAGGACCAGGGGGAATAGAACTCAGCAGAGCAGGGCTAGGGGGAGCAGAGCCCACAGGGAGTAGGGCCAGAGGGAGCAGGGAAGGGGAGCAGGGAACATGGGGAGCAAGTCCGGGGGAGAAGGCCCAGGGGGAGTATGGCCCAGGGGGAGCATGGCCAAGGGGATCAGGGCCCAGAGGAGCAGGGCCAGGGGGAGCAAGTCAGGGGAGCAGGGCAGGGGGAGCAGGGCCCATGGAAGCAGGAACACGGGGAGCAGGACTCAAGGGTAGCAAGACCCAGGGGGAGCGGGACACAGGAAAACCAATGCCCAGGGGGAGAAGAACCAGGGAGAGCAGGACACAGGGGAGCAGGGCCAGGGGGAAAGCAGGGCCCTGGGGAGCAGGGCCAGGAGGAGCAGGGCCTGCGGAAGCAAGACCAGAGGGAGCAGGGCCAAGAGGAGCAGGGCCAGGGGGAACAAGGTAGGGGGAGCTGGGCCAGAGGGATGGGGCCCGGGGAAGCAGGACCAGGGGGAATAGGGCCAAGGGGGAGCAGGGTTCAGGGTAAATGGAGCCCAAGTGGGGAGCAAGGCCCAGAAGAGCAGGTCCAGGTGGAGCAGGGCCTAGGGGGGAGCAGGACCAGAGGGAGAACAGGTCAGGAGAGCAGGGCCAGGGGGAACAGGACATAGGGGGAGCAAGGCCTAGGGGAGCAAGGACATGGGGAAAAGTAAACAATGGGAGTAGGGCCCAGGGAGCAGGGCCAGGGAGAGCAGGTCCCAGGGGAGCATATACCAGGGAAGCAGGACCAGGGAGAGAAGGGGCCAGGAGAAGCAGGGAACAGGGGGAGCAGAGCCCAGTGGAGAAGGCCCAGGGGAAGCAGGGTCAGGGATACCAGGGGTAGGGGAGCAGGGCCCAGGAGAAGCAGAGAACAGAGAGCAAGAAGGCCTACGGGGAGCAGAGCCAGGGGATTATGGCAGGAGGAGCAGGTCCATGGGGAGCAGGGCCATGGTTATCAGGACCAAGTGGAGCAGAGCCCAAGGAGAGCAGGACCAGGGGATTAGGGCCAGGGGGAGCAGGGCCCAAGGGGAACAGTGCCAGGGGTAACAGGGCCTAGGAAAGTAGAACCAGAGAAGCAGGGCTCAGGGGAGCAGGGCCAGGGGGAGCAGGGCCAGAGGGAACTGGGACCAGGGAAGCAGGGAAGCTCCCCCTGGTGGGGGAGCAGGGACAGGGTTGCAGGGCCCAGAGGGAGCTGGGCCCAAGGGGGAGCAGGACCAGAGGGAGCGCATCACAGGGGAGCAGGGCCAGGGGGGAACAGGGCCCAGGGGAGCGGGGCCCAGGAGGAGGAGGTCCAGGGGGAGCAAGGCCCAGGAGAGCAGGCATAGAGGGAGCAGAGCCCACAGGGAGTTGGGCCAGGGGGAGCAGGGCCAGGGGAGCAGGGCCCATGGGGAGCAGGACAAGTAGGAGCAGGGCCTAGTGGGAGCAGGGCCTGGGGGAGCAGAACCAGAAGGAGCAGGACCAGAGAACAGGGCCAAGGGGGAGCAGAGCCCAGGGAAGCAGGGTCAGGAGGAGCAGGGGAGCAGGAACAGAGGGAGCAGGGCCCAGGGGAGCAAGTTCCAGGGAAGAAGGGCCAGGGAAAACAGGGTCAGGGGGAGCATGGCACAGGGATCAGGCCCCGGGGAAGCAGGACCAGGGGCTCAGCGGGAGAGGAGCCCAGTGGGGAGCAGGGCCCAGGAGGACAGGGCCAGGAGGAGCATGGACCATGAAGGGCAGGACTAGAGGGAAAACAGCCCCAGGGAGCAGGGCCAGGGGGAGAAGGACACATTGGGAGTAGGGACCAGGGGTGCAGGGACAGGGAGAGCAGTTCCCAGGGAGCAGAGCCAAGGGTAGCAGAGCCAGGGGGAGCAGTGCCAGGCAAAAGGGCCAGGGGAGCAGGGCCAGGGGAAGCAGGGCCTAGGGGAGCAGGGCCAGAGGGAGTAGTGCCTAGGGGAGCAGGGCCAGGGGGAATAGGGTCCAGGAGGAGCCGGACCAGGTGGAGCATGGCCCAAGGAGAGGAGGCCTGCGGGGAAGAGGGCCCAGGAGATCCAGGCTAGGGGGAGAAGAGCCCACAGGGATTAGGGCCGGGGGAGCAGGGCCCAGGTTAGCAGGACTGGTTGAGTAGGCCCCAGGGGAGCAGGACCAGGGGAGCAGGGCCCAAGGAGAGGAGGCCTAAGGGGAGAAGGGCCCAGGAGAGCAAGGATAGGAGGAGCAGAACCCACAGGGATTAGGGCCAGGGGGAGCAGGGCCAGCTAGCACGGCCCATGGGTACAGAACCAGGGCGAGCAGGGCCTAAGGGGAGCAGGGCCCAGGGAGCACGGCCATGGGGAAGCACTGCCCAGGGGATGAGGACCAAGGGAAGTAGAACACATGGGTGCATGGCTCAGGGAAGCAGGTCCCAGGGGAGCAGGACACAGTGGGAGCAGGGCCCAGGGAGAGCAATATTAGGGAGAGCAGAGCCCAGGGAAGCAGGTGCAGGGGAAGCAGGGAAAGGGGGAGCAGGGCAAGGGCAAGCAAGGCCCAGGAGAAACAGGGAACAGGGGGAGCTGGGCCCAGGGTAGCAAGGCCCATGTGGAGCAGGGCCCAGGGGAAGCAGGGCCCAGGGGAAGCAGGGTGCAGTGGAGCTGGGCCCAGCATGAGCAGGGCCCAGGGGAGCAGGGCCAGGGGAGAAGGGACAGGGGATTAGGGCCAGGAGGAGCAGGGCCCATGGGAAGCAGGGCCATGGGTAGCAGGACCAGGTGGAGCAGGGCCCAAGGAGAACAGGACCAGGGGATTAGGGACACGGGGAGTAGGGCCCATGGGGAGCAGTTCCAGGGGGAGCAAGGTCCAGGAAAGCAGGACCAGAGAAAGCAGGGCCCAGGGTAGCTGGGCCAGGAGGAACACAGCCAAGGGGAGCAGGGCCAGAGGGAGCGCAGTCTAGGGGAGCAGGGCCAGGAGGGAGCAGGGCCCACAGGGAGCAGGGCCAGGGGGAGCAGGGCCCATGAAAGAAAGACCAGAGGGAGCAGGGCCAGGGAGAATAGGGCCAAGGGGGAGCAGCGCCGAGAGGGAGTGGAGCACAGGCGGGAGCAGGGCCCAGAGGAGCAGGGCCCAGCGGGGAGCAGGATGAGAGGGAACATGGCCCAAAGGTGTAGGGCTGGGGAGGAGCTTGGCACAAGGGATTAAGGCCCAGGGGCCCAGCGCCAGGGGGAACAGGGCCAGGGGGAACAGGGCCCGGTGAGCAGGGCCCATGAAGAGCAAGAGCAGGGGAGCAGGGCCCAAGGGAAGAAGGGTCAAGGGGGAGTAGGGCACAGGGAAGCAGGGCCCAGGAGGAGCATGGCCCAGGGGAGCAGGGACAGGGGAAGCAGGGCCCAGGAGAGAAGGACCCAGGGCAAGCAAGGCCAGGGGATTAGGGCCAGGAAGAGCAGGGCCCATGGGGAGCAGGGCCAGGGGAAGCAGGACACAGGGGTTGCTGGGCACAGGGGTGCAGGGCCAGCAGGAGAAATATTCATGGAGAGCAGGGCCCAGGGGGAGCAGGACCAGAGGGAGCACAGCCCTGGGGAGCAGGGCCAGGGGGAGCAGAACACGGGGTGAGTGGTGTCCAGTGGGCCCAGGGCCCAGGAGGAGCATAACCAGGGGAAGAAGGGCCCTGGGGAACAGGACTGAGGGAGTAGGGCCCTGGGGAGAAGGGCCATGGGGAGCAGGATCTGTGGGGAGCAGGACTAGGTAGAGCAGGGCCCAGGGAGAGGAGGACCAGGGGGAGCATGTCCCAGAACAGCAGGGCTAGGAGGAGCAGAGCCCACAGGGAATAGGGCCAGGGGGAGCAGGGCTAGGGGGAGCAGAGCCCACAGGGAGAAGGGCCTGGGGGCGCAGGGCTAGGGGGAGTAGAGCCCACATGGAGTAGGGTCCAGGTGAGCAGTGCCTATGGAAGCAGGGCCAGGGGAAGCGGGGCCAAGGGGAAAAAGGATAGGGGAGAATGGGCCTGAGAGCAGTAACAGGGGAGCAGGCCAAGGGGGAGCAAAGCCCAGGAGGACCATGGCCAGGGGGAACATGGCCCAGGGGAGCAGTGCACAGGGGAGCAGGGCCAGGGGGAGCAGGACACAGGGGTAGCAGAGCACAGAGGAGCAGGGCCAGGGCGAGCAGGTCTTAGAGGAGCAGGACTGAGGGGAGCAGAGCCGGGGGAGCTGAACCAGGGATACAAGGGCCAGGTGGAGCTGGGCCAGGTGGAGAAGGGCCCAGGGAGAGCAGTACCAGGGACAGCAGGGCCCGGGGGAGCAGGCTCAGGGGAAGCAGGGCAGGGGGGAGCAGGGCCAGAGGGAGCAGGGCCCAGGAGAAAGAGGGAACAGGGGAAGCAGGGCCCATGGGGAGCAAGTCCAGGGGAAGCAAGGCCCAGAGAAAAAGGGCCCAGAGGGAATAGGGCCCAGGAAAGCAGGGCCAGGGGGAAGAGGGCCAGGAAGAGAAGGGCCCAGGGAATCAGGGCAAGGGGTAGCAGGGCTGGAGGAGCAGGTCCCTGGAGAAGCAGGGAACAGAGAGAAAGGGCCCGGGGGAGCAGGGCCCATTGGGAGCAAGACCGGGGGGGCAGGACCCAGGAGGAAGAGGACCCAGGGGTATAAGGGCCCAGGGGGAACAAAACCCAGGGGAAGAAGGGCCCAGGGGGAGCAGTGCGCAGAAGAGCAGGGCCCAAGAGACACAGGGCACAGTGGAGCAGGCCCAGGGGAAGCAGGTCCCAGAAGAGCATGGCTCAGGGAAGCAGGCCCAGGGGGAGCAGGGCCCAGGGGAGCAGGACCCAAGGGGAGAAGGGCCCAGAGGGAGTACGGCGCAGGGGAGCAGAGCCCAGGAGAGCAGGTCCCATGTGAGCACGCCCAGGGGAAGCAGGGACCAGGAGAGCAGGGCCCTGGGGAGCAGGGCCAAGGGATTAGGGCCAGAAGGAGCAGGGCCCATGGGAAGCAGTGACAGGGGGATCAGGGCCCAAGAAAGCAGGACCAGAGGGAGCAGGGCCCAGGGGAGCAGGGCCCAGGAGAAGAAGAACCAAGGTAGCATGGCCCAGGGGAGCAAGACCGGGGTGGGCAGGACCCAGGAGGAGGCAAGACTTGACGGAGTAGGGCAAAGGAGAGCAGGGCCAGTGGAGCAGGGCTCGGGGGGAGCAGGACGAGGTAGAGCAGGACCCAGGGACAGGAGGATCAAGGGGAGCAGTGCCCAGATGAGCAGGGCTAGCGGGTGCAGAGCCAACAGGGAGCAGGGCCTAGGGGAGCAGGGCCTAGGGGAGCAGGGCCCAGGGGAGCAGGGCCAGTGGGGGCAGGTCCACAGGGAGCAGGGCCCAGGGAAACAGGACTAGGGGGAGTAAGGCCAAGGGGGAGCAGGGCCCAGGGGAATTGGAGCCCAGGGTGGAGCAGGGAGCAGGGGAGCAGGGCCAGAAGGAGCAGGGCCCAGGGGGAGCAGGACCAGAAGGAGCATGGCCCACGGGAGCAGGGCCAGGGGAAGAAGGACACTGGGGTACAGGGCCCAGGGGAGCAGGGCCAGGGGAGCAGGGCCATGGGGAACATGGCCAGGAGGAGCAGGGTCAGAAGGAGCAGGGCCAGAGTGAGCAGGGCCCAGGGAAGCAGGACGAGGGGGGCAGGGCCAATGGGGAGCAGGTTCCAGGGAGAGCTGAGCCCAGGGAGGAGCAGGGCCTAGGGGAATAGGACCAGGAGGAGCAGGGCCCAAGGGACGCAGGACCAGAGGGAGTAAGGCCCAAGGGAGCAAGGCAGGGGGGGAGTAGGGCCCAGGGGGAGTGGGGTCTAGGGAACCAGGGCCCAGGAGGAGCATAACCGGGGGAGAGGGCCCAGGGGAGCAGGACTGGAGGGAGTAGGGCCCAGGGGAGCAGGACTAGGTGGAGCAGGGCCCAGGGAGAGGAGGACCATGGGGAGCAGGGCCCAGGAGAGCAGGGCTAGGGGAGCAGAGCCCACAGGGAGTAGGGCCAGTGGGAGCAGGGCTAAGGAAGCAGGACCCATGGGGAGCAGGACCAGGCAGAGCAGGGCTCAGGGGAATAGGGCCCAGGGGAGCAAGGCCAGGGGAAGTGGGGCCAGGGGGACCATGGCCATGGGGAGCCTGGCCCAGGGGAGCAGGGGTTGGGGGAGCAGAGCCCAGGGAAGCAGAACTCAGGGGAGCAGGGCTAGGGGGAGCAGGTCCACAGAGAGCAGGGCCCGGGGAAGCAGGGCCAGGGGGAGCAGGGCCAGGGGAAGCAGGACCAACGGGGAGCAGGGCCAGGGGGAGCAGAGCCCAGGGTGAAGCAGGGCTCTTGGAAGCACGGCAAGGAGGAGCAGAGCCCAGGGGGAGCAGGATCAGAGGGAACATGGCCCAGGAGAGCAGGGCCAGGGGTAGCAGGACACCAGGGGAGCAGGGCCCAGATTAGCAGGGCCAGGGGTAGAAGGTACCAGAGAAGCAGGGCCCAGGGGAGCAGAGCCAGTGGGAGCTGAGCCAGGGAGGAAAGGGACAGGGGGAGCAGGACCAGGTGGAGAAGGGCCCAAGGAGAGCGGAACCAGGGGGTACAGTGCCTGGAGGGGCTGGCCCAGGGGAAGTAGGGCAAGGGGATGCAGGGCCAGGAGGAGCAGGACCCAGGAGAAATTGGGACAGGGGGAGAAGGGCCTGGGGGAGCAGGGCCCATGTGGAACAAGTCCTGGGAGCAGGGCCCAGGGAAAGAAGGGCCCAGCGGGAATAGGGCCCAGGAATACAGGGTCAGGGGTAACAGTGCCAGGGTGAGCAGGGCCAAGGAGAGCAAGGCACAGGGAAGCAGGACCAGGGAGAGCAGGGCCGAGGGGGAGCTGGGCCCAGTGGGATGGGAGCCCAGGGGGAGCAGAACCAGGGGGAGTAGGTCCTGGGGGAGCAGGGGCTGGGGGGAGGAGGATGAGAGGGAGCAGGGCCTGGAGGAGAGGGTCCAGGGAATCAGGGCCAGGGGAGCTGTGCCAGGGGAAGAGGTCCAGGGGAAGCAGGGCCCAGGGAAGCAAGACCAGGTGGAGCAGGACCCAGGTGGAGCAGGGCTCAGGGGGAGTGGGGCCCAGGGAAATCAGGGCCCAGGGGGAGCAGAACCAGGGAGAGCAGGGCCCAGGGGTAGAGGACTTGGGGAAGTTGGTCCCAGGGGAGCTGGGCCAGGTGGAACAGGGTCCAGGGCGAGCAGGACCGGGTGGAGCAGGGTCCAGGGAGAGGAGGATCAGGGGGAGCAGGGCCTAGGAGATCAGGGCTAGGGGGAGCAGAGCCCACAGGGAGTAGGGGCAGGTGGAGCAGGACTAGGGGAGCAGGGCCCATAGGGAGCAGGGTCCATAGGGAGCAGGACCAGGGGAGCAGGGCACATAAGGAGGAGGACCAGGGGGAGCAGGGCCCAGGGGAACAGGATAAGAGGGCGCAAGGCCAGGGGGAACAGGGCCCAGGGAAGCAGGGCCAGAAGGAGTGGGACCTGGAAAACCAGGACCATGGGGAGCAGGGACAAGGGGGAGCAGGACTCAGGTGGAGCGGAGTCCAGGGGAGAGCAGAGCCCAGGTAGGAGCAGGGCCCAGGAGAGCAGGGCTAGGAGGAATAGGGCACATGAGAAGCAGGGCCAGGGGGAGCAGGACACATGGGGTGCAGGGCCCAGGGGAGCATGGCCAGGTAAAGCAGGACATAGGGGAAACAGGTCCCAGGGGAGCATGGCCCAGGGGAGCAGGTCAAAGAAGTGCAGGGCCTAGGGAAGCAGAGCCAGAGGGAGCAGATCCAGGGAGAAAAGTGCCAGGGGGAGCAGTGCCAGGGGGAGAATGGCCCAGGAAGAGCAGTACCATGGGGAAGAGGCCCAGAGGAAACAGGGTAAGAGCGAGCAGGACCAGGGGGAGCAGGCCCAGAGGAAGCAGAGAACAGGGGGAGAAGGGCCCGGAGAACAGGGCCCATGGGGAGCAAGACCAGGGGGAGCAGGGCCCAGGGGGAGAAGGGCCCAGGGGGAGTAGGTAATAGGGGAGCAGGGTCTAGGAGGAGCATGGCCCAGGTGAGCAGGGCCAGGGGTAGCAGGGCCAGGGGAAGAAGGACAAGTGGATGCAGGGCCAAGGGGAATAGGGCAAGGGGGAGCAGGTCTCAGAGGAGCAGGGCCTAGGGGAGCAGAGCCAGGGGGATCAGAGCCAGGCATAAAAGGGCCAGGGGGAGCAGGGCCAGAGGGAAAAGGGCCGAGGGACAGCAGTACCAGGGGGAGCAGGGCCCGTGGGAGCAGGGCCCCGGAAAAGCAGGGAACAGGGGGAAAATACCTGGAAGAGCAGGGCCCATGTGGAGCAAGACCAGGGGGAGGAAGGCCCAGGGGGAGAAAGGCCCAGGGGAAGCAGGGCACAGAAGAGTAGGGCCCAGGAGGAGGAGGGCCCATGGGAGCAGGGCCTGGGGAAGCATGGCCAGGGGATTAGAGCAAGGAAGAGCAGGGCCCATATGAGCAGGGACAAGGGGAGCAGGGCTGAGTAAAGCAGGACCATAGGGAGCAGGGCCCAGGGGAACAGGGCCCAGGGGAGAAGGGCCACAGAAAATAGCACCAGGGGGAGCAGGAACAGAGGGAGTGGGTCCCGGGAACAGGACAGAGGGAGCAGGGCCAGGAGGAGCAGGGCCCAGGGGGAGAAGGACCAGAGAGAGCATGGCCCAGGGGAGCAGGCCCAAGGGAGAGCATGGCCCAGGGGAGCATGGCCCAGGGGAGCAGGGCCAGTGGGAATAGAGCCAGGGGGAGCAGGGCCAGAGGGACAGGGGCCCAGTGAAGCAGGACAAGGGGGAGCAGGGCCAGGAGGAGCAGGGCCCAGGGGGAGCAGGACAAGAGGAAGCACAGCCCAGGGGAGTAGGGCCAGGGGGGAGTTTGGCCCAGGAGAGCAGGGACAGGGTGAGCAGGACACAGGGGTAGCAGGGCCCAGGGGAGCAGAGCCAGGGGGAGCAGTGCCCAGGAAAGCAGGAACAGAGGGAGCAGGACCCAGGGGAGCAGGGCCCATGGGGAGCAGGGCCCATGGGAAGCAGGACCAGGTGTAGTCGGGCCCAAGGAGAGCAGGACCAGGGGATTAGGTCCAGCGGGAGCAGGACCCATGGGGAGCAATGCCAGGGGGAGCAGCACCCAGGAAAGCAGGATCAGAGGGAGCAGGGCCCAGGGGAGCAGGGCCAGGAGGAGCAGGGCCCGGGGGAGCAGGACTAGAGGGAACATGGCCCAGGAGAGCAGGGAGCACTGTTGGCATTCTTCCTCCACTTCTCCATGGGCAAAGGACACCAGAGACGACCTGAGGTACCTCATCTGCCAGGCACATGTCTTCGCCTCCACCTGGGAGAGAGGCCATTCTTCCTGGTGATCTGCAACAGTCAGCTGGACCTCATGATGGCTCTTCTTAGCCTGTTGACTTAGAGCATGAGGGGCCAGAGTGACACGGTGAGTTCTACCACCCTTCAAGGAACCATGGCTGTGACTCCTGAGGATGCCCTGCCTCTGGGACAGAGGCCTCCAGCCCAAAGAACATAATGTGGGTGGCCAAGCAGAAGCTTGCCTGGGGGTTGCTTATGTGCCCCGCCCAGGAGGATTCCCTTCCCACTCCTCCAGAGATGTTCAGCGGGCTACATATCTACTACTCTCCACGGGGCCCAAACATTGTGCAGAGCCATCTGCAAACCAGGCCTGAGTCTCTTCCTTTGTCATTGATTGCGGGAACCCCCTGAGGCCATAAGTGCAGGTGGAGAGAGAAAGCAGAGGTGCTGGGGGGACAATGGGCATTTAGGACACTGCATCATGTGACCTTGGGGCTGGCTCAGGCCTGGTATTATGTACACTACTTCCATGTGTTGATGGATCGAGACTGAGGGACCCAGGTAGGGCCCCTAGGTGACCTTTGTTCCGGCTCTCTCCTGTTTCTTCCAGGAATCACAAAGACCAGGTAAATGCCAGAAGCTGATAGGGATGCGATTTATGTCAGGGAACACCAGGGGTCCTTATCCAATTCAGGCATACTGAGGCTGGGATCATGAACCCTGGAAAGATCACCTGAGAGACCAAAGGACAGGAGAGGTCATATGAAAATGGAAACTAAACTGAGAACATTGGGTTGCTTCCAATGAGGGCTGGTTCTTTTCCTTCTCGTCCCTTGTCAGAATGGCAGGGATTATATAGAGAAAGGGCAGTAAAGTCCAGAGATATATTCTTGGGGCATCTGAGGTGCTGGATGCCCCTGACCATTTGATCCCCACTTTCACCCTCTTCTGGAACATCAGGTTGAAGTAGTGGCCACTTTCATGAGTTATAGTCGACCACACTCTGTAAAGAGGTTCGAGGTCCCAGGCAGGTGGCCTGTGTGAGGCTAGTGCAAATTTTTGCCTTTGCAGAGCCAACAAAGCAGGAGACCCTCTTCCTGAGCTGGTTACTCCTCCCCATTCTGACCCTGAACCTCAAGGCAGAGTTGGGATCAGGAGTATAGAGGCTATAGTTTCTGGGACTGTTATAGAGAGAATGTCCAGGCGTCCAGCTAGAGGAGCCACTATCTGGAGGTCTAGATGCCTCAGAACCAACACATAGGTAGGTGACAGGCCATACCAGACCCTGCTGTGCAAACCATGATCCTCCAGCACTCACATCTGGGCCCTGAAACCCGACTTACTTTTCTGCAGTCTCATAGAAGGCCATCTGTGTGCTGTCATCTTGAAAACCCTTTCACAGGGCTTCCTCCATGGTTATGGTGGGCTTCAGTTTGAACAGAGACCAAAGCACTGGGCTGGAATTCACTGGGGTCAATCAGGGTCCACAAGGTCAGCCTTCATTCTCTTCTTCCCAACGTGCCCTCCTACCTTTGTTACATCTGCCCCATCATATTCATCTCAAAACATTGACATTGGGACTCCAGGAGTTGTACCTGTACCTTATGCCAAACATTAACACAAAGGTCTGCATTGGCCTTGTGATTTTACTGGTATTTTTCAGTGGTGTGGTGTTTTATGTACTGAATGTCTTTTTATCCTCCAAAATCCACCTGGTTGGAGTCCTAACCACCAATGTGGTGGTATCTGGAGATTGGTTTTAGTGTTTAGGAGGGTTAGATGAGATCCTGAGGGTGGATTCATGAGGGCATTGGTGGTCTTCTTGGATAAGAAAGATACACTGAAGTTATGTCAGTCATGTGAGAACACAGGTGAGCCAGTAATCTTCTCTAGCAAGGAGAAGACAAAGCCCTCATGGGACTCTGGGTCACGCACCCTTCCTGTGGGACTCCAGACCCCAGAACTGTGAGAAATGAATATGTAGGGTTTCATCAATCCAATCTATGGCATTCAGTAGGGCAACCCAAGCTATCAGAGACTGTGCAAAGAATGGCCTGGGAGCATGGTTACAAACTGGGGCAAAGATGAACATCCCCATCCAGAATCCAAAGAGAGCTTCCCCATGAGTGCCACATCACCTCAGGATCCTGATTGGTGTTCCAGGACAATGTGTGTGGGTGTCTGCAGAGTTCACCCTTGGAGCCAGTACCCTTAAACCCACTTCTGCTTGTGATGTTCCTTGTGCTAGGAACAATCAGGTTCATGATGGAAGGTGAAATTCCTAGGGGAGGAACCATCTTAGAGAGACAGCCAACTCTAAATCCTGGCTCACGTTAGCTCCAGAACCTCCTCTGACCTTGAGTCTTCTATGGATGGAAAGATCATTGGAAACAAAGATTGATGCACTCACAGGGCTCTGATGGGCACCTGAGATGAGGCACATTTCATCTACTGGTGCAAGATCAATGTTCCTGGGAATGTCGGTCTCTCAGCTTGTCCCCTACCCTCAGGACCTCCCTTCTAATTCTCTACATCCCAGCTTCCTTTGTCCATTCCATGCTTTTCCCTCTGTCAGAGCTCCAGGAGGAGTTCTGGGTCCCTGGGAAGAACACTCACACAAGGAAGCAAGAAAGTGCTCCCACATCTGGATTCTGAAGAAGGTGCCTGTGGACCAGGATCTTGAAATGCTGCCAGTGCCTGAAATCTTCATAGTTGCTCTGAGGTTCACTGGAGTCATCTGGTGGCACTGTAGCCTGGAAGGTGGGCAGTGTGCCCTCCCCATACACTCCATCTGGTGATTGTTGGGCATTCATTGGGAAAGCAAAGGGGGCCAGGTGTGCAAATGGTGGTGATGCTGGGGGACTAAGGCCCAGGTGAAAATCGCCCCCATGATTCCAGATCTGCCCACTGGCTGAGGCAGGCACAGTTGTTCTCAGTCCAGAAGGTGCTGGTGTAAATGAAGCATGATGCTCCACACCCCCACAGGAGGCCCCCAGGACCCACCAGTTGAGGGGTGCCTGAGTGTGGGAAATGTTCTGAATATGAGGAGGCCCTGCTAACTTCAGTTCTGGCCCATATTGTCCAACGGTGAACAGCCCATGCACATATGGTTGTCCAGGGTAAGCACAGCACCAGAGGGTTACCCATGGGAGATGGGTGCAGTCACCCATGGTGCCAGGGGCAGCTCCCAGAACAGCTAGTGTGTTGGCACAGGGGCAGCTGGAAGAAAGGGCAGGTCCCTGAAGGTGGACATGTTGCACCAGGATTAAAGTTCATGCCTGGTCTCTGTGATGCAGTTGCTGTGGAGGCAAAGCAAAGGGGAGAATGGAGGAGGGGAAATGGCAGCAGGATTGAGCGACCCCCCCCCACCCAGTTCCTTAGTCAGTGGGGATCTGAGGACAAATGCTCACAGCTAAGGGCCCTGTGGGGAGGGAAACTGTGCAGTTTGCAAATGTCCCTGAGTAAATTTCATGTTGTGTTCCCTTTGTCATAGTTCTACCTAGAGAAAACTCATTCCCAGTACACCAGGATTCCCTGAATGCTGTCTGTGGACATGAAACCTCAGATTCCCTGCCTCTGAGAGGCCCCTAGTGCATCCTTTGCAGACACTCCATTGGCCTCCTAGGTGACTCCCTATCAATGGATAAGTTTAACTCGGCTCAGTGACACCATGCCCCTCCCCATGCTCGCCAACAGGGTAAGGGACCTTCTCCTGGGCAGTTCTAGGCACTCCAAGGTCATTTGTGAAGATGACAGGTCCTCAAGATTATTGCTCCATCACTTCTTTATTCTTCCTTTTGCTTATACTCCTTGTATAACCCTCCCATTCTTTCCTAGTCTTGCACAAATAAACCAAAAAAAAACCCTGAATAAAATATCTTTATAGCTAGAGGCTGAGGAACCATGAAGGTCACCCAGAAGCACATCCTGCCCAGAATGTGGGTGCTTATCCCAGAATTTCCCACAGTAAACACTAAATGGGGGACATATTCTGGCCTGCTGTGTCCCCAGTGTTCATTGGTCCCTGCCATGACACACAAGCTCTGTTCCCAGAGAAGAGGTCTGTATGATAGGCACTGAGTTCCCTGAAACCCTCTCCTGCCCTGACCAGTAACAGCTGCTTAGGGTCATGGAAGGTGATGGGATGGTGTGGACTGGGGCATTTCAGAGACTTTCACAGCCACTGGTTATGTAGATACTGGGCCTGGGAATTGGAGCAATTCTGTGGTCCTTTTCCTTTGAGCTCCCAAACACAGGAAGGAAAATGTTACAGAGAACCAAGCCTGCACCAGCTGCCAGGTGTGACCAGGTTGTCTGGAGCACATCCCTGTTCACTAGGTCATCATGCAGAGTGTAGTCAAGGAATGCAAGGTCCACCACACTTCCATGCTTGTGCGTATTGATCAGGACCCCTGCCTAACTTCAAGTGACAAAATGAGTAGGGCCCCTTCCTAACTGGGTGCTATTCTCCTTCCTGTCTTGGAAAGAACCCAGAATTCATCAAACCTGATCCTGAAAGAAGAAGGACACCCCCCATGTGCTTCCTTTTAATGGAGTACCAAAAAAGGAAAATGAGAAAAGTCTTCCTGCCAACATGAAATAAAGGGCTGAGTCTACACCACAGAGAGTGGCCAATACCAAGAAGCTGTGAAAGAACTCCTCTTTCCATGAAAGTGATAAAAATTCAGAAGACCTCACAGGGCCCCAAATCTATGTTGGTTGGAGTTTTCTGGGTTCCCTGACCTTCAGGAATCAAGGACACCAGCTGTTTGAATGGAAGAAGTTTTCCTGGGCGGGAATTGGCAAGATGCCCTGGGCTGTGGCAGTTGGAGTGCCCTGCAGCCTCATCCTCAGAAAGTATATCACACTGCATTTGTGGTCATTTAGAACTCAACTGGGCCAGTTTTCTAGCTAAGAACATTTCTCATCACTGCCCACTTATGATCTGAGACCCTTCAGTTGAACCCCTCAAAATGATATCCCAAGCAGCTTCCATGTGTCTGAAGAATGGACACAGGTCTGTCTCTCCCATGCTCAGGGAGCTCAAACTGCCCAACACTGTGATACCATCTCTGACTGCCTAAAATCCATGCAGTGACCTGTGTCCATTCTACAAGAACACAATCCCTTGGCCTCTCTCCTTTCTGCTGGCCCCATGTACTTCCCATGTACTTCTATGTCTTAGAAGCCCTTCCCCACCCCATGGGCAGTGTCAGTCTTCCCTGGGCTTCCCCAGCCATGTCAAGTGTGTCCTCTTATGGTCTTTCCTTACTCTACTTCTACTCACATGGAGGAAGCACTCCATTCAAATTTCCAAGGATTTAAGGAGTGACCAGCAGTCAAAAAACAAACCCTTGTCCCTCCAGGCTCACCTCCTTCTAAAGGCTAGGACACTGGACCCAGAGTCTCACAGTCTCCAGAGTGGGAAACATCAACACAGGACCCAGAGAGTGACCTGGCTATAGCAGATGCTCAGGGTCCAACTGAGCAAAGCTGGGCAAAGTTTGAATGTAAACCCCAGTGGAATGTTGGGTCCAGACATTCTAAAGGGGGGAGGGGCTGAGGGCAGCAGGCCTGGGTAGGGGGCTGGGCAGACATTCCATGAAGACCTCTGGCAGGTAGGGAAGAACCTCAAGTTCACATCAAGTAGTTCATTTGTGACACAAGAGGTGTGTGCCTCTGGGCCATTTTGAAATAGTTTCTCAAATGCCCAGGAGAGTGGTGTGACAGGTGCCCCTCTATTCCAATGCCTCACCTATAATCCTTGTTTTCGCCCCCTGCTGGGCAGGGCCAGTGAACAGGGCTCTCATCAGCCACAAGATCGTGGGTATAAACAGCCAATACCCTAAGCTTTAGGTTGTGGCTTGAATTCTATGGATATAATGTGTTTTCATTCCATCATGTCTGTAAAATGCACACTTTGGTGTTCATGAAATATTCAACATCTTGTTATAAGCCTTTTCAAAGGAACAGAGGGGAAATCCTTGATACTCGGGAACTGAAAACAAGCTTCTTTCATTCTTATTTCACTTGTCATGGCATTGATATTGTAGCGGGCAGTTTTTTTTTTTTGTTTGTTTTTGTTTTGAATCAGTGAAATAATAGTGCAGCATGGAAAAACATGTCTTATTCTCATTCCACAGGGTTTTTTTTTTCTTTTTTAAGTAATGTTATATTGTAACTAATGATGGAGAGTATATTTTTGAAGCAAGGTTGATTTGGTAGAATGAGATAAATTTCATGGCCCTTGCAAACTCTCTAATCAGTGCTTTGCTACTGAGCTTCACCCCATACCCCATGCAATCAGTTTTGAACTGTTTCAAAATGCTAGACCCCAGATGCAAATAATCCAACTAGCTCAAATCTAATTCGTGCAACGAGGCCATGAGATAAAGCCATGAATTGTCCTTATGCCCTACCATGAAAGAAAAAGATTTCTTAACAGGGATGTCTACTTAATTAGGAACATAGGCCCAATGGCTAAAGGCTCTGTCTGCCTCCTGTAGAGCCCTTAGTTCTGTGCTTTTGGCAGTGTCACCTGTGACATGTATTTGCCATTATATTTAGAGTGATACTAATTATCCAAATCCCCAGAGAGAGCATCAAGGGAGTGGATTTTCTTTTTCAATATGTTCCAAGGTCATGTGAATCATGGTACACATTCGAAAAATTTTCAGCTAAAAGTATGCCATGTAGGAGAAAAAGAAGAGGATCAATTTGCTGTCTGCTGAAATTGGTCAACATTGCCAAGTCTTCATTAAACGTAGAAGAAGAAAAACCTTTAGAGAGAACATTTGAGCATCTGTATCTATTGGGAGAGCTCTCCTTATGCAGTAATATACGAAGGACAGTAAATCAAGAAATTTACTGTAGGCAAATTCAAGGAATGGGGTTTTCAGAGGTTGCCCAGACCTATAATTCTCTGCAGAACTGTTTCTTACTGGAAGCTACAGATGGACTGGGAGAAAAGCATACACTGATGTTTGGATGAGTGAATGCGAATCAAAAGGACTGAGTGCAAAAGGGGTAAAATCACCGGGCCCAAGATGAGCCTGTGTTTCAGGGTGGAGAGAATCCAAGCACTGCAGCAGGGTGGTCTCTAATGCAGGGATGGCAGGTTTGTAGATGCACTTGCTGAATGGAGGGCCAGCCCAGAGGCTCTGGGACGAGGAGCCGCCTTTCCTAAGATACCCAGAATCCTTCAGACTCCCTTGGTCTCCTTCTTGCAGGCAGCTCCGGGCTTCCAGTCCGCCCTGCACCCTTCGCGCATGCGCACGTCCTTGGCTGGAGGCGCTTTGGCGCTTGCGGGCCGCCACCCAAGGGCTCCTGTGGCAGTTGGGGCTCTGGCGTCCGTTGGGGCTCCAGCAGGGCAAGGCGCAGGCGCGAGCGCTGAAGGCGGGTTCTCAACCGCCTGCGGGGCTCCCATGGCGGCATCCAGACTCAGTCCCATAGGCCCCGAGGTACTAGACCCGCGAACCTCTCCTGTCCCCAGTGTGTCCCTGCCTGGTCCTGTGCTCCCAGGGCAGCCCAGGAGCCTGCCTTGCCTCCCCTGGGACGCGGGCCATCCCACCAGACCTGGAAGTGAGTGGTGTGTTGTCCAGTGCGACCCCACGTGGAGGCGTTGTCCATCCATGTCCTTTGTAGGCTGTGTGGCGCCTGGGCTCCAGGGCACCTGTGCAGTGCTTGAGAAGCAGGGTCCCAGTCAGCAGGTCCTCGACTTGGCTCCTGTCCATGTCAGTCAAAGTGGTGATGGTCATCTTCTTGTTCCCTGTGAAATCTGTGAATGTTGGGGACACTGTCAGCTGGCATCCGGGTTGTTAGCTGAAGGACGCTCTTTTCCCCCCGATCTTAGCGACTTTGCACAAGGGAATATACTGAGCTGAGTTTGCTGAGTGAGATGTGGTCACACTGTGACTGACGTCCTGTCGTAGTTTGGCTGTTGGTGGGAGCCTCTGGACAGAGCACCTGAATGATGATAGGAGAACCGTGTGACCACAAGTCCTATGCAATAAAGAGAGTCATGTTTTATTATTATTGAATTTTGTGGTACTCACCTTTTACTTGAGTAAAGTTATGTGTTCTTTTTTGTAAATGTTCATTGGCCACTGGGGTGTCAGAGTTTGTTTTTGGGGATGCTAATACGTTTTGATTTTGCCTTTGCCTGCTGTGTAAGAATTGTGGGGTGCATGGTTGCATCTGACTATGTTGCAAACTTTTTTGTTTCTTGGGAATTGTGGAAATTTAGAGGCCATGAATTTTTGGTTGAATGTCCATTTTGAAGATGGTGTTCCTAATGTGTTATTTGCATTCATAGTTTTGGGTTAGTTATATTTCAAGTTGGCTGGTGAGAATATGAGATTTGTATGTTTCTGGATGGATTATTGAAAGAAAGTTGTATCTCTAATGAGAGAGTAGGACTGGTTATGTTTGGAGGGTATGGGAAATAATACATATAAACTCAGGGAGTTTGGTGTAGGTGTTTATATTTTGGCTTTAGAATATTTCACCTGTGGTTCTCTGCAGTCCCCCCCACCCCCGCAATGCTGCAATTTTTGTTTTTATCATGGGTTATTTGGAAGAGATATGTGTATGTGCATGTGCATATGAGCAATGTTAAGTAATGTCATTAGGTGTATTTTCGGGTATACAGTCGATTTTGGGAAATGCAGTGGGAATGTTTGGCTATTCAGGAGATCATGTATAGTTGTGGGTTTGCTTGTTGTTGTTTTATGGATTTTTGTATTTCCTTGTGTGAGGTCAGGTCTATGACTAATCTTGAGTGGCAGAATAAATATGTGTGATTGTGCAGTGTATGTTATTCTCCATTTTGGGAGATGGATAATTTATATTTTTATGAATATCTGGAAAGGTATGACTTTGTATATGCAGGTAGTGTGAGATAATAGGATATTTTCATATTTATATGTAGCTATTTGATGCTTGTGGAGATTTACATGTGTATTGAATTTGTAGTTACTAGCATTCCTTGGGTGTCTGTGGGGTGTTTTAGGAACAGAGTTGTGTGAAGTAAGATTGTGCAGGGGACATGGGTACAAGTATTCCAGGGGTCTGGCAGTTTTGGTGAATATCTTCTGGGGGAATGTATTTTAAGTGATGACTTACTAGTATGTAACTGGGAAGTAAGGCTGTCTGTATCTGATGGAATGCTGGGCTTGTGCATTTATGCCAAAAAGTGGGAATTATGTTTGTACGTATTACAGGTATGTAATATGCTACAAGTATTTCTTAGTATTGGAGGGGATGTAGGAGCTGGTTTCCATTTTTAAAAATTAAAAGTTTTTAAAATTTATAAGTGGTTTGATGTATATTTTTAAGTGGCATGCTAGAGAATATTGTGGGTCTTTGGCATGTGTAATACTTTACATATATTGAGCTATGGGGTGGATGAATCATGTAAGTTTATTTTCAGAAATGTGGTTGTTATATCAAAGTTTATTGTTTGGAGAATGCTGGGGTGTCTACATGTGTGTGGAAATATTTGGGGATAAGGTTTATGTTATGTTCTGAAGATGTAGAATGTGGCAGTGTTTGAGAGAGGTCTGTATATTCAGGTATTGGGAATGTTTGTGTATATGTGTTAGTGTGTGGGAGTTATGTGTGTATTAGTCATTGTACCTTTGTACATGTGTTTGCTCTTCTGTCTGTATTGTTTTGGTACTGTGATTTGAGCCCAGGGCCTCACACTTGTGTAATTAGTGTTTTTGTATGTAGGCATAAGAGTGTTTGGGTATGTTTGGGATCAAGGGTCCTCTTTCTGTTTATTCTGGAATGTAATGTTTAGAGAGATTGGTGATGTTGCTTGAAAGAGTGATCCTGATGTTTGTGTTTGGTCTTACGTGTTTGAAATCTATAGGCTATTGATGGTCATGTGAGTATTTTAACTCATGGATTTTTGGTGAGTATTCTGGGGTTGTGGGAGGTTCGTTGTTTGTGTTTAGAAATAGAGAAGCCATGTAGACTGGCTATGCATTTGGGAATAGCAGATTGTAGGAATTTTAGTGCTTTAGGCTTTTGCTTCAGTCTTGGCTGGGGGTGGTGTGTGAGACAACTCGTGTATGCTAGGTGGTTTTCTGAAGTCTGTGCCCATAGTTTCACAGTGTGCATATGGACAGTGTGTCTATTGTATGTTTGTATCTAGCGCATGTGTATGTGTGTGCATAGTTATAGGAATGACGTGAACATTCAGGGTACTAGGGTTTTCTATTTTAGGTAGAAACTGGTAATTTGTCTATGTGTTGATGGTGCATGTGTCACCAGTAAAGGGTTTGAGAATGTCTTCAAAAATGTAGGATCCTCTACTCAAACCTTCAGGTTTCTTGGCAGAGAAGAATTTAAGGCCTAGATTTAAGGAAAGTGAAAGAGCTTGTTTGCAAAGCAAAAGTACACACTTGAAAGGCTGAGTGTGGGCATACTTAGAGGCCGAGTAGCCTCCCAGTCAGATGGTTGGTGGCTTATAATGTTCAGGGGAAGTAATATTTATAAGCAGGGGTTGAATATGAAGGGGGATTCTCTTGATTTGGGAGGTCTTTTGTGGAACCTTGCTCAGTTTCATTAGCATCTACTTATGCAACCAACGGGTGTATACGTACATGTGTTAAACAGCCTCAATAAGTAAAAAGGTGAAAATTAGAGTTAGGGATGTTTCTGGAGCATCTGCATGAGGAACCAGCCTGAGCTTGCTCAATATTGTAGTCACTTTGTAGTTAGGTAGAATACTGGCTCTGGGCTTGCTGTGTGACCTACCTTGCTTGGAGTCCTCCTCTTTTTTTCTATCATTGACAAGAGGACATCATGAGGCTGATTGCTGGAGGATATGGCCTTGGGAGAGCTGCATGTCCCTATCACTTGAGTGAGGCCAGACTGGGGAAGGAGTGCTGTCTGGCAGAGCCATCCCTAATACTGACCCTCAGATGCCGTGCCTGAGAGGATAAATGCCTATCACTTTGAATTGCTGAATTTTCCAGTGTTTGCTAGTCTACAATATCGGTTCACTAGGTAACTAGTACTCCCCAAAATCAATACACACCATAAGATCAGATTTCAGGTATCAAGTGAAGAGAAAACCACAGAAATTGAAATCATTTTTGTACCAGGCAATGTATTCTTCCATTTGCACTTTTCCTCAAGCCTATATTTGTAGCCCTTCCTTTCTTTCTGTAGAGACCCTGTCCTTTAATTTAATTGCTTACTGATTCTCTCCAGAAATTTCATGTGTGAATCCAGAATACATATATTTGTTTATTGTCTGTTTTCTTCTGTGGGATGAAATATCCATAAGAGGGATGGTCTTTCAGTTTCTCTTGGTGCTTAATAAGTAATCATTGAAGGAATCAAAGAATGCTGTCTTATGTTGAGTTCCTTGCAGTTCAGTCCCGGAGACAGTTTGGTAAACAGGTTTTTTGTTTGCTTGTTCATTTTTTTTTTGTTTAAAGTAATATTCAAAGAGAGCATAATCAGGCTGAGGAGAAGTTGAAATATGACCCAGGCCCCCAAACAGTCTCAGCTAGCCTTATGTGTCAGTGGGGGATTAATATTGTCATTAGGGGTGTGCTCAGCTTTTTATTACCCATTTATCCATGAAACCACCCTAGAAAGTTGTAAGAGCTCTTGAGGGTGCTCTCTATAGCTGATGCAGATGTCAAGGGAGCTGACAGCCAAAGCTGTTTCCAGCAGCATTCCCAGAAATTGGTAAAACAGTCACTTCATTGAGAATAGATCCAGGTTTCAGATGTCAGTATCCAACATAGTCTACTTCTGTTCAGCTCAAATTCATTACTTTCATTTCCATTCTGAGGAAGGAAAAAACAAATGTGCGTTTGTTTTCAGGATTGTGGGAGTTTTTTATGTATGTTCAGAGTGCTTTAGGTTTATATGTTTAGGTTTATATGAATGAATTTAGAGGCTGTGAGAACTGTGTATGAGAGGGTTAAAAGCTAGCATATATATATACACAATTATATATAATTTTCAGTTGTAAATGCACACAATTCCTTTATTTATTTATTTTTGTATGATGCTAAGAATAGAATCCAGTGCCTTACATAAGCTAGGCAAGTGCTCCACCACTGAACCCCCAGCCCTAGGCCCAGCCCCTAGCATATACATTTTTGATACGAAAGAATTTCAGGAGAAAATTTGCTAATTTTTGTTGACCATTTTATGTCATGTGTGTGTTTTCTTCACTGTGTCCCAATAGAGTCAATGACTTGAGAAGTAGTTTGAATTAGCTTTATTAGCAACAAGTTGGCCTGATGGAATGGAAGATAGTAGGCTCAAAGAAGCATATAATGGTCCTAGGTGGGTGCATAAGTTGTCTAGTGTTTCAGAAAAGTAGCCTCTTATGGAGTGTGGGCTGTGTATGTCTTATCTTATTCATGTGTGTCATCAAGAGTTCCAGTCCAGTAGGTCTAAACAAGACTTAAGTGATCAAAGTTTCTGGGTTAAAATTCTTGATTAGAATAGTTTGTGGGTTTTGTTGTGGTCAACATTTCTTTTTCTTTTATTGGGGGGGTTATGGTTACTGGGGATTGAATTCAGGGGCACTCGGCCACTGAGCCACATCCCCAGCTCTAGTTTGTCTTTTATTTAGAGACAGAGTCTCACTGAGTTGCTTAGTTCCTCGCTGTTGCTGAGGCTGGCTTTGAACTCTCGATCCTCCTGCCTCAGCCTCCGAAGGTGCTGGGATTACAGATGTGCACCACCATGCCTGTCATGGTCAACATTTCTGGCAAGCATCTTTTCAGGTCTGACCTTCTCCCGTAACTTCAGACTAGGAGATTCCAAGAAGGAAGGGTCTTGTGCATTTATAGCTGGGTTTATAGTGTGCAGATAATCTGTGACAGACAGGGCCAGTATAAGCTAAGAGAATTGGATTTTCATTGAGTGAAGAGCTTATATGTTCTTTCAGGATGTTTCTTTGATTATAATTATTATAAGAGAGCCATTTGACCAAAAGGCATTTTGCAATAAAAAGATACATATTTTCTTATCAATTTTTGTGTTTCTCATATATTGTGCAGTGAAATTGGTGATATGCTCTTATGTGGTATTGGTGGGCTGTTGGGCAGCCCTTGTATGTATTTCTGGATGCTAGGAAGATTTCCTTTCATTTTGGTGGGCATGAAAATCATGGGGTGGTTATTTGTATGAGAAAATGAGATGTTGTGCTTTTCCTGGAAGGATGGTAAGAATTCAGAGGGCTTCAGTGATTTTTACTCATTTTCCCTAAAATGTTGATATGCATTCAAAGTTTAGGGTTTGTTTTGTTTTCAACTTACCCATGAGAATCTGATAAGTATTCACCAGTGTGTGTGATGGTGTCTGCATGGCTGTTTGAGAACAAGGGAAAGTCATGGTGTGTTTTGTGAGACTGTGCAGGGTTTAGAGGATTTAGAGGGCTGTTGTTTATTTGTTTAGGCTCATGAATGCACATTGGGATGTTTGGGTGTAATATGTGTGTTTGTGTATGGGCTATGTTAATGAATGTGTTTGGGTATATATCTATGGGTTTGACATGTGATTGATATTGTTGGGAAATGGAGGAGTGGTATTTTTATACTTGAGATATTGGATATACTTGGTTATGTGGGGTTTTATAAAAAATTTCTTTTCTTTATTCATGTATGTGTACTTGGGTGCTTGAAGGCTGGTCAGTTACTAATTTTGTGAAGTAGTAGGATGAATATGTTCAAGTGTGGTGTGGAGTTTTTAGGGTTCTGCATTTTTATAGACAAGGATTTATTCATATTTGGGAGTGTGTGAATTTGTATATGAAGATAGTATAATGTTTTGTGTATAATTTCGTATATTTGCATATTTTTATGTAATGGGTAACTGTGTAGAAATTAGATGCCTATGGAGAGTTATTTGTGTCTTCAGTTTGTATTAACTACCACAGCTCAGGTGTGTGTGGGTATATTTGTGTTGCATGTATCAGTAATAGTTGTGAGAAGGAGAATATTTAGGTGTCAATTAATATGTGTGCTTAAGGGACATGGCAGTTGATGTCTGCTTTCTGGGGCCATATATGTATGAATTAGGAAGTTATTTGTAACTGGGAGGTGAGGAAGTTATTTGTAACTTCCTCAAGCAGAAAGTTATTTGTAACTGGTATGTGATGAAGAGGTGACATTGTGCATATATATGGGGGTTATGAGCATTTTGTTTATGTTTTAGGGATACATGATACAGCTATTTGTTGGCATTTGAGTAAAAACAAAATGTGTTTTACTCGCCCGTGACAATTTGGATTTTGTAAGTGAGCTTATTTGTATTTTAGATGATATTCTTGAGATATTTTTTTGTGTCTCAGGCATGCAAATTGGTTTGTGGATTTGTAGATGGGTGGTTGAATTGTATAAATTTCTTCATTGGGAATGAGGTTGCTAGGAGTATTCAAAGTTTATTTCTTTGGAGAATACTGTGCCATTTCTAGGTGTGGATAGGAATGTTTGGCTGGTCAGGTTGGCAGGTTGCATTCTGGAGATATGGAATACTGTGTAATGTTTTAAAGACACTCTACATTCATGATTTGGATATATTTATGTGTCTCTCTTTCCTTTCCTGTTCAGAAATTATGTATATATTGATCCATAGATAGAGATTAATGTATGCATGTTTTTTTATGTGTTGTGGTATTGAAATCTCTGTCTGATTGCATGCAAGACTAGAATTTTTGTGTTTTGTGTGTATGTAGGCACCCAAGTGATTAGGTGTATGTTTATGGATTTGTGGATGTGTGTATTTAGAATCTTTGTATACAGGATTCTCAGGAATTGTGTTTTGTATTTATTGTGACATAAAATTCTTGATGATTTTGGTGATGTTCATAGAATGTGTGGTCCTGATATATAATTATTTTTAGTCTCATGCATTTGAGAAATATAAATTGTTGGTGGCTGAGTGTGTTTTGAATTCACTGGGCTCTTGTGATGTGTACTCTGGTAGATGTGAGAGGTTCATTGTGTGCTTGGAAATATATTTGGATGTTATGGAATGTGTGTATTTTAGAACTGTGGGATTTCATGTGGGTCTGTTGTGTAGTTCAAGAGATGACTGGTTGTATATTTTTGGTTTTCCAGAGTCTTTGCCTATAAGATATTCATTGGGTATATATGAGCAGTGTATTTGTTGTACAGGTATGTGTCTAACTGATGTTGTACCTGTATGAATACTTGTAGGAATGTGCTTGAACATTTAGTTTGAATAGGGTATTTTTCTCCAAAAATTCTTGTAGTAACAGGTGGTGTTTCTGTGCATTTGGGATGGAGATATCAGATGTTCATCTGCTCAGAAGCCATGAGGTTTATTTTTGTCTAGAGGTATTAATGCATTTTTGTTTGTGTATTTGGGATTGGAATTCAAGTTAGTACTCAGGGGCAGGTAAATTTTGAGCACATATTCTTTGTGTGCTGGAGTTGCCAATAACCAGCTATGGTAGCTGATGCTGCTCATCCCTTTCAGTTTGGTGTTCAGAAGCATCGGGTTGTTAGGGTGAAGTTAGTCTTGAGATAGATATATTTTGTACACTAAAAGTCAAGGCTGTCTCTACCTCTAGATTATTTACCAGAATACTTCTATTGTGTGTGTGTGTGTGTGTGTGTGTGTGTGTGTGTGTGTACCATTTCTTATGAACAGGCAACAATGTGTTCATATCTTTTCAGATTGCACATGCATTGTGAGTGGGGCATCAGGACACATCACAACAACTATAAAATGTTTGTGCTGCTTTGCTCTGCCTGAGACAGCCAGTAATGAAGATGCAGAGAGGTAAGAGAAGAAAGGCTTCATTTTTTTCAAGAATCCTTCTTGTCAGAAATGAATGCCTAGCTCCTGGTTTCATCTTACTTAGTGCTGTTTAGTGAAATGTATACAGTGTATTATACATTTGTTCTCTCAGTCTTGGGAAGGTGGGCACAAGGGCATTTCACTAGTGTTGACAGAGTGTCCTTTAGAGGATCTGGGGTTGTGTGGGTCTTATCTGGGTCCAGGGGACATTGAGCCATGTGTATCTGTGAATCTAAGATAATGTGATTGTTTAGATGCTTGTATTCTGAAGATGTGAGCATCTGGTTTCCCTTCTAGTCAGAATCTGCTCTACACTTCTGCCCGTATCTTTTCATTTGGACATTTCCTATGACCTATCAAGGAGAAGTGCCCAGTACAAGGGTTAGTACTTTCAACTAACTCTATGGTTAGTCAATACGATAGAGTGAGGGTGTGGTGAGAAAGAACACTATGTTTGTAAATCCAAAAGAAGAGAGTGGAGGAAAAAAAAACTTTTAATTTAGGGTTCAGCATCACTGTGTTCCCTTGAGTCTCAGAGAAGACTTGGGATGAAGACTATTGAGAAAGGCAGGCACTGTTGTTATTGGTGGACTCTTTTAGATGGACTGAATGGTTTTTTTTTTTCTGTGAGACAGATATGAGCTTTTGGGAACAAGGGGCAGATATTCTGGTATTGATTTTTAGTTTCCCCCAAAGATTCACCATTATACCTGTATTTCCCACCTGATGGCACTATTTGGAGGTGTGGGAAGCTTTTAGAAAGTGGGGCTCAGTTGATGAAATTAATTCACTGGGTATGTGCGCCTGAAGCGGTACTGGGATCTCTGTGCATTTCTGTCTCTATTCTGTTTTCTATTCTGTTTCTCTTTGCTTCCCAGGTCTCATGAGGTGAGCAGAACTAGTCTCTTGCAGATGTTCTGCCTTGCCACAGGTCCAGAGGGAAGAGGCTCAAGCAATCATAGAATGTAACCTCTGAAATCATGAGCCAAAATAAATCTCTGGTTCTTTGAAGGTGTTGAGCTCAGGTAAATTGTCACAGTATAGGAAAGTGATTAGGACAGCTTCTGTCCACATCCTCTAATCAAACCCATCTCCAATGTTTCTAAGTACCAGGAAACAGCTGATACTTCCTTCACTCAACTTTTGAGGAACAAACATGATAGTAATGTACCCAGTTTATAATTAAGTCATATATGGATGCCCATGACCTCTTGTGTGAGAGCACTGTAGAACTCATTCAGAAATAGGAGCGGATGTGTCTGAAGGGAGCCCAGGTGAACAAACCTGGGCCTAGCATGGGAACACACATCGCACAATGGTGTGGCCTCCCAGCTAGGAGACATCTGTCTGGGCTGACAGTGTGTAATCAAAAGGGTCTATTTTGGATGATCCTCTCCTTTAGATACCCCTTCAGTATGCCAGAGTAGCTTCCTCTGAAGAATATTTACCTGAGAAGGCTCTCTTTCTACTTGAAATGTTTTCTTTATATTGAGCACTCCTTGAGTGAATGTTAAGAACATTTTGTTTTATAGGAGGGAATGTGCTCTCTGCTTTGCACTTTTCTCTTATATTTTCAACACCAAGGTGTGTGCCTGGAATATGCATTTTCATCCCTCCACTTTTATCTGCAATGTTAGAAGATCAATAGCATTGAACAAATTGTTAATTGCATGTGTCTGTGTTCAGACTGTGTATGGGGTATCCTAACCTGTGTGTTTGTGTCTTTGTGTGTGTGTTTGTGAACTTGGTCTTCTAGCACTAGGACTTTGTGTTCTTGTGTGTTTCATGTGTAAGTTATGAAATAACATGAAACAGGACATCATGAATTATCTTATGTGTGAGTGTTTGATTGTCATGTGTAAAGATTGTGTCTGAGTGATTTCTTGGGTCAGTGCCTTTCCAGCAGAATGTGTGTTTGGGTGTTATTGCTGGTTCTGTAGGTGTTTTTGGCATTGTGGCCTATTGTGAACATGTGTGCATGCATTTGAGAAGAGCTAGGATGTTATTTTACCACTCAGTGTTGGATCTGTTCATTTTCAGCTCTTAGAGTATATATTTATGTTCATGGTGCCTAGGTGAGAATTTTGAGACATACTCTTGGGTGTACAGAGAATTGGAGAGAATGGGATTAAGGGTGTTGGGATGTTAGGAGTTATGTGTACATGGCCCATGGATGTGTACAGTTTTTGTTGATAATGTCTTAAGAGGGTCTGCTGTGTATATCTTATTTAGGGCTTTGAGATGATTGTGTTATTCTTGGGAATGAAGGGGTATCCTTTGTGAGTATGTAGGAGGAGTTAGCAGTGTCTATGTATATCTGGGATTTTTGTTGAACTTCATATTCTGAGGCATTTTGTGTATGTGCATATTTTCAACCTACAGGTGATTGTATATGTTTTCATTTGAGAATAGAAGCTGATGTCATATGTTAATAAATATATTTGTTTGGTCCGAGTCTACTCAGTTATTGAGGGAGAGTTTGTGTGATTGCATTTTGGGTAATAGTGACTAGTATGTGTTTTTCTAAGGTATGAGGTTATGTGTATCTGAAACATACCAAATACCCTCATCCAAAAGACTCTTGCCATAATTAAGCCTCTCCTCTTGTCAGATCAACAGCATGTCTGAAGAGGTTATTGTGCTTGGTAGCATCCTCCTTCTTGTAAATGCCAGATTTACACACAAAAGGTGTGGTAAAGTTAAAATCTGTAAACTTGTTGTACAAAAGATATTGTCTCTGTTTTCTTGGTAAAAACTTGTGAAACCTGTGTCTGAACTAGTGGATAGAATGAAAAGCACTTGTCAAGTGAACCTTCAATCCCCCATCTGCCATGGGATATAAAGTTCAAAATATTTCCAAAATATCTTTCCAAATAATGTTTTAGGCGTGAACCATACTCTGGATCGGTCGACTGCAGCAAATAAACCTGCTTTCTGAAAATTCCTCTGGTGTCCACCCTCTTCTGTCCTACTTCATATCTATTTTAAGTGTTTCTTGGAGGTGACTGGAATTATGAGACTTTGTAAGAAAGATCATTGATTGTGATTTAATTGGGCTTTGGTGTGTATTTGTTTTAGATTTGGGCATGAGGAACTCTGGGTATACAGTCAAGCATTCTGGCAGATAGGAAGTTTATGCAATTGAGGATTTTTAGAGTTCCACAGTGTTGTGTGCTTGTGACTGCATACATTAGGAGATATGAGCAGTCCTGTACATACCTGTTCATAGTGACTGAGTGGCTACATGTGCTTTTGGGTCTGTGAGAGTACTGTGGATATGTAAATTCAGACAGACACCTGTGTTCTCAAGCTCGTGTAATCTAGGGCTGTGAATGCATTTAGGATATGTGGTGGCTATGTATTCATTCTTGAGCTGGAGGTAGCTGGTGTTTGCTTCCACAGTGGGAATATAGGATTTATGTTTATATGAGAATACGAGTGAGGAGGCTTGGGTACTGACAGTATATATGATAATTATTGCATGGTGGGACTTGTGGTTAGTTATTAAGAGGAGTGTTTGAATGGAGTGTTTTTGTGAATATATGTATTTTATTTGTTTGTTTGTTTGTTTGTTTGGGAAGATGTGAGATTAGAGAGCGCAGTGGTAAAATATATGTATTTGGGCCACACATGTGTTATGTTTGTATTTGGGAAATGCTGGTAGTTAGATTGTAGTTGGCATCATTGATGTGTACACTTGGAGAAGGCTTAGGAAACTTTATGTGTGTTTGGGAGTAAGTGTTTGCAGATCAACTGATTTTGTGGATGTAGAGTCATGTTTATGTGTGTATGTTGGTGGTTGTGCCTATGTCCTTTAGGGTTATGGATGTTACATTTTTATAATTAAGTTGTACCAGGTTGTATTCAATCTTGGGAAGGTTTTAAGGGATTTTTGTGTATGTTGGGGATGAAGCAATATTACTTATGTTTATTGAATGTGTATTTCTGTTGAGAATAAAGTCTGTGTGATTTTTCCAGAAAATTTAGTACTTTGTTTGTGTGACTTTTGTTAACAGGTAGTTTTTTTTTTTTTTTTTTTTTTGTGTGTGTGTGTGTGTGTGTGTTTGTGACTGTCTGTGTGTGCAAACTCAGTGTTTGGTGATATCTTGTGCACATATTTTAGGGAGTGTAGAGTATATGGGAATGTATAAGCCTACATTTGGAAAAATATAGATTGTAGCCGCATGTCCATCAGTACCTGGGTGATCTCTGTGGCTAGGTGCCATGTGTGTGTCTGTGGCTATAAGGGGTGGCAGGAGCACATTAATGATGATGGCAAACCTTTTCCATGTGCACTGACCCTTATTTATGTTGATCTGGAGCTCCAAAAGTGATTTTTTTTTCATCCTTATCTGATATCTGGCTACATTAGTTGTTGGTGGGTGGATGTGCCTCTTGTGCTTGAGTGGTGCTAGCTTCCAGGATCCTGGGCTGGTGGATGGAAGCCAATGAGGGATGATCCCTCTATAGTGGTTGGGGTAGCTTTTCCTCTAAGATGTGTGGTATGGCCATTTCTCTTACAGATGGTTCAAAGGTACTGACTCAGGAAGAAAGTTACTGGGAAATTTATAAATCCAGGGACTAATGCTGAGAGAGTTGTTTATGTGTATCCACCTGTTGTTTCCTCCCTTGGGTTTTTCCTTCTGCCAAGACAAAGGCCAAGACCCTAAGTATAAGTCTCCACAGGCCCCTCCCAGCCTGGGTCTGTTGGTGGTCCATGTGTGCACATGCCTGAGCTCTTGGTGTGCATTCACTGGCAAACCCATGAGCTCTATAATTATTACACAGTTGCACCTCAATCACATTAGGAGAGGAGTTAAAAACTAAATGTACTCTACAGATTCAACATGATTCTGATCAAAATCCTAATGGCATTCCTAACAGAAATAGAACAAGCAGTTATGAAATTAATCTGGAAAAATAAGAGACCCAGAATAGCTAAAGCAATTCTAAGCAGGAAGAGTGAAACAGGTAGTATCACTATACCAGATCTTAAACTATACTACAGAGCAATAGTAACAAAAACAGCATGGTGCTGGCACCAAAACAGGCTGGTAGACCAATGGTACAGAATAGAGGACACAGAAACCAACCCACAAAATTACAACTACCTTATATTAGACAAAGGTGCTAAAAGCATGCAATGGAGAAATGATAGCATCTTCAACAAATGTTGCTGGGAGAACTGGAAATCCATATGTAACAAAATGAAATTGAATTCCTATCTCTCACCATGCACAAAAGTTAACTCAAAATGGATCAAGGATCTAGGAATCAAACCAGAGACTCTGCATTTAATAGAAGAAAAAGTAGGCCATAATCTTCATCACGTGAGATTAAGCCCAAGTCCCTTAATAGGACACCTATAATACAAGAATTAAAACCAAGAATCAACAAATGGGATGAATTCAAAATAAAAAGTTTTTCCTCAGCAAGAGAAATAATATGTGAAGTGAATGGGGATCCTACATCCTGGGAACAAATTTTTACCCCTCACATATCAGATAGAACTCTAATCTCTAGGGTATACAAGAACTCAAAAAGTTAAACAACAAAAAACAAATAGCCCAATCAACAAATGGGCCAAGGACCTGAACAGACACTTCTCAGAAGAATATACAGTCAATCAACAAATACAAGAAAAAATGCTCACTATCACTAGCAATCAGAGAAATGCAAACTAAAACTACTCTTAAGATACCATCTAATTCCAGTAAGAATGGCAGCCATTATGAAGTCAACAAGTGCTGGTGAGGATGTGGGAGGAAGGTACACTCATACATTGCTGGTGGGACTGCAAATTGGTGCAGCCAATTTGGAAAGTAGTATGGAGGTTCCTTGGAAAACTGGGAATGGAACCACCATTTGACCCATCTATTCCTCTTCTCAGACTATACTCAAAAGACCTAAAAATGGCATACTACAGGGACATAGCCACATCAATGTAAAGCAACGCAATTCACAATAGCTAGACTGTGGAGCCAATCTAGATGCCCTTCAATGGATGAATGGATAAAAAAAGTGGCATTTATAAACAATAGAATATTACTCAGCACTAAAAAATAACAAGATCATGACATTTGCAGGGAAATGGATGGCATTAGAGCAGATTATGCTAAGTGAAGTTAGCCAATCTCCCCCCATACACACACAGAAAAAAAAAAAATGCTGAATGTCTTCTCTGATATAATGGAGGCAACTCAAAATGGGGTAGGGATGAAGAGCATGAGAAATAAAATTACCTCTAATAGGGAAGAGAGGTGGGAGGGAAAGGGAGGGAGAAGGGGAATTGCATGGAAGAGGGAAGGAGACCCCCTTTGTTATATAGAATACAGGTATGACAATGTGAGGGAAAAAAAAGAAGTGGGTCACATTAGATTGGGTTGAGAGAAGTAATGAGAGGGGAAGGGAGAGGAAGGGGGAATGGAAGAACAGCAGAATAAAATAGACATTATTATTGCTGTGGGTATACCAATGCAATTCTGCAACCTTGTACACTCAGAAATATGAGAAATTATATCCCATCTGATTCAAATGTATAATATGTCAAGATCATTGTACTGTCATTTGCAACTAATTAAAAAAAAAAAAAAAACTAATTGTACAATGATACTGGCTTTAAATTTTCCTGAGGAGCTACCATCATTGTTATTGATCATTTCTTGGCAGGACTGAGTGAGTGATTCATCCTTTCAACCTGAACAATCCTTTCACATTTCTTACTGATCAGTTCTACTAGTGGAGAACTTCTTTGATTTTTATTTATGTTGAAATAAATAAAAGGAATTCAATTTTTTATGTGTGATCAAATACAGCAAAATTTTACCAAGTTAACTACTTGGGAAGGCACATCAGTAATGTTCATTTCACTTATTTTGCCATTCTTCTGATACCAGCATGCAGCCATAGAAATTTTTTCATCTTGCCAAAGTGAAGGTTATTTATTAGACTATAATTGTCGATTTTCCTCATGCCCTACAAAACCACTGTTCTCCTCTTTGTTTTATTTCAATCTCTCTGTGTGCTGTACCTCATATAAGTAGTATCATACAGTATATATTCCTTTAGTTAGCATTCTCAAATTTCATCCCTATTCTAGCATAGGCCAGAATTTCCTTCGTTTTTCAGACCAAATAATATTCCATCATATGCTACATGTAAAATATTCTTCTTTGGGTTAAGAAAAGGCTGAAGTTGTGGAATGAATTTGACCAAACTATCCAATGCACTTATATGAAGAGACCATAGTGAATGTTATCTTTATGTATGTTTGTAAAGCACTAGTTAAGAAAACTATATATGCATGGAAGGAAGACCAGAAGACAAGAAGAAAGGAAACAGAGCTAGGCATCAGGGGAGGGAATGGGCAAGTTCTAGAGACTGAATTGGAACAAACTATATTCCATGCATATGTATAACTGTAATGCACAGCTAAAATTTTTTTTAAAAATTCTTCCTCAATGGACCCTTGAGTATAATAAATAAAACTGGAGTGATTGTGTGTGTATAAATATCTCTCCAAGCTCATTCTTGTAATGTTTTACAGGTGTTTGCTGAGAAGTAGAATTGAAGGATCATGTAAATCTACCTTTGATAATTTGAGGAACTACCAATCAGTTTTCCATAGAGTCTGCACCACTTGCATTCTAACCCATAGTGCATGAGAGTTCTGGTTCCTTCACATTCTCAGGAGCACTGGTGTTTTCTGTTTCTTTGATGGTAGCCCTGATGATGTGTGTGAAGCTGGATCTCATTGTGATTTTGATTTCTCCACGGATTATTGATGTTGAACATTTTCCCATGTGCTCCTGAGCTATTTGCATATCTTCTTTGGAGAAACATCTGTGGAAGACCTTTGCCTGTTTTAATACTGGATTGTTGTTCCTTATTGTTGAGCTATAAGGGCTTTTTATATCATAGATCTTAAATTATCAGAAATGTGATTTTCAAGTGTTTTCTTCCATTCAGGGTATTGCCTTTTCACTGATGTTTGTGTCCCTTGATGAATCATGTTTTCAGGCTTGATGTAGTTTGTTCTTTCTTTTAGTGCCTGTGCTTTTGGTGTTCTGTCCAAAAAATCACTGTGAAATCCATTGTCTCTGTTGTGTGTTATAAGTTTTATAATTGAAGGTCTTACATTTAGGTCTTCTATCCATGTTGAGTTAATTTTTTTCTATGGTGTCAGATAAGGGTCCAACTTCCTTGTTTAGTGTGTGGCAATCTATCCAGTTTTCTTAACAGCATTTGTTGGGAAGACTGTTCATTTCCATGGAATTGTGTTGTGAGAAATCGCTTGAGAACTTATGTTAACATTTTTTATAGTTTTAGATGGACAACATGCCTTTATTTTATTTGTTTATTTTTACATGGTGCTAAGGATAAAACCCAGTGCTTCACATATCCTAGGCAAGTGCTTTGCCACTGAGCTACAGCCCCAGACCTGAGGGTTGTTTTGTTTGTTTCTGGATTTTCTACTCCTTTTTATAAACCTACATTTCTGTCTTTCATTTTTACACCATTTGTTATGACTGTAGCTTTTCAGCAGGGAATATATAAATTATGAAGTGTCAGACCTCCAATGTTGTTCTTGTTCAGAATTGTTTTGGTAGTTGGTAGCTTTTGTATTTCATATTAATTTCAGGATGGATTTTAAAATTTTTGCAGCCAAGAATCTCCACTTCATGTACAATCACAAGGAAGTGACTGGGAAGATGGCTGTGAGAAAAACACATACATACACACACACACACACACACACACACACACACACACACACACACTCACACACACCATATCTGGGATGCTAAAGTTAGTGATGGGATATGGAATATTGCTCCATAAGAGCAAGGGATGTTGATAGAATTTTTTTTCTGTAGCTTCATTTGGGAACTTTAATAACTTGAAAGGAAGTTGAAGAGTTGTTTCTCAACTCATTGTTTTCAGAGACTCAGTAAAAACTACTTTTGGTCTGGTTTCAGAAGGGCACACCCAAGAAGAGGAGAGATCAAAGGCTTTAGTCACTGCTCATACTTGGATAAGTTGTAATAAGGCAGAAGTGAAGTAGCAAAGAGAGCAAACAAACTTCACTTAATAATTATGAATTACATAATTTTGAGGAGTTATAATGCCAGAACAATGAGTAGAGGTCTTCAGGAAGTTCACAGGGCATAGGATGAATTCTGTGAAGCTGTGTGTGAGCTTTGAATATCTTTAGGATCCTGAGGGAGGGTTTTTTCCCAGGAGAGATTGATCAACTTGTTATGCTGAGTACCTTTATGGCCATAGAGGGTGATAAAATGATGGTGTAAGGCACCTTCCATCTAGGTTGCAGCTGTTTTGATGGCTTCACATCCTTCCAGGTCTCAACAAGAACTTGTTCTCCTGACTTGCCTTTCTTGTGGATCTCTATGGGATTTACTGAGCATGACCAACAGGCATTTCCTCATTCTTGGACTGTGGCCTGAACTCATCTCAGATCAATCAGGTAGTGCAGAATCTGATTCACTTTTGGGTTTATGATTTTATTTGCTGATAGTTCATATGGATGTAACATCAAATTAACTTTCAGAGTATTTCTAACTCTCTTAAGGCCAATGGGTTACAAATTTATTCAGTTGTGAATGTTGCCTGACAACTTATCTGAAGTCCTCTTAAGGGAATGATTGTCCCTTTTTATATTGCTGGAAGAAAATGGTGCTTATTGGAATGTAGAGAATACTATATCTCCAGTGCTTTTGCTACTAGCTGGGTAAATTGTGCCCTGAAATCTTGACCATTGTCACTTTGTAGAAATCTTTGGAAGCCAAACTGGGGATGATTTCCTTAAGGAATACCTTTGCCACCTCCTATTCCTTTTCTCCCTAAAAGAAAAGTCTGTAGCCACCCTGTAAATGTATATATGAGGATTATTATGATATTATATCCTGTGTACTAGGGAGTATGGTTAAAATCTTGTGTTCAGTCTCCCCCTGAGTATAATCCCCAGTGTTGATCAGGTTGTAAGATAGGTGGTGGTAGCACTTTTCTGGAGTTGTTGGAGGTGTAGAGAGAGTGGTTGCAGGAGAGCTGGTGGGTGGCATTTGATGTCCCAAAGTCCATAAACATCTGACTGACAACTCCCATTGTAGCATGTCTCCCCAGTGGAAGGAATCATGTATGCATCTATTGCCTGTCATTGTAATGCCTCAGGAAAATCTATTTGTTGTTTTCACATAACAAAGGGCTAGAGGAGCATTCTTGTTTCTTCACCCACATAGGTTCCTATTAAGGCATTATTTTATTTGCAGTTAGGGTGGGAGGGGGTCTAATGGGGATTGAACTTGACCACATCCCCATCCCTATTTTGTATTTTTTTAGAGATAGGTTCTCACTGCATTGTTGAGTGCCTTGCTTTTGCTCAAGCTGGCTTTTTATTTGCGATCCTCCTGTATCAGCCTCCTGAGCCACTGAGATAACAGGCATTTGCCACCATGCTTGGCAACATTATTTGTCTTCTTCTTCTTCTTCTTTTTTTTTTGTAGTTGCGCCCAATACCTGTATTTTATTTATGTATTTTTATGGGTGCTCAGGATTGAACTCAGCGCCTTGCACGAGCTAGGCAAGCACTACTGCTGAGACACAATCCCAGCTGACATTATTTGTTTTCTTGGTTGCTATTCTTTTTTTTCTTGATTTTTTTAAAAAAAATAAATGACAATGGAATGCATTACAATTATTATTACACATATACAGCACAATTGTTCATATCTCTGGTTGTATATAAAGTATGTTGACACCAATTCAAGTCTTTATACATGGACTTTGGATAATGATGTCTATCACATTCCACTGTCCTTGGTTAGCTGCTGCCCACTCTCTTTCCCTCCCACCCCTCTGCCCTATCTAGAATTCATCTATTCCTCCCATGCTCCCCCTCCCTACTTCACTGTGAGTCAACCTCCTTATATCAGAAAAAAACACTGGGAATTTTTTTTGGGGGGGGATTCACTAACTTCAATTAACATTATCTTCTCCAGATCCATCCATTTACCGGCAAATGCCATGATTTTATTCTCTTTTATTTCTGAGTAAAATTCTATTGTGTATATTTTCCACATTTTTATCCATTAATTCACTGAAGGGCATCTAGGTTGGCTCCACAGTTAAGATATTGTGAATTTTGCTGCTATAAACATTGATGTGGCTATGTCCCTGTAGAATGCTGTTTTTAAGTCTTTTAAGTATAGACTGAGGAGAGGATGGCTGGTTCAAATGGTGGTTCCGTTCCCAGATTTCCAAGGAATCTCCATACTGCTTTCCATATTGGCTGAACCAATTTGCAGATCTACCAGCAATCTATGAGTGTGCCTTTTCCGCCACATTTTCATGAACACTTATTGTTGTTTATCTTCATAATAGCTGCCATTCTGACTGGAGTGATATAATATCTTAGAGTAGTATAAGTTTTCAAAATAATTTTTAATTATTCTTTGTATTTCTGTACTGTCTGTTATGATACTGCCTTTTGCATTTCTCTATGTGCTAGAGATGATGAACATTTTTTCATATATTTGTTGGTCGATTGCATATCCTCTTCTGGGAAATGTCTGTTCAGGTCCTTGGCCCATTTATTGATTGGGTTATTTTTATTTCTTATTTATTTATTTATTTATTTATTTATTTTGTGTGTGTGTGCTTAGCTTTTTGAGTTCTTTATATACCCTAGAGATTAGTGCTCTCTCTGCTGTGAGCGGTAAAAATTTGCTCCCAGGTTGAAGACTCTCTGTTCATCTCACAAATTGTTTGTTTTTTTTTTCTGAGAAGAAACTTTTTTAGTTTGATTCCATCCCATTTATTGATTGGTTTTAATTCTTGTGCCATACTAGTCTTACTAAGGAAATTGAGGCCTAATCCCACATGATAAAGTTTAGGGCCTACTTTTTCTTTTATTAGACACAGAGTCTCTTGTTTAATTCCTAGGTTCTTGATTCACTTTGAGTTGAGTTTTGTGCATGGTGAGTGATAGGGGTTTAATTTCATTTTGTCGCATATGGATTTCCAGTTTTCCTAGCACCATTTGCTGAAGATGGTATCTTTTCTACAATGCATGTTTTTGGCACCTTTATCTAATATAATTTTAATTTTGTGGGATAGTCTCTGTGTCCTCTATCCTGTAACATTGTTCTCCCAGTCTATTTTGGTGCCATCACCATGCTGTTTTTGTTACTATTACTCTTTAGTATAGTTTAAGATCTGGTATTGCAATGCCCCCTGCTTCACTCTTCCTGCTAAGGATTGCTTTAGCTATATTGGGTCTCTTATTTTTTTAGAAAAAAATAATGATTGCTTTTCCTATTTCTATGAGGAGTGTCATTGGGATTTTGATCAGAATTGCATTAAATCTCTATAGTGCTTTTGGTAGTATGGTCATTTTGATAATATTAATTCTGCCTATACAAGAGCAAAATAGGCCTTTCTATATTCTTAGGTTTTCTTTGATTTCTTTGTTTAGGGTTTCATTATTTAGTTTTCATTGTATAGATCTTTCACCTCTAAATTAAGTTGATACACAAGTATTTCATTTGTTTATTTTTTGAGGCTATTGTAAATGGGGTAGTTTCCCTCATTTCCCTTTCTGAGGATTTGTCACTCATATAAAGAAATGCCTTTGATTTATGAGTGTTGATTTTATATCCTGCTTCTTTGCTGAATTAATTTACTTGTTCTAGAAGTTTTGTGGTGGAGCTTTATGGGTCTTCTAGGTATAGAATCATGTCATCAGCAAATACTGCTATTTTAAGTTTTTCTTTTTCTGTACATATCCCTTTAATTTCTTTCATCTCTCTAATTGCTTTAGCCTGTGTTTCAAGAACTACGTTGAATAGAAGTGGTGAAAGAGGGCATCCCTGTCTTGTTCTTGTTTCTGGAGGGAATGCCTTTATTATTATTTTTTTCCATGTAGAATGTTGTTGACCTGAGGCTTGCGTAGATAGCCTTTACATTATTGAGATATGTTCCTGTTATCCCTAGTTTTTCTAGTGTTTTGAACATGAAAGGGTGCTGTATTTTGTCAGATGCATCTATTGAGATGATCATATGATTTTTATCTTAGAGTCTATTGATTTGTTGAATTACATTTATTGATTTCTGTCTGTTGAACCAACCTTGCATCCCTGGGATGAATGCCACTTATTTGTGGTGCATGATCTTTTTGATATGTTTTTGTATTTGATTTGCCAGAATTTTATTGAGAATTTTTGCATCTACATTCATTAGAGATATTGGTCTGAAGTTTTTCTTTCTTTGGTGTATCATTGCCTGATTTTGGAGTCAGGGTGATATTGACCTCAGAATGAGTTTGGAAGTGCTCTCTTTTTCTATTTTCTGAAATAAATTGAAGAGTATTGGTGTTAGTTCTTCTTTAAAGGTCTTGTAGAACTCGGCTGTGTATCCATCCTGTTCTGGTCTTTTCTTGGTTGGAAGTCTTCTGATGGTGTCTTCTATTTCATCACTTGATATTGATCTGTTTAAGTTGTGTATATCTTCCTGATTTAATCTGGGAAAATCATATGATGTAAGAAATTTGTCGATGCTTTCAATATCTTCTATTTTATTGGAGTATAAGTTTTCAAAATAATTTCTAATTATCCTTTGTATTTCTATAGTGTCTGTTGTGATAGTATCTCTTTCATCACATATGCTGGCAATTTGAGTTTTCTCTTTCCTTCTCTTTTTTAGGGTAGCTAGGGGTCTGTTTTATTTATTTTTTTAAAGAACCAACTTTTTGTTTTGTCAATTTTTTCAATTGTTTTTTGTTTCAATTTCATTGATTTCAGCTCTAATTTTAATTATTTCTTGCCTTCTATTGCTTTTGCTGTTGATTTGTTCTTTTTCTAGGGCTTTGAGATGTAGTGTGAGGTCATTTATTTGTTGACTTTTTCTTCTTTTAAGAAATGAACTCCATGCAATAAACTTTTCTCTTAGAACTGCTTTTGTAGTGTCCCAGGGATTTTGATATGTTGTGTCTATGTTTTCTTTTACCTCAATTTTTTTTTAATCTCCTCCTTGATGTCTTTTACCACCCATTGTTTATTCAGTACTATATTGTTTTATCTCCATGTGTTGGAGTAATTTTTACTTTTTATTTTATCATTGATTTCCAATGTCATTCCATTATGATCTGATAAAATGCATGGTAGTATCTCTACTGTTCGTATTTGCTAAGAGTTGTTTTGTGGCATAGGATATGGTCTATTTTAGAGATGGATCTATGTGCTGCTGAGAAGAAAGTGCATTTGCTTGATGTAGGTTGAAATATTCTATATATGTCAGTTAACTGTACGTTATTGATTGTATTATTTAGTTGTATTGTTTCTTTGTTCAGCTTTTGTTTGGAAGATCTATTCAGTGGAGAGAGATGTGTGTTAAAGTCACACAAGATTATTCAGTTGTAGTCAATTTGACTCTGGAACTTGAGAAGAGTTTGTTTGATGAACATAGCTGTACCATTGTTTGGGGCATATATATTTATGATTCTATGTCATGTTGGTGTTTGGTTCCCTTGAGCAGTATTTAATGTCCATCTTTATCCCTTTTGATTAACTTTGGCTTGAAGTCTACTTTATTTGATACAAGGATGGAAAATCCTGCTTGCTTCCACAGTTAATTTGCGTGATATGATTTTTCCCAACCTTTTACCTTCAGTCTCTGTATATGTCTTTTCCTATCAGATGAGTCTCCTGGAGGCAGCATATTATTGTATATTTTTTTTATCCAATCTGCTAGTCTGTATCTTTTGGTTGGTGAGTTTAAGCCATTAAATTAACATTCAGGTTACAATTGAGGCATGGTTTGTATTTCTAACCATAATTGTTTATTTTTGTTATTTAACTTGACTTGATTTTCTTCTTTGATTAATTTTTTTTCTTTAGGGTACTACATCTCTCTGCTGGTTTTTTTCGGTTGTTGTTGTTGTTTCCTCTTCATGGAATATTTTGCCAAGGATGTTTTGTAGTACCAGGTTTCTAGCTATAAATTCTTTTAACTATTGTTTATCGTGGAAGGTTTTTATTTCATCTTCAAACCTAAAGCTTAATTTTGCTGGATACAAGATTCTTGATTGGCACCCATTTTCTTTCAGAGCTTGATATATGTTCTTCCAGGATCTTTTAGCTTTCAGGGTCTGTGTTGAAAAATCTGCTGTTTTCTTAGTTGGTTTTCCCCTATATGTAATCTGATTTCTTTCTTTTGTGGTTTTTAAAATTCTTTCCTTATTTTGTATGTTTGGCTTTTTCATTATAATGTGCCTTGGTGTGCATCTGTTGAGATTTTGTATATTCAGCATCCTGTAGGCTTTTTGAATTTGAATTTCCAATTCATTCTTCAAGTTTGGAAAGTGTTCTGATATTATTTCATTGAATAGATTGTTCATTCCTTTGATTTGTACCTCTATGCCTTCCTCTATCTCAATAACTCTTAAATTTGGTCTTTTTATGCTATCTTATATTTCTTGAATGTTCTTCTCGTGGTTTCTTACCATTATCATTTTGTGATCTTTGTTCTTTTCAAGGCCTTTTTATTTTATCTTTGTTCTTTTCAAGACCTTTTTATTTTATCTTCATTGTCTGATGTCCTATTTTCCTAGTCGTCTACTCTGTTGGTGATACTTTCATTTGAGCTTTTAATTTGGTTTATTGTTTCTTTCATTTAAAATTTATGTTTTTTTCTTTGTTTTGTTTTGTTTGTTTGTGTTTTAGAACTTCTCTCTTCCTGTTGAGGTTATCTTTTCTTCCTGTATTTGTTTATGTAGCTCCTTGTCAAAGTGATCTTTCACTGCCTGTATTTGATCTCTTATATCTTCCTTGAGTTCAAGAACATTTTATCCACATACATCCTGAACCTTTTCTCTGTCATTTCTTCTGCTGTGGCTGCCAATGATTCTAAGGACTTGGTGTCTTGATTTGTTTGGGGCCTTATCTTCCCTTGTCTTTTCATGTTGCTCATGGTCTTCCTTCCCAGCTCTGTGGGTCTGGAGTGTTATTGTTTTTATCCTATAGGTTTGTAGTGCTCTTGTAGGGTTCCAAGACCTCTCCTTTGTTGGGAAGAACAATGCTAGCAGATCCCAATATCATCCATATTCCTCCTATGAACAATTTGTTGTTATTAAGATGTTTAGTAATGAAACAGAAAGATGGAGGGCCAGAGGGAGGCAGCATTCTGTGTCCTCTGTGATCCAAATGTCACCTACTCAGAATACTCTATATCTAAGAGTGTTCGAAGACCCCTATATAGCCTATCTTTCCAGAAATAACCAATTCTGTGAACCTGTGCAGGGCTCTGGGCCTCAACGTTTGAGTAGGATGCCCACTGATGGATCAGGACCCAAAGCCTGAAGTTCTAGCCCACGTGAGGCTTGAAGAGCACATTAGCAGAATCACCTATCAAAACATCTTCACATCCCCAAGACTTCACTCCTCTCCCATGCAGGTCACTCAGTTGATACCCACCTACAGAACAACACCATCGCCCTGCTATTCCACCTCACCAGACACCTGTCACCAAAAGCTGACCACCTCTCTTTTGGCACAACCTTTTCGCCATGTTAGGTGGAGAGAACTCCCAGATTGAATCTCCAGCAGATAGCCATCACATCCCCAACATATGTAAAACCAAGAACTTTGCATGAAATAGGATTTTGAAGACTGAGTCATCTGAATTATATAACATAGAGTTGTTGTATATGCCCCCCTTTTTTGTTTCCTTTTTCTCCTTTTATTTTCTTTCCCCTTCCAAATTTGACTTTTTAAACATCTGTATTTTTCTAAATATAATTGTGTGTTTGTTTTATGTACTCTACTGTTTTCCCATGTACTTCCCTACTCTAAATTACTTCCTGTCTATTCTCTTACTACAAATTCTCTTCTTTACAGTTTGTATCTCTTGATAATCTTTTTTGTTTACATCTCTTTCCAGTTTTTCTTAGTTCTATATCCATATTGTCCATTAGCCTTTTGGCATATTTAAGTCTGGCATGTGTCCTTGTGTAATATGTATTCAGTCTTTTTTTTCCTTAGCATTGGCTTTGGCAATTCATTCTGCTCTTTTGAGTAGGTCAGTTTTTTATTTTTTATTCATTGTATTTTTTTTTTTTTGGAAAACTGATCATTTGAAGAACAGCTACTAGGCCTAGCACTTGCAGACTAGATCCACACAGGGGAAGATGTTCAGTTATCAGCCAAGTACATCTTTGTTATGGTTCAGTCTTCCCTGGTCTTTGGATGTGTTTCTCCACCAATTTCTCAGTATATTTTTATTCATTTCCTTTTAAGCATCTTTATTTCACTGAAAGTCTCACCCATATTCTGAGATCTTTGATGTTCTATTATATTTACTCCCCACTTGACCCTAGTTTCTCTTAGTTGTTCTCATGAAGATCAGCACATCATATCCAACAGGGCTTCAAACTTTCTTATGCCAGAGCTCTAAAATATGCTACACTTCCTTTCTGAACTGAGTTCTGAGTCCAGTGAGACTGAAAACTACCTCCTAGGTGTCCCTTCTGTGATATCAGAATGTTGAAAATTAATTGTGTTTTATTTATTCAGTAATGAGGGAGTAAATGGCAGTGGGTGGCTTGCAGAGAGTGGGCCAAAATTCTCTGCAGTCTCCAATGGGTTACATGCACCTCCATACACCTGTGAGTGTCCACTGTGGAAGTGAGCTCATCACTGCTGTTGCACTGTTCCATGCTACAAGCAAGTAGGGCAGAATGAGCAAGCTTGTAAGGAAATTTCCTGTTTGGATTTTTCTTTCCTAATGGTGGCCAAAGAGAGAAGGTGAGGGGTATAGGTGGGGGGATGAGAATGAGGTGGGGGATGAGAATTTAAAGACATTAAATCTTAGGAAAAGTGAAAGAGGAATCCAAACAAGTTGGCTGTTAGCAGGAGAAAAGAGAAAAAGAGGCAACCCCATGCAAGGCTCTCTCTGGCTTGTGCAACAAGATGGTGGCTATTAGCACACCTACCAGGGATAACTCTGGTGTAACCAATCCTGTAGTTGGGTTTCCTGGCCCCAGCTATTGTCCCAAGATGGAAGCAGATTCAATTAAAGATGGGGGTGGTGGCAGCAGAAGTATCCCAAGATGGTGGTGAAGAGGTTCTAAGATGGAGATGAAGGCTTTCAGGGATAGAGTTGAAAGGGTGGGCCTTGTGTTGGCATGGACAGTCTGTTGGAACTGTAGCACTGTTCTATGCAGTGCTATGGTGGGCAACTGCCTTACGGCCCTGTCCATTGTCCCAAGGTGGAGGCTACTACATGGGGAGGGTTATGGTGATGTCTGCAGTATCCCAGGATGAGGGAGCCCTGTGTTGGTATATGGGGGGCGGTAGTGCAGTTGTTCCTCTGACTCTGCATGACTGCAGGCAGGAAGGTCCTGATCAAAGTGAAAAGTGGGAGTGATGTTCATGAATAGGCTGACTTACTAGTTATTAAAGAAATGAACATTTCCATGAAAGGGTTTAGGGCTCCCTCGTCAGCTTTTCTCTTAGTGATTTAACCTGGGCTGCAGAGGATTAAAGACTTATTGTCTAGTTACTCCCTGAAAATTTTTGAGAATTGGTATGTATGCTTGTTTTCTTGCTGAGGCTTTGGAATTAGAGGCTATTTTTCTGGGATTTTAGACACTCCACATGGATTGTTTTCACCTCTGCCCATGGCTAATCAGACTTATTAGGGAAGCCTGTGTGCAGAGTTTCACTCTATACCTGCCTGAAAACTTCTATTGTATGACTCCTTCCTAGAGCCTCAGTGCATATGTCGGAAGAAGGTGAGACATATTGTCTTCTTTTCAGACTTTCCTAGGCTTTGATAGGTGACTCAGGAATTACAGCTTTTGCCCTAACTTTAACAGTCTCAGTTCCCCACCCAACCCCTTTGTGAGGCAAGGTCTTTTATAACAGCAGGAAAATGAGTGGTACTCCCATGCATGTTTCTGACTTGAGTCCCTCTGGGTACAATTTTCTCTGTGCCTGTTTAAATCACCTATTTCCAGGTATATCCTAGGAAGGTGCTTGACAGGACAGCACAGTAATATTTCCTGTGATCTTCTGGGCTTGTGCATTAACAGGCTATTGTTTAGCCTCTTTGGAGGGGATCATCTCAGGTCTTTGGCTTGCAGGTTGAGTAGCACAGAGCTCTTTTCAAACACCAGGTGACTATACAGCCAAGTTTAGACTGCTTTTCTGTTCTCCAGGTTTTTTCATGTCATCTTTGTCCTTTGTGTTTCTTTCTGTTTGTGTTATTCCTCCCCTTTGTGGTGAACCAGTGCATCTGCCCCAGATGCCACTGGCTTGGCTCCAAAATTCTCTTTTCCTTTGTTCTTTAGGTTTGAATTTTTGGGTCTCTAAGAGTCTCTGCCTGTCTGATAATGCATTTCAGTGAATTTCTTAATTCTCTCACGTTGCTGAGAATCAGTACCCCCAAGCCCTGGAATCCAAGGAAATGGAGCAGTTGCAAAAGCAACCTTCCTTTTTAAATCCACCACTTTCAATCTTCTCAGATCCTGTTTTTAAATCCATTTTACCAACATATGGCTTTTGATTTTGGAGTTTAACCCCATTTACATGTAAAGCGACCCCTGATGGTGAAAAGACCATCAAATTCCTTTAGATGCCAAAGGAATTGCAAGTAAGATTCTAAAGTTATCACAATGCATTTTAAGCCAATATCTTTAATCACATCCAAGACTCCTTTGCAGCTTTTTCTCTTCCCCTTTGTCTTATTGTCACAAAAATACATCTATTGGCTACTCATTGTTATCAATGTACAATTTGCATGTTTTTTTATTTGATTGCTTCAAGAAAATAAAAAGTTAAAAGTCCCAATTTAAAAAATAATCTTTTATATTTTTCCATCCATACACATACATTTACATACATCAGAGAACTTTATATTAAGATCTTGCATTCCTGTTGAAGGTTTGTTAATTTCAATTGGAAGGACTCCCTTTAAAATTTCTTAAACAGCATCTGTACTGGCAATGTAGTTTTTTTGGGGGGTGGGGAGGGTCAAGAAATGTCTTAATTCCTTTCTCATTGTGAAGGACAGTTTGCTGGCCCTGGTATTCTTGTTTGTCAGTCTATTTTCTTTAAGCCCTTATATGTATCATCCCAGATGCTATTGATGATCCAGGTTTCTGCTGAGAAATCTGATATTCTTGAGTAGAATCCCTAGTGTATTAGTGTTTTTTTGTTTTTATTTTTATCAAGTTGCTTTCAATTTTTTTCTCTTTTATCACTAAGATTTCTTTTTTTCTTTCTCTCTTTCCTTCTTTCTTTCTTTCTTTTCTTCTTTCTTTCTTTCTTTCTTTCTTTCTTTCTTTCTTTCTCTCTTTCCTTCCTTCTTTCTTTTTTCTTTCTTTTTTCTTCCTTCCTTTCTTTCTTTCTTTCTTTCTTTCTTTCTCTTTCTTTCACTCTTTTTTTCTCTTTCTTTCTTTCTTTCTTTCTTTCTTTCTTTCTTTCTTTCTTTCTCTCTTTCTTTCCCTCCCTCCCTCCCTCCCTCCCTCCCTTCCTTCCTTCCTTCCTTCCTTCCTTCCTTCCTCCTCCAGGAATTAAATTTAGGGGCACATAAGCAGTGAGATAAATACACCAAGTACCCAGCCCTTTTTAAATTTTATTTTTAATATTAGGGAGAGGGTTTCCTTGGAGGGAGGAGGCATACCAAGAATTGAACTCAGGGGCACTTGACCACTGAGCCACATCCCCAACCCTTTTCTGTATTTTTTTTAGAGACAGGGTCTCTCTCGGTTGCTTTGTGCCTCACTTTTGCTAAGGCTCGCTTTGAATTCATGACCCTCCTTCCTCAGGCTCCTTAGCCACTGGAATTACCCATGTGCCAGTGTGCACAGCTGAGACAGAGTTTGGATAAGTGTCTTAGGACCTGGCTAAGTTGCTGGGGCCGGCTCTTAACTTGTGATCCTCCTACCTCAGGCTCCCAATTTGCTGGGTATAGTGGTGTGAACACAATTCCCAGCTATCAGTCGAGATTTTTTCAACCATTATTTTTTTCCAATATGTCTTTCTCTCTGACTTTTCATTTGAATATTGCCATAATTCACTTTTAAGTCTGCTTTGTTGCTGTGTGCTTTAGTAGTTATTTGTGTTTCTTCATTAATTTTATTGTCTTAAGAGTTGATAAATTCAAATTATCTCTCTTGGAACTTACTCTTCTTCCTATTTGAGTTGCAGTTGAATATTCCTATTTTTTAAAAACTCAAAGTTTTACTATTATTGCAAAATTTGGTTCTTCTTTACAGTTTGTACTTTTATTTATCATCTTTTTTGTTGACACCTCTTTCCTGTTTTCCTTAGTTCTCTATTCATGTTGTCCATTAGCCCTTGAGCATGTTTAAGTCTGACAGGTGTCTTTTTGTAATATGTCTTAAGCCTTTTTTTTTTTTTTAAATTTCCACTGTTGCTTTAGGCAGATTTATTTTGGTCTTTTGAGTAGGTCAAATTTTCTTTCTCTCTCTCTCTTTCTTTCCTTTCTTCCTTTCTCTCTCTCTCTCTCTCTCTCTCTCTCTCTCTCTCTCTCTCTCTCTCATTCTTTCTTTCCTGGTCATTTGAAGGATAGTCACTATTCCTATAGAATTTATACACTAGGTCCATACAGGGGAAACCATTCAGTTATCATCCAGGAATTGCAAGGTCTTCTCAGTTCCACTGTGGCTCAATCTTTCCTGGACCTTTATATGTGGTTTCCAACCAATTTTCCAATATGCTTATATTTCTTCCTTTTTAAGTGTCTATTTCTCAGACAGTCCTCATACCCATTCTCTGGGACCTTTGATGTTCTGTTACATTTACTGCTCTTGTTCCTTGATCCCAGTTGCCATTAGTTGTGCAGGCCTCATGCAGATCAGAACCTCAGATCCAACAGGGCTTTAATCTTCCATATGCCCTAGAATTAAAATGTGCTACCCTTCCTTTCTGAACTGAATACTGAGTCAAGTGAGACAGAAACCAATTTGCCAGACATACCTCCTGAGATACCAGAATGTTGAAAATTACTTGTGTTTTTTTCTTTTGTCAGAGCAAGTTAGCAGCAGTGTGTATGTTGCTTTCAGTTTTGCTATTCCATGTCACAGGCAAGTGGGGCAAGTTGAGCAAATATATCATGAAATTTTCTGTTTGGATTTTTTTTTCCCCTAAATTGGGTAATCATTCATTTGACAGCTGCAGAACGTGGATTGATTTCTACACTTGCGAAAAGTTTATTCCATAGTCTGTTGTTGTCATTTGGTGTTCTAATGGAAGAGCAAGGGCCTGGAGCATCCTAGTCTGCCATCACCCTCCTATTAGTTTTCGGAAGCTCATTTTGTGATATACAGTTTTTCTGTGTAATTAATCTGCTTTTTACCCTCTTCTCAGAATCACTTTTATTTTTCAGTTTTGGACAGTTTGACTATAGAGTCTTGATGTGGGTCTCACTGGGTGTGTTTTCTGGAAATATGGGTTCATGTGTAGCATCATATTTGGTATGTTTTATGCACTATTTTTTTATATATGTTTTGATTCTCTTTACCCGTTTTCTCCCCCCTCTGATGTTTACACTTGAGTACTTGTTGGCATGCTTCATGGTTTCCTAAAAATTTCATAGTTGGTTGTGTTAGTCATCTTTTCATCTCATTTTTCAGAAGACCTGACAAATAAAACTTTGAGAAGGAAAAGTATATTTTGTTTCTTGGTTTCAGAGGTTCAGTCCATGATGAGTTGAGCTCATTGTTGTCTGCCCAATGTGTGGCAGTAAATACATCATGCCTGAGGGGCATTGTGTTGGAAAACAAGTCCAAATATTGCCAACAGGAAGAAATGAGAGTTTGAGTGCAAGTCATCAGGGATACTATAATCCCTAAGGTTATGCCCCTGGTGACCCACTTTCTCTAGCAATACCATATCTGCCTCAAGTTACCACCCATGAATGTATTCAAATTATAAGTCTATCAAATGGAGTAATCCACTAATTGATTTTCAGCTCTCATAATCTCATCATTTCACCTCTGAAATATATAACACATGAGTATTTGGAGGACAGCTCATATCAAAAATGTGACTCTGCTCTTAATTTTTTCCATGCTCTCTTTACCTGCATGTCAGTCCAGATAATCTTTGTTTGTTCTTCTTAAGTTTGCAAACTGTTTTGCATGTTCTGATCCACTGTTCATCATTTTAGTGTCTTCTTCACTTCAGTACTAAGGTTTTGAGTGGCCAGACTCACATTTGGTTTCTCTTCTAATTTCTATCTTTGTATTAATATTCTTCCTTTGGTGAGAAGCTATTCTCTGGGTTTCCTCTTATACTGTGTTCAAAGTTTTCTTTAGTGGGGCTGGGGCTCAGTGGCAGAGTGCTTGCCTAGCATGTGTGAGGCACTAAGTTCAATTATGAGTACCACGTATTACTAAATAAAATAAAGGTCCATTGACAACTTAAAAAAAACATTAAAAAGTTCTCATTAGCTCTTTAAGCATGATTTATATAGTTAACTTAAATTATTTGTGTAGCCAGTCTTATGATATTTACTCAATATCCTTAAAATAGGGCAGAGAGTCAGAAATACTGAATGTATGAGTAATGTCAGAAATAAGGACAAGTCATAGGAATAAGTGAAAAGTGGGGGCACAGTGGGGTGATCCAGCTCTGATGGAGCCCATGCACTTTATTCAAGTGAGTCAGAATGCCAGTGGTATTCAGAGTGCACCTGACATCACTTAGCACCTGAAGAGAACCGTGTAGGCCTTAGTGAACCAGACATATTCCTTTATGTATCCTCCCACACTTATTCCAGGCTTCTCATGTCCCTGCCCTGAACCACACAGAAAAGCCAAGCATCAGCATCTGGTCAGAGATATTATTTATGTAAGAGAATTCTCTATCTATGAATGATGTGGTTAGGACTGTATAGCATAACAGAAAGAACAAGGGCAGAAGCTATGCTGAAATTATTGGAACACCTGGGTTCCCAGAACAGCCCATCTTCCAAAGAAAACTGTATTTCATTTATTTGTTTGAATGGTGAGAATTACATGAACTACAAGGCCAGAGGTGTATGCTCGGGGCATCTGAGACACTGGCTTTCCCTAATAATGTTTTTCAAGTTCTAAATCTTTTCTGAAACATCAGGGTGTTATTGTGGCAACTTTCATGAGCAGGGGTGATCTATATACTGTAAGATGGTTTATTTTCCAGGTGGTTGGCCAATATCAAGCTAGTGAAACTTGTACCCTGTGAACAGACCTCACTGATGATGGACACCCCCTGAGCTTGGCTGGTTACTGCCCCACACCCTACCCTTAATTTCTAGGCAGTGGTGGAGGTAAGAACGTTGAGGTGAGAGCTTCTGGGACTATTAGAGAGTGTCCAGCCCTCCAGGTAGAGAGAATAAATGCTTGGAGAGGAAAGTGTTCAGTGGTTTTCCCTGTGGTAGAAGATGCCCTTCCTGGCTCGGTGAGAAGCTCCAACAGAGCCAGCTGTGCAACCCATGTTCCCTAGCACTTATGCCTAGACCAAGGTGTCTGACACACTTTTCTGCAATCTCATAGATCATGTGGTCAAAGGTATGCATTGACATTCCTGAAGACCACTCCACAATCTCTCCTCCAAAGTCATGGTAGGCTCCAGTCCAGTTAGGGGACAAGGCACTGGATTGGGATTCATCAGGATCAGTCACAATCCACAACCACACTTCATTGCCAGTTGATCTGACCCAATACATGCCTTGCCTTTGCCTCTTCTGTCCAGTCACTTTGACCACCCCATGTGGGCTCCCTGCATCCAGGACATGCTCTCATATATTAGAGAGAACATCAAGTACTTAATGAAATCTGATTTTCCTTGAGTTCTTGATGTTGTGGTGTATTATGACATGAATGTTTTTCTCGAGAATGCATGACTGCCCTAACCTCCCATGTGATGGTATTTGGAGATAGTGGCTTCAGTGATTCTTAGGATTTTAATGAGGTCAGGAGGGTGGAGTTCCCATGATAGTCTAAAGGTTGGGCGAGCGTTGGAGGAAGAGACCACCAAGAGATTGTCTCATGCAAAAGCAAGGGGTTTATTGGGGGTCCAGCATGCTGGGGCTCAGAGCTCACTTGAATAGAGCAAAGAGCCCTGAGAACAGTTTAAGCAGAGCTTATATACTTTCCTTGGAGAGGGCAGGGAGGGAAGTTCATTGACGGGTCAGGGCGAGTGGGCGGTTTGCGTGCAACCAGGTAAGGGAATACATTCTGTAGTTTGGCAGTTGGGGACAGCATATTCTGGGAACAAGATTAGCAAACAGTTCTCAAGATTATTAACCTTTCATTTTTTATTTCTTCTTTTGGTTACTTTTAATCATAAAAGTGATCATTGGGGGGTGTCACATTCTATGTCTGCTAGTGGGGTATATTGTTGTCTGATTACCATAAGTTTGACTTGTCCAATTTGAGCTTGGAGAAAGGAAACTACACGGTTGAGCAAACAGGGTCCTACAGTTAGCAATAATATGAGGATTATTAAAGGACCAGCCAGGGCTGATAAAAGCATAGTTAACCAGGGGGACTGTGTGAACCAAGACTCATACCATTCTTTTTGGGTTTCTCTCTCTCATTGACACTCTTCAAGGCATTTTCTTAATTTACTTATAGATTCTTTTACAACTCCAGTATGGTTGGCATAAAAACAACATTCTTCCCTCAATGCAGCATAAAGGTCCTCTTCTCTCATGAAGAGGAGTTTAACCCTTGCCTGTTCTGTAAAACATCTTCAGAGAGAGAGGTTAAAGATTCCTGCAAAACTGTGATGGAGGTTTCTAATATCTTTAAGTTTTGGTCTATTGCTGCTTCTAATTGGGTCATTTGTTGTGTCCCATGGACCAGGGCAGTGGTTCTTGTGTCCACCCCTGCAGCAATTCCTATTCCTAATAGGATGGCTAAAGTGAGGGATACATGTTCCCGGCAGAATCGGGTTGTATGCCCTCCTATTTGATCTTCAAATGAACCTGCATCATGATAGAGCACTCTGGGAAACATCTGCACCATTACATAATTAATTACATCTGTTGACCATTTCATGAAAACATAAACAATGTTTAAGTATATAGAATTATACTGTTGTAGGGACAGACAAGGCAAGGCACCTAAGATAGTACCGAAGACAGGGAAACAGTCCCATTTGGGTGCAACCGGATTCAGAGGGCATTGCTTCTGTTGTAATCAATTAATCCTCTGAACCTCAAATTTAGGTAGTTTCAGAATTTTGTACCCAACAGGTAAGGGAAGGGGCTCAGAAGTTCACAGTCTGCAGAAGTTTATAAAAAGCAGTTTTTGTTTCTGTTTTTTTTTTTTTCCCTCTGTTGTGGGCAAGTTAACTTTTCAAGGACACCTGGGAGGGGGAGAGTTTTTTTTTTCTTGCCAGCTGTTACCATAGAGCCTAGTTGGTAACTTTTTTATCTTAGAAATGTAGCCATCTCTGTGAAGCCCCAGTTCAAGGCCAGAGGCCTTGTTTATATATTTTGTGAAAAACTAGTAAGGGGGTGTCTAGCTTAGGAGTGCTGATTTTTCCAGCCAGTGGCCAAGTAGAACAGGGCAACATGAAAAGAGGAAGTTTATCTATATTGAAGTCTTTTATAGGGACTTTTTTGCTGTAAGTCCTAAAGTCAGCCATGGTGAAGACTTCTGGAGAAGGTCAGTTAAGACTTTTTTGTGGGCCTGGTATAGAGGGGGAAGATGGGGAAGGCGGGGCTGAGAGCAGCTCCATGGATCTGAGAATGAGGAAGGAGAGATGTAAAAGAATAATTGGAAAGGGGTTTGGGATTTTCCTAACAATAAAAACTTGAGTAGTAGAATAGGTAGAGCAGAGGGGAAGATGGGAGTGAGTATCCCAAAAAGCCTGTGAGGGACTTTAAATTTTTAGTAACCTGTTTTCAGTGATGACAAAGCAATTTTAAAGTCCATTTTCATTATATCTTGGATAGGGGTCTGAGGGCTCTCCTCAGCTGGTTTGAGCTTTGGGTTAGCTGGTAAGAGGACCTGGTGGGACCCGGTGTGGGCACTGACAGGAGAAGAGAGGAGTGAGTGGGTGGAGGGGTACCTCAGTACCTGTTACTTCAGCAAGGGGGCAATGGTCTGAGAACTGGCAGAGGTTTGGGTTTTTGATCTAGTAATTGGAGGGGAGAAATCAGGTTGCTGAGGTGGGAGTGACAGCAGAGAGTCTGGAGCAGAAGGCTGAGGGTGAGGATCTATTGGAGAAGCATAGTTTAGGATGTGAGCGAAGGAGGGAAAAGGTCTCCATATAGGGGAATCTCCTTTCACCCTTTTGAGTACTTGCAGAAGTTAAAAAGGTCACGTAGAATTTGAGGATCTAGAGACCCCTCTGGGGGTCATCAGTTTTGGTTATCTAAATTGGTAATATGGCCAATGCTGTGTACTGAATTTGATGAGGAGTTTGGGTTCTACCAGGCAGCCCCTGTATGTTCATATCTTATGACTTACAGAAGAAGTTGGTTTTTCCCCCACACAGCCATGACTGTTTGTGGCTTTGATAGTCCGCCGGGCAAACATAGTAATCTAGGTTAGCCAACCTGCATCTGGCTCGCGTGTCCCTACATCTATGTTTGTTTTCATTATCTATGGTACGGAAGGGATTTAATGGAATTTTAGTAGGATCCTCCTCATTAGGGATATCCCAATAGGAAAGACCTATAGCTAGCTGACAAATGTCTGGGTGGAGAGATGGTCATCAGGTCCCTAAGGGGGTTGTATGTGAGATAGACCTATTTCTTGTCTAGTAGGATTTGTGATCAGCCATCGCTGCTGAATGGGCTGCTGAGGGTTAGGACTATTGGTGGTCAAGGGGAGAGTCTATAGCCCTATCCACATGGTGAATACACAATTTGAAAGGGTTACCAGTTTTTTTCCAGTTTCTAGCCAGAGTCTGTACAGGGCGCAGGCTTGAGATGAGAGGCATGGATCGAGGAAGTGATTCCGTTTACCTTTACCACTGTAGGTGTTATAAGTAGCACCTGGCATGGTCCTTTCCAGCAGGGTTCCAGGGATGACACCTGATGTCGTCTTATGTAGACGAAGTCTTCCATTTGATATCGGTGTGGAGTCCTTTTGTCCCCAGGTTGGTAGGCAGTGGCCAGCTGTTTCCATAGGTATTGCTGGGTTCTTTTAAGAGCTTTAAGTCTGTCAAGCAAGGGGGTGTGAAAGGAATCGTTAGGTCTTAGAGTTGGGGTTAGGTCCCTTACTGGAGGAGGGGAACCATAGAGAATTTCATAGGGGTTGAGGTTACATAAAGAAACAGAGGGAGTATTTCTTGCATGAAACAGTTCATAAAGCAGGAGCATAGTCCAAATTTTTTATGCCGGTCTCTAAGCTTAATTTTGTTAAGGTCTCTTTAATGGTTCTATTCATTCTTTCTACCTATCCTGAGCTCTGGGGTCTATAAGCATAATGTAACTTCTAATTAATCTCCAGGGTCCTGGTTAACCCCTGACTTACCTGGGCCATGAATGCCGGTTCATTATCAGACCCTATTACCTTAGGTAGGCCATATCTTGGAAAAATATCTTTCAGGATCTTTTTGACCACCATTTGCATCATTTCTTTTTTTGTGGGGAAGGCTTCAATCCATCCTGAAAATGAATCTACAAAGATTAGGAGATATTTAAGTCCATACCTTGCTGGCTTAATTTCAGTAAAGTCCATTTCCCAGAATTGTTTTGGTCTGGTTCCTTGTAGGTTCTTTCCTGCAGGAAGCTTAGAAGGGTAAGCATTAACCAATTGATAGACCCGACATGTTTTTGTTACCCGTTCAGCTATTTCTTTTCGCTGTGAGTCGGTTAGTGGAAAACTCTGTTCTTGATCTTTCAGGAATGTCTGCAGTTTCTTTGAACCAAGGTGAGTGAATTGATGTACATTTTTAACTTAGTGTAGGGCTTTCTGAAATTGTAGGTTGGGCTCAGTAAAGTTGAGGAGTTCAGTGTCAGTGTCCTTATGTTCCCCCGGTGTGGAAAGTGTTAACATGGTTATTCCATTTAGGGCTGCCAATTTAGCCTCTTCATTTGCCCTCTTGTTAGATGGGGGTGGTATCTGCACAACGGTTTGTTTTCTGGGCTCAGTGAGCCATCGTTTACCGCCCCTAAGGGAATAGTCCAGGAAGATTACTTCTTGCTGGTAAATTTGGGCCTTTTTGGTAGAAGCTCTATATCCTAGTTGAGCAAGCTCGGATAATAGTGCTTGGGTCCCAGACTCACAGTTTTCCTTGGTGTCAGCTGCCAGTAGCAGGTCATCCACATATTGAAGTAGGGTGACTTTGGGGTGCATAGTTCTGAAGTTGTTGAGATCTCTGTGGAGGGCTTCATCAAAGAGAGTGGGGGAGTTTTTGAACCCCTGTGGGAGTCTGGTCCAAGTTAGTTGATCAGACATTCTGGTTTCTGGATTTACCCATTCGAAAGCAAACAGCAACTGACTATCTTTATGTAGAGGAAAGCAAAAGAAAGCATATTTTAAGTCCAGTACAGTATACCATTTTCGTTCAGGGTTCAGAGTGCTAAGCAGATTGTATGGATTAGGTACCGTGGGGTGAATGTCTTGCACTCTGTTGTTGATCTCTCTTAGGTCTTGAATAGGGCGATAGTCCCCGGCTCCTGGCTTTTTTACTGGTAGCAGGGGAGTGTTCCAGGCCAATTGATAGGGCCTTAGGACCCCTAAGGCCAGATATTTCTGAATATGAAGCCCTATCCCATCTTTAGCTTCTTTGCTCAGAGGATATTGTTTGACATTATTTGGGGAGGCTGAGGTTTTTAACTCCACTGTTATTGGAGGTTGTTTCATGGCTAGGCTTAACCCAGCAGTTTCTGCCCAGGCATCTGGGTAATCTGTTATCCATTTCTGGGGTAGCTTAACTGTTTGATCAGTCTTGGGGGGAGTGAAGAGTTGATGTTCATCTTCTACTGATATAGTTAAAGCCATGACTATAGGAGTTTTTACTGAAGGATTTAGAAATTTCATTTGGGGGCCTTCAGGGTTAAAAGTTATTTTGGCTCGGAGCTTGGTGAGCAGATTTCTGCCTATCAATGGGGCCAGGCATTCTGGGATCACTAGGAAGGAGTGATGGACTTTTCTTTTCCCCAGGTCCATGGTCCTCTTAGTTGTCCAAGCCCGATATTTATTGCCATTAGCCCCTTGAACTAGAGACCTTTTATTTGATAGAGGGCCCAATGGGACCTTAAGGGCTAAGTATACTGCCCCTGTATCCACTTCAAAGTTTACTGGGGTTCCCTCCACTTCAAAAGTTACCCTGAGCTCGGGGAGGAGATCCGAGCCTTGATTTTCTTAGTCATCCTCCAGAGTCATAATGGCTGACTGGCATGGCTTTCTCTTTCTAGGGCACTCTTTGGCTCAGTGTCCTTTTTCTTTACAGTGGGCACATTGATCTGAGGCCAGGGGTGGCCTTTGGCGTGGGCCCAGGTATTTCTTCCTGTCTCCCTGTTTCTTAATTTCTGGCCTATTTGTTGTTGTGACCAGGACCTTAGTCAGTGCCTTAGTCTGTCTTTGCTTCTCTCATCCTCCCTTTGCTCCCTTTCTTTCTCCCTCCTTTGTTCCTTCTCTTCCTCAGTTTCTCTCTTATAGTATATTTTCTCGGCTTCTCTGACTAAATCTCTCAAAGTCATATCTTGTAATCCATCTAAGTGTTGTAACTTTCTTTTAATATCCAGGGCAGCTTGTCTAATAAAGGCCATCGTGACAGATGTATTTTGATCCTCTGCCTGAGGATCGAAAGGAGTATATCTCCTATATGCCTCCATAATTCTCTCTAGAAACATAGAGGGAGATTCATCAGGCCCTTGAATAATCTCTCTTACCTTGGCCAAATTAGTTGGTCGCCTAGCGGCCACTCAGAAACCTGCTATTAGAGCCCGACGATAAGTGGACAGATGCTCCTTACCTTCAAAAGTGTTGGGGTCCCAGTTGGGTTGGTTCAAGGGGAAGTTGTGTCGGTCGCCCATTTGGTCCAAGGATATTTTTTTTTCTATCTTCCAGGAGAATTCTCTTTTGTTCCTCTGTCATGAAGAGAATCCCTAGGAGTTGTTGGCAGTCATCCCAAGTAGGCTGGTGTGAAAACGCCAGCGAGTTCTTTGAGTTCTTTTAGCCGGGCCAGTTTCCTCCAGGGGAGGAGGGGCTGTGTGTGCTGTGGGGGAGTCATCTGGAGGGTGCTGGGCCAGCTTAGTTTTGTCCAATGGTGAAGAGGCTGAGTCAGCAGCAGGGGAATCACTTAGAGGGGGTTGGGGGTTGGGGGATGAGGGCAGGGGATAAGGAGGGGGAGGAGAGTCCAGTAGAGTCAAATCTTGAGACTCAGAGAGAACAGAGGGTGGAGAAGGAGGAGGAGCAGAGGGTTTGAGAGATAGAATCATGGGGAAAGGAGTAGGAGTTGGGGCAGGGACAAGGAAAGGCTTCACCCATGGAGGAGGAGATTCACAGAGGTCCTGAAAAATTAAGATATACAGCTGTTGATCTGGATGGCTATGTGGCCGTGGCTGAAACACAATATCTCTGATTTTTTGAATTAGTGGGAAGTAGAAAGATCCTTCTGGGGGCCATTTGACTCTAAAGGTGGGCCATTCTGAGGCACAGAGAGTCTGCTAGGTCCAGTGTTTTACTGAAAAAGAAAGATTCTGAGTCCTTAAGTGGACTTTGGTCCAGTGATCAAGAGTTAGGGACAGAGGTGTTTAAGTGCTCTGTCCCATAATGAAAGATACACAAACAGTGAAAGCAACGACATAGGACACAGACAAGACAAAACAATAAAGACAGGCAATGGATATCCAACACTGAGACCAGGACTGAGTAGCCAGCAAAACCCGATGGGCTGTCAATACCGAATTCAAAACAAAATATCATTGATTCGAGGAGACTATTGTTCCTTGATTTTTTGAGTCCTCTGGGGTGTCCCCCAGGGACTTGGCCTGTGGCTCTGTGACACGTCTGTCAGCCACCGTCGGAGAGAGCTCACGCTTTTTATTGACAGCCATTTTGCCAAGCTTTAACCTGAAACCTGAAACCTGAAACCTGAAACCAGAAACCAGAAAGAGGCACCTTATTTATTTTGAGAGGAGCCCATTGGGGGTCTTTTGTCAGTTGCTGCCAAATTTCGTTGGGGCCTCCATATGTAAAAATCGGGCGAGTGTCGGAGGAAGAGACCATCAAGAGATTTTCTCATGCAACAGCAAGGGGTTTATTGGGGGTTCAGCATACTGGGGCTCAGAGCTCACTTGAATAGAGCAAAAAGCCCCAAGAACAGTTTAATCAGAGCTTATATACTTTCCTTGGAGAGGGCAGGGAGGGAAGTTCATTGACGGGTCAGGGTGAGTGGGCAGTTTGCGTGCAACCGGGTAAGGGAATACATTCTGCAGTTTGGCAGTTGGGGACAGCACATTCTGGGAACAAGATTAGCAAACAGTTCTCAAGATTATTAACCTTTCAATAGTAGTAGTGCCCTTCTAGAAAAAGGAAGGATTCTAAGGCTCTCTTAGCCATAGAAGGTCACAGGCAAGGCAGCCATTGTCTTAAGTCTGGAGGGAAGCACTCACTGGACATTAAATCTGGCACCATCTTTCTGGGACTTCCCAACTTCAGAACTATGAGAAACAAATTCCTGTGGTTTCAGCTGCCCATTGTGTAGCAGAGCATATGGCAGCCTGAGTTGAGTGAGACAGAGAACAGAGTGCTCTGGGAGCAGAGTTAAAACCTGATACAATGATGTACATCTCCACAGAGGATCCAAATGGAATGAGTACTCACTCATAAATTCTGCACCACCTCAATATCCTAAACAGAAATTCCCAGAACAATATTGTTGGGTGTCCAGAGAGACCTGTACTGGTGTCTTCACCCCTCTCCCTGACACTAGTCGTGATGTTGCCTGTCATGAACAATCAGGTCTATGCTAGAAGGTGAAAATACTTAGTGAGGGACAATTATATGGTATCAGAGAGTCAATTCCAAATCCTGGCTTACATTATCCCCAAGATCCTTCTCTGACCTTGGGTCTTCCATGTAATGGTAATGCTCTTTGGGAACAAAGATTGCTGTACTCACAGGGTTGTGATGGGCACCTCAAATAAGGCACATTTCCTCTCCTGGTGTGAGATGAACATGGCTGGGAATGTAGGTCTCTCAGCTTGTCCTTACACCCACAGGATGTTCTTTCCAGTTCCCATACATCCTAGCCTCCTTTCTCCATGCCATACTTTTTCTCCTTTCAGAGCTCAAGGAGGAGTTCTGGGTCCCTGGGAAGAACACTCACATGAGGAAGCAGGAAAGTGCTTCCACTTCTGGAGTCTAAGGAAGGTGCGGGTGGGTCAGGATCTTAAAGCACTACCAGTGCCAGAAGTTTTTGTAGATGCTCTCTCACCCACTGCAGTTATCTGGAAGGTGGGCAGTGCGCAATCCCAAAACACTACCTGTAGCCATTGTTGGCTATTCATTGGGAAGATGATGGGGGCCGTTGGGCAAATGGTGGTGGTGCTGGAGGGTGAAGACCCAGCTGACCATTCCCCCACTGGCTGAGGCAGGCACAGTGGTCCTCCAGTCAGAAGCTGGTGGGAGGAATGGAGCAGAATGTTCTACACCACCTTAGAAGGCCCGTGGGGCCCTCCAGTTGAGAGGTACCTCAGTGAGGGCAACGTTCTAAATGTGGCTCTTCTGGCCTCCATCTGACCCAGGTTGACAAAAGTTGAATTGCCCAGACACACACACAGCAGGGACACCACTCCTGCTACCATTGATATTTCAGGGTAAGCACACTGCACTAGTGGGTTACCCAGGGAGATTGTTGTAGTCACAAGAGGCAACATGGGCAGCACCCAGAATGGCTGGTGTGTTGGTACAGTAGCAGAGGGAAGACAGGGCAGGTCTCTGAAGGTAGACATAGGGGAACCAGGTTCTGCCTGGTCTCAGCATCCAAGATGCTGTGGAACAAATTAAGGGGAAGTGGCAATAGGAGTGAGGCTCCCAAGCCTTTGTCATAGGGCATCTGAGGAGGAATGGCAACAGCTCAGGGTCTTATGGGCAGGTATATCTTGTGGTTTGCATCTTTCTCAGAGTGAAATTTAGGCTTCCTTCTTCCAATCAAAAGTTCCACTCAGAGAAATCTTGATCCCAGTAATCAAAGATTTCCGGAACATGGTCTATATTGACACCTCAGCTTTCCCTGACTTAGAGGCCCCTTGGCATCCTTTGCTGACAATGGATCAACGTCCAAGGCATCTCGATGGTAACTGACTCTGCTGAGTGGCACCATTCCTCACAGCATTCTCACCAACAGGAAGGAGACCTCCCTTCTCCAAGAAAGTTCCATGCACTCCAAAGGCCTATGTGGAGGTGACAAGTTCATAATTTATGGCCCCATCACCTCCTCAGCATTCCTTTTGCTGAATTTCTTTGGAAAACCCTCTGTTTCTTTCCTGGACTTGCACAACTAAACAAAATGAGTGAAATGTCTCCTTAGCTAGAGCCTGAGGAATCCTGAAGGTCATCAGGAGCACATCCTGCCCAGAATGTAGGTACTTCTCCCAGCACTTCTAACCACAAACACCAGTGAGGACACAGATTGTGGCACTTCAGTGTATCTCTGTAAACAGGGTTTTCCCAAGAGAATTCTTGACATGTCAACAAGTAAACTAGAACTTGAATATTTTGGCCGGAGGTGCAAAAGCCATGGTTGCAGAAATGTTCTCAACTTGAAATGAATCAAGGTAGTGGACCTAAACTGTACTAGTAGAGATTTTATTTGTCCCACCCACCGAGCTGCATGAGAAATGAAAATTTTAGTTAAGAATGTTCTAGTAAAATAGAAAGAATGTCAATCTTTCTTAACTCTTGAACCATGGGAGATGCAGTGCTAAAACTGAACACCCAAGGCCACACTTACACATATCAAATAAATGGTGGGAAGAGTTGATAGGCACAGAGATATTTGAAAAGTGGTGGGAAAATGTATGGGGGAATGAGGTTGATAGCTAAAAGGTAAGGGATTTCTTTTTGAGCTGATGGAAGTATTCTATATTTTATTATAATGAAAGAAAGGTCTATCACTGATATGGTGGCAAAGTCTACGAAAACTTTAGAATTCTAATATTTGATGGGTGATGTGAGTTATGTGAATGTCTTCCTAAAGTTATTTTGTAGTAACCTGCTGCAAAAAGAGTAAGATGTTAGCAGACAATGCCTCAGATGTTAGACCATCGTGCCACAGCCTGGCCAAGATCGCAGGAAACAGGAGACTCTGATCAGTGCTGGCCAGTGCACAGAGATCAGGAGGAGGTCCTTAAACTGAGTTTCAATAAGGATGCAGCTACCAAAGGGGGCCCCCACAAGGGCCCAGCCCCTGTGATCATTGTCAGAAAGCACAGCTTTTCATTAATGGAGGGAGTGGGTCTCGGTGGTGTCAGTTGATGACTCCCTAGCATGCTGCGACTTCTCCCCCTAGAAGTCAGGGCTGGTCCTCTCATCAGGCCACCTACTCAAAATACCGTGGCCATGCTGGGGTTCCATCCATCCTCACTGTCCAGCATCACTCAGTAGAGGAGAAGGAAGCTGTCTTTAAAAATACTGCTTCCAGGCTACTTCTAGAAAACTGATTAATGGCAGAGGGGCCTGAAGGCTCAAAAGCAGTTCTTTATCCAACTGAGACAGGAGGACTCAAATTTGTCAATAGGTACTTGATAAAAAATTGTGCCCTGATTTGATGGCCATGGAACCTGGGTCCTATGAAGAATCATGGAGTTTGATTACACATGACAGGCCACAAACAACTTCACTTCCAATCACTTTTGTGCACGTCTGAACTCACCCCAGTTCTTTATCTCACAAATGGCACTAAAATTTGTCCTTCTTGGAATTTAATTATTCTTCTTTATAAACTTCCACAGTTTGTTCATTGGAAAACCATGTGGTGTGTAGCCTTCTTTTTTCCTCATTGATTTGTAGGAGAACTTGATTATATTTGGGCCAGCCACACTCAGTATAGGTCAGGCTGGCGTTGGGGTGGGGCCAATACTATGTATGGGAGGGTCAGAATACTGTGTCAGTGGGGTGTGGGTCTGTCTTGGGATGCAGTCAGGAACTGCATCCTGTGGGGTCCCTAGTGAGTTCCCAGTCAGAACTGTAGAGGGGGTGGGAGAGGTGTGAGGGCAGGCCTTGTTCTCTCATCATGACACCTATGCAGGAAGATTAAAGCCATGCTGGGGATCAGTTGAATAATATTGTTCATCATCATTCAGGAGAGGAAAAAGAAGCTGTCTAAGAAAAAAAAATTGTTTCCAGGCTTATTTCTAGAATTTATTTAATTGCACAGGAGCTTGAAGGCTCAAAATCAGCTCTCCATCCAAATGAGACAAGAGGGCCCAAAGTTCTCAAGAGGTACTTGATAAAAAATTGTGCCCTTGTCTGTGATGGCCACAGCTGCCACAAATGACTCACAGTAAGGAAGAAACTTTTACTTCCATACCAGGTCCTCCCCAGATGACTCCAACCTGCAGTAGCTCAACATGACTCAACCCTTTGGGACCCTTCAGTGGTCCTTAGTGTGGAGGACAGTGAGCCCCTGCCCTAACCATGCCTAAGCAGAAATACTGTGGGGATCTTGGAAGGATACTGTGCATTCCTGAGTTCACCTTTTAAATTCTAATAAGATTACTTCCCCATCTTCTTATGCAATAGTTCCAATACCACTTTTTCTTCTGCAGGAGCATAAATCCTAATCAAGTAGATGGTAGAGTTGTATATTCATGACTTTCATCTCAACTAGAGCAGGTCAAGTTGGTTACACCAAATACTGGCACACCTGGCAGGTCAGCCTAAAGGCAGCAAGCACAGAGAGTGACCTGGAGCAGTGGAGAACTGCAGGAGCTGCTAGGTGCAGCTGTCAATGATATCCAGGAAACTGTTGGAAGCAGCTGGCTACTGATCCCAAGAAGGCAACTTGGGATTTTCTATCACTAGGAGCTGAGGGTCCCTGACATTCCATCTCAGAACTAGTAACACTAAGATCTGAGAGCCACCAGTTAGTCCTCAGACCTCAGAGCTGTGGATACCAAGGGAGATGTGCTTTTCCCCTCTGTGATTTCTCTTCATAGCAGGCCCTCAGATGATTGGTAGGGGAGATGTTTAAGAAGCACAGATCATAGACGAATACACAAAGAAGATCCCCTAAACCAAGAGAGGCTTTTTCTATGGGGTGATGTGTTGGGTTTTGGAATCTTGTCTGTTTTCTCCCAGGATTAGGGGGAGGACCTGTCTAAATCTGGAAACAAGTCCCAATAGATGAACGCTTGTATGCCCTGGGTCCTGGCAACCCCAGTTATCTCTCTCAGTTCTCACTGCATGGACGTGCGCAGACAACATGGCAGAAGGCAGCAGCCAGAGAAGATTTTTTTCCTACCAAACTGCCTTTATTCCCAGTGACAGTAAAACAAGGTACAACTTCCCACCCAGGCTTGAATATTGTTACCCTCTCCTCTCAGTACCCTCTTGCTGCTCTCTTTCTACATTCCCTATACCCTCCCACTCCCTTCATTTTTCTGAGAACCCACAGCAACTGTCCTATGTGAGGAAGAACCTTTGGCCCTTCCAGCACAGAATGAAGCAAAGGTGAGATCTTTCCTGAGAGGCAGCCATCCCAGAGGCCATCGGCCACCATGACTATCCTCAGTTTCTCTTCTTCTTTTGGTTGCCTGATGATGTGCACTTCCTCTTCTGAGGCTGTGAGGTTTGTGTCAGCTCCAGATCCATATTTTCCCTCTCCAATGACCTGGAGAGTAGGCCCTGTGCCTGGCATTTTTTTCGATGAAGCATGAGCATCCAATGAGAGCGCTCTTCATGGACATGGCACCTGGAGGAGGGTGGGAGCTGAGGCGTCCTCTCTGGGGAGGTGGGGCCTGGAGTGCTTGATCTCCTGAACACAGGGTTTCTATTTGAGGGGATTGGCTCTGGGACAGTCCCCAGGGCAGCAGGCAGTGCTGGGAGCTAAGGAAGAAATCCAGACTTTGGAGGTCATCGTCCACATTGCAGCCATGTGGCCCCCCAGAACAAGTGGCTTTTCTGGGACCCACTATGCCTTTGTTTCCCAGGTTTAAGGAGGAGGATCTGCGATTCTGGAGAGGATGGTTGGAGTGGATGGTCCCCAATGAGGAAGACCCGTTACAGCCTTGGAGGATACCAGTGTCCTTTGAACCCAGCAACCCTGGCTTGGTGGCCCTACTCCTCTTCATGACCTGGGAAGCCACCTCTGTGGACCATGCTTCCATGCTGGCGCCTTGATCAGTGTAATGTTTCCGCTTCTCTGCAACTTGTTTGGCAGCTGCCTCAGAAGCTCTTGTGTCTTGTTCGGACATACCGTGACCTTGAGGCACCTGAAAATGTGCTTCTTCACAAGCTGAAGGAGAATATGAGCACTGGCCAACTCTTCTTCATGCATGAAATGGGCCACAGGGATCAGGACAATCATATTTAAGTGGGAGGTGGGAAGTGGAGCTGTCACTCATCTTGGTCTCATAGAAACACACTGAGTGTCTGGTGGCCACCCTCCTGGGCTTCCATTCTGCTTGGTATCCTGAACCTTTTCATAGCTCTCATGTCTCCTTCCTTTTTTTTCCGTCCTACATCCTGTGACCTGGAACAGACTCACTAAGGGAGCCATCATAGACAGGATAAGGATAAACAAAGTCCCGTGACCCACATGAGTAAAGTCCTGTGTCTTCCTCATCTACCTGCTTTCCCTTGCTTCTCTCTCCAACTCTGGTCACTCCCTTTTCTGTTTACTTGTGACCCTTTGTCTCCTAGACTGCCATGTATTGCTCTGTGCCTAGGTGTCTGTTCCCAAGCCCAGGTAAAACTGGTGTCTCTACCTTTTTTGTTCTACTTGGTGCCCCTTTCTCCTTGCCTACCTTTTGTTTCTCCCCAACCCCTGTTGTTCCTGGTGTCCCTACACTTATTTATCAGGTATCTCTGTCTCTCTTCTGTACCTCCTACCCCTGGTCTACTGAGAGACATTTATTCTGCTTTCTACCTGGTCAGTGGTGAGTCCTTCCTGCTGCTCCAGCTTTTTTGTTAGGTCCAAGATATTTATATATGGTTTGGAGGAAAGTAATTCTTCCAGGAAGCAGGGATGAATCATATTCTCTACCTGGGGATGAGAAGGAAGAGGGTGTGAGTGACCTTGGGAGGAAATGGCCCCAAGTCAAGAGGACTTCTAGGAGAAAGAGGAAGCACTAATAATGCAACATCCCACTCTCATCTGCACCATGGGGTTGTTATATCCCAACTATCAGCTACACCCATGTACAAGTCCACATGTGTGCATACACATTCTCTCTCTTTCTTATTCACACACACACACACAGACACACACACACAAACACACACATATACACATAAAATGCTGAGATTCTAGGCCAGGAAGCACAATTCCATGAGTCCTGAAACCTTGTATACACCAACATTGTAGGTGTAGCTCACCATGTTGACAAAGTCCTCATCAATATAGCTCAGGAGACTTGGATCTGGGTATAAATCATCCTGTATTGGCTGTTGCTCCAGTCCTTCCTCTCCCAAGTTTGCAGAAAGCTCTTCTGTGGACAAGTAGGAGGGCTGCCACATAGCAAAGTTCGTAGGCCTGAATAGCTCATCCATGGTATCCATGTACTCTTGGATGGCTTCAGTGGGATCTCCTCGGGCACCTTGGTCTCAGGCCCTTTGGTCTTAGCCACCTCATTCTTGCATGCCTTGTTCTTGTGTGCCTTTGTCTCAGGCACCTTGGTCTCTGGTGCCTTGGGTTTCGCTGCTAATGAGCGGGCAGACTGTACCTTAGGATTGGTCTTTCTGGAGTTGCACATTGGACAGGGAGGATCAGAGGAGTGTGTGAATGAGGGATCCATGTTCATCCCAAACACTTGGTAGTAGGCAGGGTTCAGGAGACCTAAACTGGTATGCCATTCATGAGGACAACCTGATCCAGGACCCGAGGGATATAACAGTGCACCAGATGCAACATCTAGGAGAGTCAAGTGGGAGGACATTTGTAGTGACTGGTATTGCATGCACTCTACCCTACCAGGACCCAAGTCCCAGGCAGATCTTGTGTTGTTTCTTTGGATAGACAAGGAGAAAAAGGAGATCTGTACTTGGCCCAGTCAATACACAATTCACAGCTGGGTGGCCAGGACCTCAGGTGTAGGGGCTTTTTTGCTTGTAAGACTGAATCTCCAATACTGAAGGAAAATTTCTTATTTGGGACAACAACTTGACTTGGCCTTTGTCCCTGTTTGGACACTATCATAAGCTACTGTGTGAATGTAGGAACCCTACCTGGCTATAGTACAGCCTTGGGAAGTGGAGGCCTTGGGATTTCCAGCCTCCAAATTGCAGGAGGAGGAGGTTGGCACTGGAAGACCCCTGACAACTGCATCCTTGGATCCTCCATCTCCTCTGCAGCCTCAAACTCCATGAACCTTGGTGAGATTTGGGTAAGGCAGGCAAAGGCTGAACTGAGAATTAGGTTAACCATACCAGGCAGGTGCTGTTGTGGGATTCTAGGCTATGGATTATTCTAAGCTACCAGTCAGGAGCTATTTGCAGGGATGTGGAGTTCTGTCTTGGAGTGCATCAGCCCAGTCCCAGGTGGGAGATGCTACACAGAAAGAACAGCAATTCTTGGGAAACACTACATCAACTAGCACCTGAAGGGAAATCATGTCAGAGGGACCCAGGCAGGGCCCCTAGCTGACCCTTATTCTGGCTCTCTCCTGTTTCTTCCAGGACCACATGATCAGTTTAGTTCTAGAAACTTTTCAGGGATGTGATTTATATCAGAAAACACCAGGGGTCTTGACCCAATTCAGGGGTACTGAGGCTGGGACCACGGGCCCTGAAAGGATCACCTGGGAGACCAAATTACAGGCAGGGTCATGTGAAAGCTAAGCTGAGAACATTAGGTTGCTTCCAATGAGGGTGGGTTCTTCCCTTGTTAGAATGGTAGGGATTACATAGAGCAAAGGCAGTAAAGACCAGTGATATGTCCTTGGGGCATCTGAGGTGCTGGCTGGCCCTGACCATGCACTCCCCACCACCACCCTCTTCTGGAACATCTGGATGAAGTAGTGGCCACTTTCATGAGTTATAATTGACCCCACTCCATAAAGAAGTACCAGTTCCCAGGCAGGTGGTCTGAGTGAATCCAGTGCTACTTTTCCCCTCTGCAGAGCCAGCAAAGCAGAAGCGGATCCTCTGGCTGGGCTGGTTACTCCTCCCATCCTGACCCTGAACCTCAAGGCAGAATTGGAATCAGTAGTATGGAGCCTGGAGTTTCTGGGATTGTTGCAGAGAGAATGCCCAGGCCTCCAGCTAGAGGGAGCTACTCTTTGGAGAGCTAGATGCCTTGGAGCCAAAATATAGGGAGGTGACAGGCTATACCAGACCTTGCTGTGCAAACCATGATCCCCCACTAGTAGTCTCTGGGCCCTGAAAACTGGCTCACTTTTCTGCAGTCTCATAGAAGCCCATCCGGTCAAAGTTGCTGGTGTGATGCCATTCCTCCAAACTCTTCCACAGGTCCTCTTCCATGGTCATGGTGGGCTCCCGTCGGGACAGAGACTGAAGCACTGGGCTGGAATTCATCCCTTCTGCAACCCTCGTGCCTGAGCACATGTTTGACTGAAAGCATGTATTCGTGGGCCGCCATCCAAGGGCTCCAGTGTCTGTTGCGACTATAGTGGGGCAAGGTGCAGGCGCCGCGAGGATAGTGGGTTCCCAACGGCTGGCCAGGCTCCCTTGGTGTCATCCAGACTCAGTCCCATAGGTCCCGAGGTTCTGGACTCGCGAGCCTCTCATATTCCCACTGTCTCCATGCCCGATCCACTGGCCCCTGTGCTTTGCCAGGCAGTCTGAGCACAGGCCTAGCCCCCCCCCCCCCCCCCCCCCGCCGGGACATGGGCCAACCGCACCAGGCCCGGAAGTGAGGAGCGCATTTGTCAACAATTTTTTTTTTGTCAAGCATTTTTCTGAACAATTTACATTATCTTGAACAGAATTATTAAATATAATGAAAAGGAAAGGTGAAACTAAACAAACATATTGGTTAACCTCTTTTTTTGTTCACATATTAAAACAATCCTCAACAGCTATTTAACCAATTTAAATTAAACCATTTAAATCACGTGAATAAAAATATTTGGATACATTTTTTCATGAGTGCTCATCATGATATATGGACATACGTACATACAAACATACAACATAGAACACAAGTGCGCACACATAATATAATACAACACATAATAGTAAAGGCCTTATAACTTTTTACAGGTGAAATCTCTATTGCAATGTTTAAAAACTCTATAATCAAAAAATAGAACTGATCAGCAATACATTATCCTAGGTCTGTATGAGCTCAAAAAACAAAATATAACTTCATGATGTGGGAAAGTGTAATAATAAAATAGATATTGAAAAAAGCATCCTGGTTCTGTCACAGATGTAAGGATAGCCAAACTGGAGTTTTGGATATCAGCTGTTATGGATTTGGGCCAAATCATCATCTTTTTGGTCTGTAGAAATCGCTTTAGTTAATCTCTCTGGAATCCAAATCAGCTGCTGTTCTCCCTGTGGAAACACACAAACAGACCTCCGACTCCAGACAATTAGTGAGTCAGGACCTTTCCATTGTCCTGTTAGAATATCCTTCCAAAGTACCTTGGGCTTATGTACATTTTTTGGACACATATGCCTTTCCGCAGCACTAAGTCCTGATGAATCTAAATTTAAAAAGATTAGAGTAAAAAGGGTTATTTTAAGTTTATCTTTGGGGAATATACACCCCTTCCCAATTCCCTAGTTTTGCTTTAATAAGTACATTTTAATAGTTTGATGAGTTCTTTCAACTACGCCTTCTCCCTGTGGATTGTATGGGATTCCTGTTATGAGTAATGCCAAATGATGAGCAAAATTGTTTAAAAGAGGTAGAAGTATAAGCAGGGGCATTATCTGTTTTTAACTGTTTGGACCGCCCACAGTGGCAAAATTTTGTAAGCAATGAGCTATAATATCTTTAGTTTTTTCTCTGGCATGAAGGGAGCCATCAAAAATCCGGAAGAAGTATCAACTGTAACATGCAAATATTTTAATTTTCCAAATTCTGGCAAGTGTATGACAACCATCTGCCAAATATGGTTGGGTATCAGTCCTCTAAGATTGACTCCAAGATTAACTTGTGGTAAAAAGGTCACACAGTTTTTACACTGTTTTATTATTTGTCTAGCTTGTTCCTTAGTTATTTTAAAATGCTTTTGTAAAGTATTAGCATTGACATGGAACTTTTTATGAAAATTTGTAGCTTCTTCTAGTGTAGAGAAAATATGTATGTCATTTGTAGTTTTATCTGCTAAATCATTGCCCAAGCTCCAGACAATCCTGCATGTGCCCTGATATGTCCTATAAAGAATGGATCTTTTCTGTCCCAGATTAGACTTTGTATAGCAGAACACAAAGAGAAAACAGTAGAGGAAGGGGAAGTCCTACCAGCATCTTCAAGGGATACTATAGCATTAACTATATACTGACTATTGGAAAATAAATGAAATACAGAATCTTTAAACATCACAAAAGCTTGTAATACTGCATTAAGCTCTAACTTTTGAGTTGATTGTTTGGGTACTAAAAATGTAAAAGTTTGATCAGGTGTAACTATTGCTGCTGTACCATTATTTGACCCATCAGTGAATATATTTGGAGCATTCATGATAGGTGTTTTTCTTGTCCTTTTTTAAAAAATTACAGGACCAAAAAGACAATAAAGGATTAGATGGTAAGCGGTTATCAAATGAAACATTAGATTTACTAATGATTATTGCCCAAGTATTTAACTCATTAGCTAACTCATCAACTTGATCCATAGTATATGGAGTAATAATTTTATTGGGAGAAATTCCAAACACTCCCTTTTCTGCTTTTATTCCTTTGAGTATTAATTGTCCTACAGACTCAGGATACCTAGTAAGAATAGTGTTAGGAGAATAAGATAAATGTATCCATAATAATGGACCTTCTTGCCAAAATACTCCTGTAGGAATATTTTTTGTTAGTAGTACAATAAATAATAAAGGCAAACTTATATCAATTCTATACAAATGCATATTTTCCATATATGTTTCAATGATTTTTAATACCTTTCTTGCTTCAGGCGTTAACACGTGGGGTGAATTTGGATCTGATGGACCTTTTAGGATATCAAATAAAGGTCCCAACTCTCCTGTTGGTATGCCTAGATAAGGCCTTATCCAATTTATGTCTCCTAATAACTTTTGAAAGTCGTTAAGTGATTTGAGTTGCTCTACTCATATTTGAATTTTGGGGGGATGGACCATGGTTGAGCATAATAGAACTCCTAAATAATTAATTGGAAAATGTAATTGTACTTTATCTATTGCTATCTCTAGATTATCATTTTTAATAAGTTTGTAAGTGTGGCATAACATTCTAGCAATGTGTTTTTATCTTTGTGTGCTAATAATACATCATCCATATAGTGAAATCTTTGTAGTTCAGGATTTTGATTTATAAGTGGCTGGATTACTTTGTTAATATAAATTTGACACATAGTTGGGCTGTTAGCCTTCCCTTGAGGGAGTACTTTCCATTTATATCTCTGATCAGGACCTTCATGATTCAGTGCAGGGATAGTAAATGCAAAACGTGGACTATCCTCAGGATGAATTGGAATTGAAAAAAATAATCTTTAATACCTAAAACTAAGATATACTAGGTTTTTGGCAAAGCAGACAATTGTGGAATCCCTGATTGAGCAGGTCCCATTATAACCATCTCATTATTAATGGCTCTTAAATCTTGCAATAATCTCCATTTACCAGATTTCTTTTTGATGAAAAAAATGTGAGTATTATGGGGAGATACAGAAGGTTGTATATGTCCTTCTGCTAATTGTTGTTTGACCAGGTCATGGGCTGCTTGTATCTTTTCTTTAGTCAGGGGCCACTGAGGAACCCATACTGGTCTTTCTGATTTCCAAGTAACTTTTGTTTTCTCAGTGACCCCTTCTGAAAACCCAATCCATGTCTATTTATTCCTTGATCTATTTGAATTGGTGCTGCTATACCTTGTTTTTGTTCTTCTAATCTTTTTTCTTTCCTAAAACCTTGTCTAATAGTGTGTGCATTTGGATTGATGTTATTTGTTTTTTTTTAAAGAGAGAGTGAGAGAGGAGAGGAGAGAGAGAGAGAGAGAGAGAGAGAGAGAACTTTTTAATATTTATTTATTTTTTTTAGTTATCGGCGGATACAACATCTTTTGTTTGTATGTGGTGCTGAGGATCGAACCCGGGCCGCACGCATGCCAGGCGAGCATGCTACCACTTGAGCCACATCCCCAGCCCTGATGTTATTTGTTAATGTCAAACCTAATTGATCTGGGACATCACATCCCCATAAATTTATCAGAAGATGATCCAATACATATGGCTGTATAGTTCCTTCACGTCCTTCAGGATCCTTCCAATCTAATACCATTGCACTTCTATGGGGATTAGTCGCCACAGCTAGGCCTCGAAGCATTTGAGTGGCTTGTTGTAATGGCCAATGTTTTGGCCATTCTTGACGAGATATGATGCTAAGGTCTGCACCTGTATCCTGTAGCCCATTAAATTCATGTCCTTGAATATTTAGTTTTAGCATGGGGCGAGAATTTAAATTTAAAGAAAGCATAGCCCAATCTATACCTGTGGAGCCTAATCCCCTGGAACCTCTTTCTATAGTATGACTAAAGAATTTATCATGTAGGCTGGGTATTATTAGTAACTGTGCTATTCTATCACCTGGTCAAATTACTGATATACCCTTTGGAGAACTGGCTATAATTTTTATTTCACCTTCATAATCGGGATCAATTACCCCAGGACTGATCATAAGTCCTTTTAGAGTAGAAGAACTGTGCCCCAATAATAAGCCTACTGTTCCTTTGGGAAGAGGTTCTTTTACCCCTGTGGGAATGATTTGAACTCCCATCTCTGGAGTTAGTACTGTTCTGGCGGAGGCACAGATGTCCAATCCTGCACTTCCTCTGGTTTGTCTAGTGAGGGATTTAATGGACAATGTGTCCTGGGCACTACCCTGATGGGGTTGCTGCGTTCCTCCAGTGCTCCGTATATTTGTGGTCTTGGTCCCCGGAACATTGGGCTCCCCTGTCCATTTTTTGGCAATGGAGCCTGATGCCTTTCTTCATGATATTGTGGATAGATACCTGGTCCTTGTTCATTTTTTGATAATGGAGTACCCTCTATGATGGTTTGAGAATGGCATTCATAAGCCCAATGTCTCCCTCTATGGAATCGTGGGTAAATACCCAGTATTCTACTCCTTTGATACCTAGTTTTGTTAAACCCTCCTCCTATGGGACAATTCCTTTTAAAATGTTCTGTTTGTTCACAATTGTAGCATGTTTTGGCCTGGCATCTAAACCTCTTGTACTGCAGCTTCCACGATTTGCTCTTGTTCATTAATGTCTCTACATAATTTAATATATGTGTTTAAATCTTCATGTTTCCATGGTCTAATGACTTCTCTGCACCAACGATTCACTTGCTCATAAGCCAGTTGTTATATTAATGGCATTGCTTATTCTGTATTCCCCAAAACTCTGGGAATAAGCCTATCTACAAATTCAGCATAAGGTTCATTATCTCCTTGTATTACCTTAGATAATTGACGTTGTAAACCTTCATGTCCTTGTAAAGTCTTCCATGCCCTATCCACATCAACAGCAATTTGTAAGTATATGCCAGGATCATATGCAATTTGTTGCTGCAGATACTCATAAGGTCCCTTTCCTAACAACATATCTAGATTTCTCTTAGGATAATCAACTGCTGCATTTCGCCTAGCCGTCTCCTTGCAAAATTCCTCATTGGCAACCTTCCATAACAGGTATTGTCCTCCATTTAGCACAGCTTTACACATATCAGCCCAATCTGCTGGTGTCATGTTCAAGTTGGTAATGGATTTGACCATGCTTACAATGAAGGGTGCTTGAGGACCATAGGTTGTTATAGCCTCTTTTAGGTGCTTCACTGTTTTGAAATTTAAAGTATGGTGAATTCACTGCCCTCCTGCCTGCTCAAATAGAGGGCATGTTAATATTTGAGATTCTGTCTCAGGATACCATTTATCAACTCCGGGGGTTGGAGGCCTCCCAGCATATGGAGGTGGCATTGTTGGTTTGACACTAATGCCCTCTGGTGATAGAAAGGTGTTAGTAGCAATCTCTTGTTGTAACTTTTCCCATGATGGCTTTTTTTGCTCTAAACTTTCTTCCTCTGTCTGACTAGCTGGAGAGACCTTCTCTTTTACTTGAATTTTTTCCTCTGTCTGACTTGTTCGAGAGACCTTCTCTTTTACTTGAATATTTCTACTATAACTATAATACAACCCAACAAGATAATGCCTAACAAAACTGAAACAGATTGAAACAAAATTGGAACAACAAAAAATCATTATAATAGCCTCCTGAAATGTCCATCCATCCTTTCTCCCTATCTGTTCCTCAGATGTGAGCGGTTTTTCTTCCATCTTACACATCTCCAGGGGCAGGCAACTTAAAACAAAGTAAAACAAAACAAAAGAAGAATCTTAAAACGGCTACCCATTCTCTCGCCCTGCCCTCAGGTGCAAGCAGTTTACCTTATCATTTACCCTCAGTCGTTCCCCTTTCGGGCCACCAAATGCCACAGTCTGGCTAGGCACAATTCACGAGCCATTTGCCAAGCAGGAATGAACTTTATTTTTAGAACACACACACACACACACACACACACACACACACACACGCCACACAACACGAGCTCTTCAGGAATTCCCTCAGAGCCCAACTGCCACCACCGGCTTCCCATAAGCCTCTCAACTGCCCCCACTTCTCCTCCTCTTGAGGCCGATTGGCTGGGTTGCATGGGCGGAGCCAAAAAAAAGTCCCCCAATAAGCAGCTCCGTGGTCTGAAAGGGCGGGGAAACAGTCCAATGAGCATCACCGCAGAGGAGCCAATCAGTTGGCAGCTAGAAGTTTGCTGGGGCCGCTGTGAGCCAATCATCAGCTGGCAGCTGGAAGTTTGCTGGCAGCTGGGAGTTTGCTGGGGTTCCTTCGGCTGTGGCTCTCAACAGGTCATCTCTTTGTTCTGGGTGAAACCTGTGAATGTTGGGGACACTGTCAGCCAGCATCTGGGTTGTTAGCTGAAGGACGCTCACTTCCCTTGACATTAGCGACTTTGCAGAAAGGAATACACTGAGCCCAGTGTGCTTAGTCAGCTCTGGTCACACCATGACTTACCAGCCATCCTAGGTGGGCTGTTGGTTGGTGTGTCTGGACAGAGCACCTAAATGATGATGGGAGAACCACATGACGACAAGTCGCGTGCAATAAAGAGAGTCATGTTGTATTATTAAGTTGTGGTGCTCATGTATTGCACAGTGAAATTAATGATGCGCTCTCACGTGTGCATCGATGGGTTGTTGGGGGGACCCTCATGGGTATTTATGGGTGTCAGGAAGTTTTCCTTCCATTTTGATGGGCATGAGGATCATGGGGTGGTTATTAGGGTGAGAAAATGAGATGCAGCACTGCTCCTGGAGTGTTTGTAGGAGTTCAGAGGGCTTGGGGTGTTTTCCCTGTTCCTTTGGTGTGTGGTGGGGTGCCTAATGTGTTGATGTGCATTCATAATTTGGAGCTTGCTCTGTTTGGACTGCTGAAGAGAATGTGGTATGTGTTCATAAGTGTGGGTCAGATGAAGTGGTGACAGTCATCTTGTTCTATGTGGATATTAGAGATCAAGGGAAAGTCGTGACGAGACTGCAGAATTTGGTGTATTTTGAGGGAGTGAGAAGTAATGGGCATAAACTCAGTAGTTGGACTTAGATGTTTGTCATTTGTTTTTTGTAATTTTTAAAAATAAATTATTTTTTAGTTGTAGTTGGACATAATATTTCAATTACTCATTTTTTTATGTGGTGCTGAGGATCGAACCCAGGATCTCGCAAGTTTGAGGCAAGAGCTCCACCATTGAGCCATAACCCCAGCCCTAGTTTTTGTAGTATTTCACCTGTAGTCTTCTTGTTGTATTTGTTTTTCCCCCCACAAATGCATCTTGGGAAGTTTGGACATAATATATGTGCTTGCATATGGGCTATGTTAAGGAAAGTATTTGGGTATTTTTCTCTGCATTTGCAATGTGATTGTTATAGTTGGGAAATGGAGGAGGGATAGTTGTATATTCTGGACATGGTGTTTTGGTATGTGAATTTTGAATAAATTTTATTTTCATTACCCATGCATATGTACTTGAGTGTGTGAAGGCTGGTCAGTTACTAATTTTGTGGAGCAGTAGAATGAATATATTTACTGTGTGGTGTGAAGATGGCAGGGTTCTGCATTTTGGAAGACACGGAGTTATTTCTTCATATTGGGAGTGAGTCAGCTTGTATATTAAGATAGTATGATATTTTGTGTATACTTGGGTATATTTGCATGTAATGAGTAGTTGTGTAGAGATGTCATGTCTATGAAGAGTTACTTGTATATTGAGTTTGTATTAACTACTTCACCTCAGGGGTGTGTGTGTGTGTGTGTGTGTGTGTGTGTGTGTGTGTGTGTTACAGTAGTAGCAATAGTTGTGAGGAAGAATAATATTTAGGTGTTCATTAGTAGATGCATTTAAGGGACATGGCAGTTGATGTCTGCTTACTGGGGCCATATATGTATTAAGTAGAAAGTTATTTGTAACTGGGAAGTAAGGATATATGTATGTAATGGAGAGGTGACATTGTGCATTTACATGGGGGAGTGTGGGAATTGTGTTTGCATGTGTTGTGGACACATGATACAGTTATTTCTTAGAATTTGGGTAGAGGTAAAGTGTATTCTACTCACCCATGATAATTTGGGATTTGTAAGTGAGCTTATGTGTATTTTATATGATTTGGTGGAGCTATTTTTGTGTCTTATGCATGCAGATTGGTTTGTGGATTCTATAAGTTTCTTCATTGGGAATGAGGTTGCTAGGGGTATTCAAAGTAAATTTCTTTGGAGATTGTGTGACATTTCTAGGTGTGAATAGAAATGTTTGGCTGGTGAGGTTAGCAGGGTACTTTCTGAATATGTAGAATACTGTGCAGTGTTTTAGGAAATCTCTATATTCAGGTTTTGGATATATTTCTGTGTCTCTCTTGCCTGTGTGGAAATTATGTATATATTGATCCATAGATAGAGGTTAATGTGGGCATGATTTTTCATGTGTGCTGATATTAAACTCACTGTCTCATGCCTACAAGACTACTATTTTTGTGTTTTGTGTGTAGGCACCCAATTGATTAGGTGTATGTACATGGATTTGTAGATTTGTGTAATTAGAATCTGCATGGATATAAGATGATCAGGAATTGCATTTGTGTTTATTGTGGAATGAGATTCTTCAGGATTTTGGTGGTGTTAGTGAATGGTGTTGTTCTGGTATATAATTATGTTTTAGTCTCATACATTTGAGAAGTCTAATTTGTTGATGGCTGAGCATGTCTTGAATTCATGGGGCTCTTGAGGTGTGTGCTCTGGCAGAGGTGAGAGGTTTATTGTGTGCTTACAAATAGATTGTCTTCAGGTGTTGTGTAGTTTAGAACTGTGAGATTTCACATGTGTCTGTTTTGCGTAGCACAAGAGATGACTGGTTGTATACTTTTTGGTTTGCCAGAGTCTGTGCCTGTAAGATATTCATTGGGTATATATGAGCAGTGTATTTGTTGTACATGTATGTGTCCATCCAATGTTGTACCTGTATGAATACTTGAAGGAATGTGCTTGAACATTTAGGATGAATAGGGTATTTTTCTGCAAACATTCATGTAGATGGCGTTTCTGTGTGTTTAGTGTGGACATATCAGATGTTCATCTGCTCAGAAGCCATGAGGTGTATTTTGGTCTGGAGATGTTAATGTGGAGGTGGTGTTTGTACATTTATGGTTGGAATTGAACTTAGTACCCTGGGGGCAGGTGAATTTTGTACACATATTCTTTCTGTGCTGGAGCTGCCAGAAATCAGCTATAGTAGCTGATGCTGTCTGTCCCTTTCAGTTTAGTGTTCAGTAGCCTCAGGTAATTAGGTTGAAATTAGTTTTGAGATAGACATACCTCATACACTAAAAGTCAAGGCTTCCTTACCTACCCCTATATGTTATTGTTTACTGACAAACCTTGTGTGTGTGTGTGTGTGTGTGTGTGTGTGTGTGTGTATCTGTTTTATGCATGCATGTACACATATTTTAATACCAGGCATCCATGTGAAGTAAATGTATTCAGGCAACAATATGTTCATATCTTGGAGATTGTACATGTATTGTGAGGGGGACACCAATGACCCTTTTGGGAAAGTATTGATCCTGGTCATTCTGATCCACAGCATTTATCCAAACATTGTTAGTGCATTCTTCAGGGGCAAAGAATGCACATGTCTATTGATTTCCTCTTGCAAGTGGGTTCCTCTTCAGCATGCGTGTGTTCCAGGCTGTGGGATACAGAAATTTTTAAATAGGCATTATGTTTGTGATGGGCAGCAGTCATAAAACCGTGGGGTCTTCAGGACAGAAGGTGGGATGGGAAAAGTCCTTGTCTATGCCAACACCCTGAGCATCGTCTGGGCAGCGACAGATACTGGTGGCTCCTCTGAGGCTAAGCCAGTGGACAAAATCACTGTCCTCCACAAAGTGAGCCTTCTGAAAGCCTGCAGATCCTGTGCCTCACTACCACCTGTGCCCTGGGTGGTGTTTGCTGGTGGAGAACAGGAAACCCTTCCCTGTGGAAACCTGAGGCTTCCTAGTCAGGACTTCTGGGGACCCCAAATCTAAGAGAAGATTTTATGTGTCACTCTTAATAATTATGAATTATGTATCAGAGTAGTTATAATGCCAAAACAGCAAGCAGAGATCTTTGGGAAGTTTAGAGGTGCATGTTGAATTTTGTGAAGGTGTATATGATATCTTTAGGATCCGAGTAGCAGGGTTTTACCCAGTAGAGATTGATCTAACTTGGAATGCCTTGAACCTTTATGGCCATAGTAGGAGCTAAAATGAGGGTGTCAGATAATTTCCATGTAGGTTGTAGTTTTTTTGATAACTCCCCCACCTTCCAGGTCTTAAGTAGAACTTGACCTCCTCGCTTTCCTTTCTTCTGGATCTCTATGGGATTTACTTGGCATGGCCAACAGGCATTTCCTCATTCTTGGAGTTTGGCCTGAACTCATCCCAGGTCAACCAGGTACTGCAGAATCTGATTCACTAATGGATCTAGGACTATATTTGCTGGTATCTCATATGGATATAGCTACAGAGTTTTCTAACGCTCCTAAGGCCTATGGGTTATAAATTCAGTTGGTTTTGGATGTTTTCTGATGTAGCTTAATTTAAGTCTTCTTAAGGAAATGGTTGAGATATATATATATATATATATATATATATATATATATATATATATATATATATATATATATTATTAGGAGTGTAATTTAAACAATCGAATTCCCCTTCCCTGTTCCTTGCCCATAGTACCTTTCATCAACTGATTTATTTCCTTCTGATTTTCATGAGCAGGTGCTGAATGGGTTCTTGTTTTCAACTCTTTTCCTTTTTCTTCTATATCTTTTATATATGAGAAAGTATCCAACCCATGATGTTCTGATTTTGGAATATATTGCTTGACTTAATGGTCCCCAGTTCCATCCATTTTCCTTCAAATGACAGAATTTCATTTTACTTTATTGTTAATTAGGAATAAATATCACATTTTCTTAATCCATATTTTGATGAACTTGTAGGGTGGTTTCATATATGTATATAGTAAATCATGCTGATCTAAATCCAAGTGTGCATGTATCACTATAGTTTGAAGATTTAAAATCTTTAGGATAAATACCTGGGAATGGTATTGCTAGGTCATATTGTGCTTTCTTTTCTAATCTTTTGAGGAACATCCATACTGATTTCCATAGGGTTTGTACTAATATACAGTTTCATCAACAATGTATAAGTGTTGTATATTTTTTTAAAACTGATAAATTTTGTTTTGTAAACAGATAATGGGACCTTCCTTCTGAGTGGGCACTCATAGAAACAGTATAGACTTTGGACCCTGAAAGGCATTCAAGGACTTGAACATTCCTTATAACCTTATAATGGGTTCTAATGAAAAAAAACAATGGGATTCAGTTGTATATGAGAAACCTGTATCTACATGGTTTTTGCAGCATTCGTGGGTGTGTGAGAGACAGAAAAGATAGAGTTTACATGAAAGTAGAGAATATTTTGACATACATACACACATGGAGTACATGTTATTCTAATTAGGTTATCTAACAGCTTTTTTCTCTGGGGATCAGTGCATCATCTCTTTTCCAAAAACCTTGGATCTTTGTCTCATGATCTCAAGATACATGAATTGACTTCACCACAGGGTCAATTTAGTCTGAAAGTTGCAAGAAAGAAGCAGAAGGTTGCGTTTGGTTTGAGTATGATTTCAAGATGGTGGAAAAGAGGTCTGTTTCCTATCTGTTCCATGGTGTGAAACAAAGAAAGTAGCTTTGCAGCAAGGTGAGTGAGTAAAAAAAAGAAAATGGGGGGGGGGGTGACTCCACTGCAGTTTAATAATGGCCACTCAAAACTGATCAGAGACTCAGAAAGGAGTTTGGATATAGTAAAATAAGAAACAAGAAAGAGGGCTGGGATTCAGGGGAAGAGTGCTCACCTCACATGTGTGAGGCAATGGGTTCAATCCCCAGCACCACATAAAAATCTACAATGAAGAAAACAATTTTGGAAAAGTAAGAAATCCCTAGGGCCACAGCTACTGCTGCAGCCAGAGGCATCAGGGCAATCCCTCCATGAGCACAGTAGAGGGAAGGGATAAGGGAATTAAAGTAACATACAGGGGCCTGTCTGTGTATGGAGAGTTTATAAATCAGACACTGCCCAACTGAACTGAAAGTTGGGTGCATCCCAGGATTCAAGGATGTTTCAACATACAAAAATCAACAAACATAATTCATCACATCAATAGGCTTAAAATCAATAATCACATGATAATATCAATAGATTCAGAAAAAGCATTTAACAAAAAACACCATCCATTTGTGTTCAAAACACTAGAAAAATAAGGGATAGTAGGAACATACCTCACATTTTAAAAACTATAAATGCTAAACCCAAAGCCAACATCATTCTATATGGGAAAAAATTTAAAAACATTCTCTCTGAAAACTGGAAAAATACAGGGATGCCCTTTAGAACAAAGAAATTAAAGGATAAAAATTAGAAAAGAAGTACTCAAACTATCCCTATTTGATGATGACATGCTTTTATATTTAGAAGACCAAAAAAAAAAAAACTCCACCAGAAAATTTCTTGTATTTATAAATGAATTTAGCAAAGTAGCAGGATCTAAAATTAACACTCATAAATCAATTGCATTCCTATACATCACCATAGCTTCAAAAAAATAAAATATTTGGAAATCAATCTAACAAAGAGGTGAACAACCTCTACAATGAAAAGTACAGAACTCTAATGAAAGAAATTGAAGAAGACCTTAGAAATGAAAAAATCTCCCATGTTCTTTGGTAGGAAGAATTGATATTGTTAAAAATGGCCATACTACCAAAAACATTATACATTTTAATGCAATTTTTATTAAGTTTCTTAGAAAAAGTAGTCATAAAATTCCTTTAAAAAAATAATAAGAATAGCCAGAGTAATCCTGAGTGAGAAAAGTGAAGCAGGAGACATCAAAATCCAGATTTTAAATTATACTGCAGAGTATAATTTAATAATGTATATGAATTATATATTAATCATTATACATTAATTAATATTAATGATTTGAATATTGATTATATATATATATATATATATATATATATATATGCAATAAAAATGGCTTGGTATTGGCACTGAAGTGGACATGAAGAAGACCAATGGTAAAGAATAAAAAACACAAGGGCTGGGTTGTGGCTCAGGGGCAGAGTGCTTGCCTCGCACATGTGAGGCACTGGGTTCCATCCTCAGCATCACATTAAAAAAATGAATAAACAAAATAAAGATATTTTTAAAAGAAAATAAAACACAGAGACAAACACACAACTATAGTCACCTCATACTAGACAAAGGCACCATAAGCATAAGCTAACCCTAACCTCTTCATCAAATGATGAGGGGAAAATTGGAAATCCATATGTAGTAGAATGAAATTGAACTCCTATATTTTACTCTGTACAAAACACAAATCAAAGTGGATCAAGGCCCTAGGCATTAGACCAGAAATGCTACATATATTAGAGGAAAACATAGGCCCATCCTGTCAGCTTGGGAACCAATTCCCTCTACAAGACTCTTAAAGCACAAAAAACAAAATCAAGAATCAATAAATGGGATGATATAAAAGTAGCAGCTTCTTAACAGCAAAGGAAACAATTAAAAATGTGAAGAGAGATCACACAGAATGGAAGAATATTTTTGCCACCCATACCTCAGATAGAGGAGCATTAATCTTGAGGATATATAATGAAATCAAAAACTTAACACTGAAAAAAAAGTCAATACATGAGCAAAGAACCTGAAGATACACTTCACAGAAGAGTAATGGATTCAGACAACAGATATATGAAAAAAATGTGCAACATCACTAACAGAGAAATGCAAATTAAACCTATGCTGAAATTTCATCTCACTCCTGTCAAAATGGTAATTATCAAGAATACAATAACAATAAATGTTTGTGAGAATATGGGGAAGAAAAGTACACTCTTACATTGCTAGTGGGACTGCAAATTGATGCAATCATTCTGGGAAGCAGTATGGAGATTCCTTAGAAAACTTGAAATGGACCACCATTTGACATATTTATCCCACTCCTCAGTATATAAAGCAGAGGAATTAAATTCAGCATGCTATAGTGACATGGTCACGTCATTGATTATAGCAGCTCAAATCACAATAAATCCAAAAGCCAAATGTCCTCTCTTATATGCAGATGGTGATTCACAATAGCAGGGAGAAGGGAGAAGAGGAGGTTCACCAGACTGCACAGGGTGGAGGGGGGCAAGGGAAGGGGAATGGGAATGGGACTAACAATAGAGTGAATCAGACATAATTTTAATATGTTCATATATGAACATATAACCAGTGTAAGTCCACTTGATGTACAACCACAAAAATGGAAAGTAATACTCCATGTATTTATTATATGTCAAGATATATTCTACCAGCATGTATAACTAAGAATAACAACAAAAAGAAACTAGGAATATAACCACAATACAGATCAGCTATTCCACTCCTTCCTATTTTCCTGAAAGATCTAAAATAAGCATTGAGTCCCAGCAAGGAAGGGTTTGTTATGGGGTACCCTGGTGACCACCTTGAGCATACAGCTGATAGGTCAGCCACTCAATGAGAATAGAGAAAATGAAGGTAGCACCACACTGTGAGACAAACCTGAAGCAGGGATTTGCTTCCCACAGGAAGAGAATCCTTACCCTTCAGAATAGAAAATAGAATTTTACTTCAATACATGACCCAATGGAACATAACTACCAAAACAGAAACTCAAATCTTCTCTGAGATTTGGGGGCTCTGGAAGTTCTGACTAGCCCTGAAGCCTCACGTTTTCCAGGGAAGGGTTATCTGGTCTACACCAGCAAACACCACCCAGGCAAATGTGGTAGTGGGGCAGAGGTTCTGCAGGCTTCAGCAGCCTCACACTGTGGAGCACAGTGTTTTCATCCACCAGCTTAGCCTCAGAGCAGCCACCAGCATCTTTCACTGCCCAGATGATGCTCAGTGTGTTGGCATGGACAAGGACTTTTCCCATCTCACCTCCTGTCTTGAAAACCCCACATTTTTTTTTTGCCTGCTGCCCATCACAAACATGATGCCTATTTAAAAGTTCCTTTTCTCCACAGCTATCTTATAACTGAGACTCCTAGACCACACATATGCTGCAGAGGAACCTGCTTGCCTAAGCAGCATACACTGCTGAACCCACCTGCATGAGTAAGAGCCAAAAATCAATAGACATGTGGATTCTTTGCCCCTGAAGAATGAACTATCCCTGTTAGGAACAGTGCTGTGGATCAGAATGATCAGGATCAACACTTTCCCAAAAGGGTCCCTGATGCCCCATTCACAATACATGTACAATCTCCAAGATATGAACACATTGTTGTCTGAATACGTTTACTTCACATGAATGCCTGGTATTAATAACTGTGCGCACACATGCACAACAAACATGCATGAACACACACACACACAAGAGGTTTGTTAGTAAATACTTAATAAGATACAATATATAGGGGTAAGTAAGAAAGCTTTGACTTTTAGTTTATGAGGTATATCTATCTCAAGACTAATTTCAACCTAAGACCTGATGCCACTGAACATCAAACTGAAAGGTTGGACAGCATCAGCTACCATAGCTGGTTCCTGGTAGCTCAAGCACAGAAAGAATATGTGTACAAAATTCACCTGTCCCCAGGGTACTAAGTTGAATTCCAACCTTAATGCACAAACAAAACCACATTAACATCTCCACACAAAAATGCACTACATGGCTTCTGAACAGGTGAACATCTGGTATCTCCACCTTAAACATACAGAGAAACCACCTGTTACTGCATGAATGTTTGGAGAAAAATACCCTATTTATCCTAAATATTCATGTGTATTCCCACAACTGAGCATACACATACAACATGGGCCAGGCAAATACCTGTATAAAAAACACACTGCCCATATATACCCAATGAATACCATACAGGCACAGACTCTGGCAAACCAAAAAGTATACAACCAATCATCTTTGCACTACACAAAACAGACCCACCTAAAATCATGTTCCCAATGAAGTGCACCAATGGCCAGGCACAGTATATGGGGAGGGTGCACTACCCACCTTTCTGGCTGTGTTGCTAACAGATGACTCCAGCGGACCTCACAGTTTCTATGAGAACTTCTGGTGCTGGCAGCGCTTCAAGACCCTGGTCTGCAGGCACCTTCCTCAGACTCCTGATGTGGAAGCGCTGTCCTGCTTCCTTGAGTTGAGTGTTCTCCTCAGGCTCCTTCTTGAGCTCTGTGAGGAGGAAAAGCACGGGTTGGAAAGAAGAGGCTGGGATGTAGGGGAACTGGAAGAAAGGTCCTGAGGGTGAGGGGACAAGCTGAGACACTTACATTCCTAGATGTATTCCCTTCACACCAGGGAATGAAATGTGCCTTATGTCAGGTGCCCATCCAGGCCTGTGAGTGCAGGTAATCTTTGATTCCAATGATCATCACACCATCACATGGAGGACTCAAGGTCAGAGGAGGTTCCTGGGGGTAATGTGGGCCAGGAAATGAAGTTGTCTGTCTGTTTCCCTGCCTTTTCCAATCATTTCACCTTCTACCATAGACCTGATTGTTCCCAGAACAGGGGACATCACAACCACAAATGGAGTTAGGGGTGTTGGCCCAACACAGAACTCTGTAGATACCCATACACATTGTCATGAATTACTGATTGGGACCCTCTGGTGATGTGGCACTCATGGGGAAGCTGTCTTTGGATACTGGATGGGGATGTTCATCTTTGCTCCAGTTTATAACTATGCTCCCAGGACAGTCTGTGCACTGTCTTAGTCAGCCTGGGCCACCATACAATTCTATGGAAAATGTGGACACAAACACAGCCATTCCTTTCTCACAGTTCTGGAGTCAGGATTCCAAGGTAAAGGATACTTAACCTAAAGTCCCATGAATGCTCTCTCTTCTCCTTGCTTGAGAAGACAGCTCAGCTGGCTTACCTGTGCCCTCACATGACTGACATCTCTGCAGTGTCTCCTTCTCCAGGAAGAACACTAATGTCCTCATGAAGCCTCACCCTCAGGATCTCATCTAACCCTCTAAGCACTAAAGCCAATTACCAGATACCATCCCTGTGGGGATAAAGGCTTCAACAGGTAAATGTTGGAGGATAAAACTTTCAGCACATAGTTCACCATATCATTGAGGAATCCAGGCACAATCATGCTGGTCAATGCAGCTTTTGGTGTTCATGTTTGGTATAAGTGTCCTGGAGTCCCAATGTCAATACATTGAGTTGAACATGATGGGACAAATGTAACAAAGGTAGGAAATTATGTTGTTGGACTGCTGATAAAGGAGGGTGACCTCGTGGACACTGATCCTGGTGAATTCCAGCCCAGTGCTTCGGGCTCTGTCCTGACAGGAGCCCACCATGACTATGGAGAGGGCCTGCGGAAGAATTTGCAGGAATGGCAGCACACCAGCCTACTGGTGGGCGACCATGGTTTGCACAGCAAGGTCTGGTACAGCCTGTCACCTACCTACCTATGTTTGGCTCCAGGGCATCTAGCTCTCCAAATAGCAGCTCCCTCTAGCTGGAGGCCTGGGCATTCTCTCTGCAAAAATCCCAGTTTTAGTTAAGAATGTTCTAAAAAAAAAAGTAGAAAGAATGTCAATCATTCTTAAATCTTGAACCACGTGAGAAGCAATGCTAAAACTGAACACACTAGGACCACACTTGCATATATCAAATAAATGGTGAAAAGAATTGATTAGGCACAGAGGTATTTCAAAAGTGGTGGGAAAACATATGGGGGATTGGGTTTGATAGCTAAAAGGTAAGGGATTTCTTTTTGAGCTGATGAAAGTAATCTATATTTTATTGTAGTCATGAAGTTGCCAATATTGTGGCAAACTCTATGAAAACTTTCAAATTCTAATATTTGATGGGTGATGTGAGTTATGTGAATGTCTTCCTAAAGTTTTTTTTTGTAATGATCTATAGCAAAAATAGTAAGATAGTAGCAGATCATGCCTCAGATGGTTGAACAGTGTGCCACAGCCTGGCCAATATCCCAGGAAACAGGAGACTCTGATCCGTCCTGACCAGTGCACAGAGATCAGGAGGAAGCTCTTAAAATGAATTTCAATAAGGGTATAGCTCAAAAAGGAGACACACAAGGGGCTAGTCCCATTGGTCACTGCCATAAAGCACAGCTTTTCATTAATGCAGAGAGTGGGTCTTGCTGGTGGTGTAAATTGATGATTCCCTAACGTGCTGCAACTTCTCCCCCTAGAAGTTAGGGCTGGTCCTCTCATCAGGCCATCTACTCAGGAAGACCTTGGTCATGCTGAGGTTTTGTCCATCCTCACTGCCCAACATCACTCAGAAAAGGAGAAAGAAACTGTCTTTAAAAATACTGTTTCCAGGTTTACTTCTAGAAATCTGATTAATGGCACAGGGGCCTGAAGGCTGAAAAGTAGTGCTCTATCCAAATGAGATAGGAGCGCCCAAAGTTGTCAAGAGGTACTTGATAAAAAATTGTGCCCCTGACTCTGATGGAATGGAACCTATGTCCTACGAAGAACCATGGAGTTTGATTTTACATGAAAGATCACAAACAACTTCACCTCCAATGAGTTTTGTGCATGTCTGAACTCACCCAAGTACTTTATTCCATAAATAGCACTAAACCTTGGCCTCCTTGCAATTTAATTATTCTCCTTTGCAAACTTCCCCATTTTTTCATTGGCAAACCATGTGGTGTGTAGCTTTATTTTTTCTCATTGATTTGTAGAACTTGATTACATTTGGGCCAGCCACACTCAGTATAGGTCAGGCTGGGGTCAGGGTGGGGCCAATCCTACCTATGGAAGGGTCAGAGCACTATCAGTGGGGGGTGGGTCTGTGTTGGGATGCAGTCAGGACCTTCAGCCTGTTGGTTCCCCAATGAGTTCCCAGTCAGAACTGTAGAGGGAGTGGGAGAGGTATGAAGGCAGGCCTTGTCCTCTCATCAGGACACCTACACAGGAAGACCATGGCCATGATGGGGATCTAGCCAACGATATTGTCCATCTTCACTCAGGAGAGAAGAAAGATGCTAAGAAAAAAATTCTAGAAACCTGCTTATTTCTAGAACCCTGATTATTTTCACAGGGGGTTGAAGGCTTAAAAGCAGCTCTGCATCCAAATGAGACAGGAGGGCCTAAAGATCTCATGAGGTACTTGATAAAAAATTCTGTATCTGTTTTTGATGGCCATGGCTACCACAAATGCCTCTTGGTCATTCAGAGGTTTTTGATTCCATAGCAGTTCTCTCCTGCTGACTCTACCCTGCAGTGGCTCTACATAACTCCACCCTATGGGAACCATCAGTAGTCCCTAGTCTGGCATGCAAGGAGCCCCTGTTCCCCAACCATGCCTAAGCAAAAATACTGCGGGTATCTTGGAAGGACACTACATGCTTGAGTTCACCTTTTTAATTCCAATAAGATTCCTTCCCCATCTCCTTATGCAAACAGTTCCTGTGCCACTTCCCCTTCTGTAGCAGCATGAGTCCTAATGAAGTCTCTAAGGGATGGGTATAGTTTGTATATTCATGACTTTCATCTCAACAAGAGCAGGTCAAGTTGGTTACACTGAAAACGGGAAAACTGGGCATGTCAGCCTGATGGTGGCAAGCACAGAGAATGCCCTAGAGCAGTGGCAAACTACAGCAGCTGCTAGGTGCAGCTGTCAGATGATCTCCAGGGAAGTGTTGGAAGCAGGTGGCTACTGATTCCAAGAAGGCAACATGGGAGTTTCTATTACTAGGAGCTGAGGGTCAATCTCAGGACTATTAACACTAAGATCTGAGAGCCACCAGTTAGTTCTCAGACCTCAGAGCTGTGAATACCAAGGAAGATGTGCTTTGCTTCTTTGTGATTTCTCTTCATAGCAGGCCCTCAGATGATGGGTGAGATGTTTAAGAGGCACAGATCATAAAGGAATGCACAGAGAAGATCCCCTAAACCAAGAGAGGCCTTTTCCATAAGGTGATTGAGTAGAATTTTGGGATCTTGTCTATTTTCTCACAGGATTAGGGTGAGGGCAGTCTAAATCTGGAAACAAGACCCAATAGATGGACACTTGTGCACCCTGGGTCCTGGCAACCCCAGTTATCTCCTCTCAGTTCTCACTGCATGGAATTGCACAGACAACATGGCAGAATGCAGATGCCGGAGAAGATTTTTTTTTTTCCTACCAAACTGCTTTTATTCCCACTGACAGTCAAACAAGGTACAGCTTCCTACCAGGGCTTGAACACTATGACCCTCCCCTCTCAATACCCTTCCACAGCCCTCTTTCTATATTCATGATACCCTCCCACTCCCTTCATTTTCCTACAGGAACTGTCCTGTGTGAGGAAGAAGCTTCGTCCCTTCCAGTGCAAAATAAAGCAAGGGTGAGATCTTGCCTGAGGGGTAGTCACCCCAGAGGTCACTGGCCAATATGACATATGACTGTCCTCAGGGCCTCTTCTTCTTTGGGTTGCCTGATGATGTGCACTTCCTCTTCTGAGGCTGTGAGGTTCAAACCAGCTCCAGATCTACATCTTGCCCTCCGGTGACATGGAGGGGCAGCCCACATTGTGTGAGTGTCCAGTGAAAGTGCTCTTCATGGACATGGCACCTGGAGGAGGGTGGGAGCTGAGGTGTCCTCTCTGGGGATGCGGGACCTTGAGTGCTTGATATCCTGAGCACAAGGGTTTCATTCAAGGGGCCTGGATTTGGGACAGTCCCCAGGTCAGCAGGCAGTGCTGGGAGCTAAGGAGGAAATTCAGGCTTTAGAGGTCATCATCCACACTGCAGCCATTGGCTGTCTTATGTGGCCACCCAGAAGAAATGGCTTTTCTGGGACCCATTATACCTTTGTTCCCCAGGTTTAAGGAGGAGGATCTGCAGTTCTGGGGAGGATCGTTGGAACAGATGGTCCCCAATGAGGAAGACCCATTAAAGCCTTGGAGGATAGCAGTGTCCTTTGAACCCAGAAACTCTGGCTCTGTCGCCCTGCACCTCTTCTCGACCTGGGGAGCACCTCTGTGGACTAGTCCCCATGATGGCCCCTTGATCATCGCAATGTTTCCATTTCTCTGAACTTCTGTTAGCAGCTGCCTTGGAAGATTTTGTATCCTATGGAGCATACCATGACCTTGAGGCATCTGCAAAGGTGCTTCTTCACAAGCTGAAGGAGGATATGGGCACTGGCCAACTCTTCTTCATATATGAAATGGGCCATAGGGATCAGGACAATCATATTTCAATGGGAGTTGGGAAGTAGGGCTGTCACTCATCTTGGTCTCAGAGAGACAGACTGAGTGTCTGCTGGTCACCCTCCTGGGGCTTCCTTTCTGCTTGATATCCTGAACCTACCCATAGTTGTGCTGTCTTGTTCCTTTTTTACCTCCTACATCCTATTCCTGGAACAGACTCACTCAGGGAGACATCACAGACAGGATAAGGTTAAACAAAGTCCCATGGGCCACATGAGTAAGGTCCTGAGCCTTCCTCATCTACCTGTTATCCCTTGCTTCCCTCTGTATCTGTGGCAACTCCCTTTTCTGTCTACTTGTGTACCTTTGACTCCTAGTCTGCCATGTATCTCTCTGCCTTACTTACTTTGTGTCTGTTACCAAGCCCAGGGAAACCCTTTTTCTTTACCTACTTAGTTTGACCTGGTGCCCCATTCTTGTTGTCTACCTTTTGTTTCTCCCCAACCCCTGTTGATCCTGGTGTCCCTGCACTTGTTTATCAGGTGTCCTTGACACTCTGGTGTGTCTCCTATCCCTAGTATACTGGGAGACCCTCCTTCCCCTGTCTACCTGATCAGTGGTGAGTCATTCCTGCTGCTCCAGCACTTTGTTAGGGCCAAGATTTTAATATTTATATATGGTTTGGAGGAAAGTAATTCTTTTAGAAAGTGGGGATGAATCATATTCTCTGCCTGGGGATGAGAAGGAAGAGAGTGTGAGTGACCTTGGGAGGAAATGGCCCCAAGTCAGGAGGATTTCTAAGAGAAAGAGGAAGCAATGTTGATACCATGTTCATCTACACCATGGGGTGGTTATATCCCAACTACCAGCTACACTTATTTACAAGTGTACATGCATGTGCAAATACTTTCTCTCTCTCTCTCTCTCTCTCTCTCTCTCTCTCTCTCTCTCTCTTCTCTCTCTCTCTCTCTCTCACACACACACACACAAAAAAAAAAAAACATCTGATATTCTAAGCTATGTAGCTCAATTCCATGGGTCCTGAAACCTTGTATACACCAAGTTTGTAGGCCCAGCCCACCTTGTTGACAAAGTCCTCATCAACATAGCTCAGGAGACTTAGACCTGGATATAAATTATCCTGTATTGGCTGTTGCTCCAGTCCTTCCTCTCCCAAGTTTGAAGCAAGCTCTCCTATGGACAAGTGGGGGTGCTCCTACTTGGCAAAATTAGTAGGCCTGAATAGCTCATCTATGATGAGCATGTACTCTTGGATAGCTTCAGGTGGTATCTCCTCGGGCACCTTGATCTCAGGCCCTTTGGTCTTGGCCACCTTATTCTTGTGCACCTTGGTCTAGCATGCCTTTGTTTCAGGTACCTTGGTCTCTGGTGCCTTGGGTTTGGCTGCTAACGAGCAGGCAGGCTGTGCCTTAGAGTTGGTCTTTCTGGAGGTGCACACTAGGAAAGGGAGGACCATAGTGATGCATGAATGAGGGATCTATGTTCATCCCAAACACTTGGTAATAGGCAGGGTTCAGGGGACCTAACCTGGTATGTCATGCATGAGGACAACCTGACCCAGGACCCAAGGGAGGTAACAGAGCACCAGATGCAACATCTAGGAGAGTCAATTGGGAGGACATGGTATTGCATGCACTCTACCGTAACATGACTTAAGTCCCAGGCATCTAGTGTGTTGATTCTTTGGATAGGCAAGGAGAGAAAGGAGATCTGTATTTGGCCCAGTCAGTACACAGTTCAAAGCTGGGTGGCAGGGACCTCAGGTGCTAGGGGCTGTTTTGCTTGTAAGACTGAATCTTTCATACTGAAGGAAAAGTTCTTATTTGGGACAACAACTTGCCTTGGCCTTTTTCACTGTTTAGACACTATCATGGACTACTGTGGGAATGTGGGAACCCTTCCTGGCTGTTGGACAGCCTCAGGGACTGGAGGTCTTGGAAGTCCCAGCCTTGGAGTTGCAAGAGGAGGTTGGCACTGGAAGACCCCTGACAACTGCATCCTTGGATCCTCCATCTCCTCTGCAGCCTCAAACCCCATGAAACTTTGTGGAATTTGGGTAAGGCAGGCACAGACTGAGCTGAGAATCAGGTTGGCCATACCAGGCAGGTGCTGGTGTGGGACTCTAGGCTATGGAGTATTCTAAATTACCAGTCAGGATCTAGTGGCAGGGATGTGGAGCTGTGTCCTGGAGTGTGCTGGACCAGTCCTAGGAGGGAGCTGCTACACAGGAAGAACAGCAGTTCTCGGGAAACACTATATCAACTAGCATTTGAAGGGAATCAGATCTGAGGGACGCAGGCAGGGCCCCTAGCTGACCCTTGCTCTGGCTCTCTCCTGTTTCTGCCAGGAAGCACACGATCAGATAAGTTCCTGAAGCAGGTCAGGGATGTGATTTTTGTTAGGGAACACCAGGTGTCCTGACCCAATTCAGGCATAATGAGGCTGGGACCATGAGCCCTGGAAAGATCACCTAGGAGATCAAGGTTACAGGTCATGTGGAAGTGGAAGTTAAACTGAGAACCCCAATTGATTCTTCTAGTGAGGGCTCCTTTTCCCCATCCCTTGTTATAATGGCAGGAATTACATAGAGCAAAAGCAGTAAAGACCAGACATATCCTTGGGGCATCTGGGGTGCTGGCTGCCCCTGACCATGCACTCCCCACCCACTGCCATCCTCTTCTGGAACAACAGGTTGAAGTAGTGGCCACTTTCATGAGTTATAATTGACCCCACTCCATAAAGGGGTACGAGTTCCCAGGCAGGTGGCCTGAGTGAATCCAGAGCAACTTTTCCCCTCTGCAGAGCCAGCAAAGCAGAAGCAGACACTCTGGCTGGGCTGGTTACTTCTCCCTATCCTGACCCTGAACCTCAAGGCAGAGTTAGAATCAGGAGTATGGAGCCTGGAGTTTCTGGGATTGTTGCAGAGAAAATGCCCAGGCCTCCAGCTGGAGGGAGCTGCAATTTGGAGAGTTAGATGCCTCAGAGCCAACACACAGGTAGGTGACAGGCTGTACCAGACCTTACTGTGCAAACCATGATCCCCCACCAGTAGATTTTGGACCCTGAAAACTGGCTCACTTTTCTGCAGACTCATAGAAGATCATTCTGTCAAAGTTGCTTGTGCACTGCCATTCCTGCAAACCCTTCAGCAGGCCCTCTTCCATGGTTATGGTGGGCTCCCATTGGGACAGAGATGGAAGCACTGGCCTGGAATTCATCAGGATCAGTTTCCATAAGATCACCCTCCTTTATAACCTAACCAGACCAACATACATTTCTACCGTTGTTACATTTGCCCCATCATGTTCAACTCAAAGTATTGATATTGGGACTCCAGGACACTTATACCAAACATTAACACCAAGGGCTGCACTGGCCAGCATGATTGTGCTTGGATTCCTCAATGATATGGTGTACTATGTGCTGAATGTTTTATCCACCCAAATTCACCTGTTGAATCCCTAACCCCCACAGGATTATATCTGGAGATTGCATTTAGTGCTTAGAGGGTTAGATGAGATCCTGAGGATGGTGCTTCATGAGGGCATTAGTGTTCTTCCTGGAGAAGGAGGAGACACTGAAGAGATATAAGTCATGTGAGGCCCACATGAGCCAGCTGTCTTTTCAAGCAAGAAGAGAGAGCATTTATGGGACTTTAGGTCAGGTACCCTTTACCTGGGAATCCTGAAAAGAACTGTGAGAAAGAAATGCCTGTGTTTCTGTCCACATTTTCCATAGCATCATGTATGGCAGCCCAGGCTGACTTAAGAGAGTGCACAGAATGGCCTGGGAACACAGGTACAAACTGGGGCAAAGAGGAGCATCCCCATCCAGTATCCAAAGACAGCTCCCCCTTGAGTGTCACATCACCAGAGGGTCCCAATCAGGAGTTCATGACAATGTGTATGGGTATCCATAGAGTTCTCTGTTGGGGCCAGCACCCCTAAACCTACTTGTGGTTGTGGTGTCCCCTGTGCCATGAACAATTAAGTCTTTGTTGGAAGGTGAAATGACTGGGAGAGGCATGGAGTCAGACAACTTCAATTCCTGGCTCACATTACTCCCAGGAACCTCCTCTGACCTTGAGTCCTCCATGTGATGGTGATGATCATTGGAAATAATGATTACCTGCATGCACAGGCCTGTGATGGGCACCTGAGATAAGGCACATTTTATTCTCTCCTGTGAGGTGAATATGTCTGGAAATGTAGGTGACTCAGCTTGTCCCCTCACCCTCAGGACATTTCTTCAAGTTCCCCCACATCCCAGCCTCCTGTTTCCAACCCATGCTTTTCCTCTTGACAGAGCTCAAGGAGGAATCTGAGGAGAACACTCACAGGAGGAAACAGGAAAGTGCTTCCACATCAGGAGTCTGAGGAAGGTGCCTGTGGACCAGGGTCTTGAAGTGCTGCCAGTGCTGGAAGTTCTCATAGACGCTGTGAGGTCTGCTGGAGTCAAATGGTGGCACTGCAGCTGGGAAGGTGGGTGGTGTACCCTCCCCATACACTGTACCTGGCCATTGGCACACATTCATTGGGAATATGATGGGACCAGCTGGGCAAATGGTCTTGGTGATAGAGGCAGAAGGCCCAGGTGCCAGTGGATCCCATAGTTCTGGATCTCCCCAATGGCTGAAGAAGGCACAGTGGTCCTCAGGACAGAAGGTGCTTCTATGAATGGAGCAGGTTGCTCTACACCCCCACAGTTGGCCTCCAGGGCCCTCCAGTTGAGGGGTGCCTGAGTGTGGGCAATGTTCTGAATATGAGGAGGCCCTGCTGGCCTCAGTTGTGGCCCATGTTTTCCAAAGGTTAACAGCCCTGGCACATATGATTGTCCAGGATAAGCAGACAGCACCAGAGAGTTACCCTTGGAGATCAGTGCAGTCACCCTTGGTGCCAGGGGCAGCTCCCAGAATGGCTGGTGTATTGGCACAGGGGCAGCTGGAAGAAAGGGTAGGCCCCTGAACACAGACATGTGGTCACCAGGATTGAAGTTCATGCCTCGTCTCTGTGATGCAGATGCTGTGGAGGCAAAGCAAAGAGAAGAATGGGGGAGGGGAAATGGCAGCAGGATTGAGGCCCCCGAGTTACTTATACAGTGGGAATCCAAGGACAAATGCTCACAACTCAGGGCCCTGTGAGCAGGAAAATTGTGCATTTTGCAATATCCCTGAGTGAATTTCATGCTGTGTTCTCTTAGTCTTAGTAATACATAGAGAAAACTCATTTCCAGGACACCAGAATTCCCTGTTTTCTGAGACACCTAAGCTTTTCCTGCCTCTGGAAGGCCCTTTGTGCATCCTTTGCAGACAGTACATTGGCCTCCTAGGTGACTCCCTAGAAGTGGACCAATTTGACTCTGCTCAGTAGCACCAGGCCCCTTCTCATGCAGGTTCTCTAGGGTCATTTGGGAAGATGACTGTTTCTAAAGGTTATTGCTCCATCACCTCCTCAGCCTTGTTTTGCTAATACTCCTTGTATATCCCTCCACTTTTTTCCTGGGCTTCCACAAACAAGCGAAAAACATCTGAATTAGATCTCTGACTAGCTAGAGGCTGAGGAATCCTGTAGTTCACCAAGAAGCACATCCTGCCCAATATGTGGGTGCTTCTCCCAGCACTTCCCACAGAAAATACTAATGGGGGGGACAGATTCTGGCCATCTGTGTCCACAGCGTTCACTGATTCCTGCCATGATACAGGAAATTTCTTTCCCAGGGAAGAGGTCTATGTGATAGACACTGAGTTCCCTAGATCCTCTCCTGGGCTGACCAGTAAAGGCCACTGAGGTTTATGAAGTTGATGGGATGGTGAGGATTGGGGTTTCCAGAGACTTTCACAGCCACTGGATTTTTTTTTTATTGGGCCTGGAAATTGGAACCATTCTGAGGTCCTTTACTTTGTGTTCCCAATAATGGGAAGGAAAGTGTCACAGAGAATCAGGCCTGTGACAACCTTGCAAACCTGTGGCAAGGTTGTTGGGATTACATCCCTTCTCACCAGGACATTATGCAGAGTGTAGTCAAGGAATGGGAGGTCCGCCACACTTCAACACTTTCATGTTTAATCAGGAAACCTGCCTAAGTTCAAATGACAATTTGAGTAGGGCCCCCTCCTATAACTTTAGGCTATTTTCCTTCTTGTCTTCATAAGAACCCAAGTCATTCTGAAACCGATCTTGGAAAATGAAGAACACCACATGTGCTCCCTTTTCATGGAGTACCAACCAAATCAGGAAGCTAAGCAAAGTCTTTGTGTCAATGTAAAAACAATTTCACAGAGTGTATGAAAGTGATAATGATTCAGAATACCTCACAGAGGCCCAAGTATATGGTGGGTGAAGTTTCCAGGGTTCCTTGCCCTTCAGGAATCAAGGACCCCTGGTGTCAGAATTGACAGAGAAGTTTTCCTGGGCAGGAGGTTGGTGAGGTGTCCCGGGCTATGGCAGTTGGAGTGTCCTGCAGCCTCACCCATAAAGAGTATATCACTGCATTTGTGGTCATTGAGAACCCCATTGGGCAGTTTCCTAGCTAAGAACATTTCTATCCATTGCCCAGTTATGATCTAAGACTCTCTGTCAATACCCTCAGAATGATATCCCAGGCAGCTTTTCTGTATCTGAAGAATGGGCACAAGGCTCAGCATCTCAACTCCAGGGAACCCTAACTGACCACCAATGTGACACCATCTGTGACTGCCTAAAATCCATGCAGTGACCTGTGTCCATTCTAAAAGGAATCAATCCCTTGGTCACCTTTCTCCAGACCCAGTGTACTTCCCCTGATTTGTCTGGACCTGGGTCTTAGGAACCCTCCTCCCCATGAGCAGTATCAGTCTTCCCGGGGCTTCCTGGGCCATGTCAAGTGCATTGTCTAAGGCTTTTTCCTTCCCTTAATTCTGCTCAATGAGTTGACCACAGGGTAAGTGCTCCATTATAACTCCCAAGGGTTTGGGGGCTGACTGGCCCTTAGATAACAAACCCCTGACCCTCCTGGCTCACCTCCTTCTAAAGGACAGGCAGGATACCTGACAATTGTGTCTCACAATCTCCACAGTGGGAAACGTCAGTATAGGACACAGAGAGTGACCTGTCTGTAACAGATGCTCAGGATCCAACTGAGCCAAGCTGGACAAAGTTTAAATGTAAACCACAGTGGAATGTTGGATCCAGACATTCTGCAGGGGAGAGGGGCCAAGGGGAGCTGGCCTGGGGGTGGGGGGCTTGGCAGACATTCCATGAAGAGCTCTAATAGGTATAGAAGAACTTTGAGTTCCCTTCAGGCAATTCAGGGGTGACACAAGTGGTGTGTGCCTCTGGGTTATTTTGAATAGTTTCTAAAATACACAGGAGAGGGGTGTGACAGATGGCCCTCTCTTTGAAGAGAATCAACTTTGTTCCATCTGATGGGCAAGACCAGTGAACCATGGCTCTCATGAGCCACAAAAATCATGGGTATAAACAGTCAATACTCTAAAAAAACTGTGGAGTATGGATTGTGTTTTATGTATAAAGTGTTGTTTTTTCTTGTTGTTGATTTTGATGTTTTTTTAATCTCATCACTGGCTTGCAAAACACACAGTTGGGTGTTCAAAAAATATTAACACCTTATTATAAGTCTTTTCAACAAATGGCAGGAGGGGGACAAACTATGATAATCAGGCACAAAAAAGAAGCTTCTTTCATTCTTCCTTCATTTGTTATTTATTATTTCCCACATTGATGTAATTGTTGATATAGCTGGTGGGGCTTTTTTAACAAGTGATATAAAACATGCAATATAGAAAAACTATCTAGTCCTCATTCCACAGTTTTTTTGTTGTTGTTGTTGTTGTGTTCTTTTGTTTTGTTTTTAAATAACTATTTACTACTGCAAGACAAACACACACACACACACACACACACACACACACACACCTGAGGTGGGGTAGTTAATACAAACTCAATATACAAGTAACTCTCCATAGATATCTCATCTTCACATACAAGCTCACACACTCCCAAATATGAAGAAATAACTCCCTGTCTTCCAAAATGCAGAAGCCTGCCATCTTCATACCACACAATGAATATATTCATCCTACTGTTCCACAAAACTAGTAACTGACCAGCCTTCACATACTCAAGTACATATGTATGGGTAATGAAAATAAAATGTATTCAAAATCCCTTGTACCAAAACACCATGTCCATAATGAACAGTTGTCCAGAATGTACAAATATCCCATTTCTTGGGAGTATTGCTTTTCATAGGACGACACATGGAGATCTTGACCCTAACCAAAGAGCAGGACCAGGAGGAAGGACTCACCCACCAGAATGGCCATCAGAACTTCAGTCTGACACCAAGACAGGTGATACCTCCCATTCATTTTTACACATCCCCCAAGTCCCTCTGTCTACCCTCATACCCAATCCAGACTGAGCATGGGCCATTTCTGTAGTGTAGCTGGTGAAAATGCAACTATTGCCCTCAAAGTAGAAATTATCAGTGTAGGTGCCACCAAAGTTATGTTGTACCCTGACGAAAGTGCTTCTAAATCAGCTGCCAGCCAAAGTATAGAGGGACATAGTGATAGCACTGGAAATGAGTCCTATATGGAGATCTGGCCCACCAGGGGTCACCTCATAGGAAATTAAGAGATGCAGGGTCACACAACCCTAGGTCCTATAATGAAAGCACACTGGTATCTTCCTGCACTGTTGTGAATCTTCCTCAATGGGTCCCATCCAGTCCTCAACTCTTCCCTGGATCACAGAATCTCTTCTCTAAGCCTGGGCCAGAGAAGGGCAGTGAGTCCCAGCAGAACTTCTCCTACAAGAGCCACATGAGAAAGCAGAGGTGTTTAATGAGGACAACCATGACCCTCCATACCCCAGAAATCCTCCTGGCTTCCCAGCACCTTCTGCTGTGCTGCAACTGTCCCAGACCCAGGGCTTCACAAAGGCCCCTTCATCCCTGGAGGCTGAGCCCCACAGGCTCCTCAGCCTCAAGGAAGAGTCCTCATCCCTATCCCCCTCCTGATGCCAATCTATGAAGTGAGCTACAGCTTGACACTCAATGCATGCAAGAAAGACACCCTATTCTGGGTCTCATCTCCAGGTCTCTGGAAAGAAACATATGGCTCTGGGGCTGATTCCTATTGCCCAGCATCTGGGAGGAATTGTCAGTCATCAGACCCCAGAGGAAAAGGAAAAGACACTGAAGACAGTAGCATAGGTATCTGGTGAGCCAACCTTTCAGGCAGGGTCTTGGTGAGATCTCACCTTCACTACACCCTGCAACACAAGGAGCAAAGATCCTTGTCATTCAGAACTAATCCTGCTAGTCCTCAGGAAAGGGAGGGCAAGGAGAGGGCACTGGGAATGTAGGAGGAAGGCCACAGGTGAGAACTGGGATGGGAGAAGGAGAGAGGTGCATACCTGGGGCAAAGCTCTACATGGCGGGAGTTGACTGTCAAGAGTGAAGAAAAAGCATTTAGTAGAGAAATGTTCTCATGGCTGCTGCCTTCTGCTGTGGTGTCTGTGCTACTCTGTGTGGTGAGGACTGAAAGGAGAAGGTATCTGCAGATTCCATTCCTCAGGGTGCACAGATGCAGGGTCAAGCCCTTGCCTCCATATTTAGCCTGCGCCTTCCACTGATGCTGGAAGAAAAACAGAACAAAAGCTTAACAGAAACCCAGTCATTATGTTGTTTACATAGCCTCAGTTAATTTAAGGGGCCTTCTCTGTACTTCCCTTCATGAACTGAGTCCCATAACCATCTCTTTTTACCAATTGGCTAAGGATTCAAACATCCATCTGGAGAGCAACCACAAATAGGAAAAGTGCACCTCCTTAATATTATCAGTTCTGAGTTTCCAGGGCCAACATATCCCAGATCTTAGCATTCACAGCCCTAAGAGTGAATGACAGTGACCCTCAGTGTCCAGTGAGAGCAGCTCTGCCATTGTGTTCCTGACAGGAGGAGCGAGTAGCTACTGAGAGTTCCCTGGAACTCTTTCAACAGCCAGACCTAGTAGCTCTTAGCAGCTCTCCATTGCTCTTTGTCATTCTCTTTCATAACTGTCCTCAGGGTGACCTTCCAGGTATGCTTTCAGTGCCAGCAGCCTTTTCTGTAACCAGTTCTTAGTAAAATCAGCTCTACCTGCTCTACTTGAGATAAAAGGCATGCATAGGTTGAATATAACAATGTACTTGAGGCCTTAGTAGGAGTTATGCTGCACCACAAGGGTAAGAGATACAGGCACTTTTTGCATAAGGATATTGGGAAGGAGACTCATTTTCTTAAAAAGAAAAAAAAAGGTGGGCTCAAGCACACACAGTATCCTTCCAGGAAACCATGGGACTTCCCTGAGGTTTGGGTAGGAAGAGGCTCTGCATACAGCAGACAAACAACAGCTAAGGAAATTCAAAATGGTGGTATCATTGAAAGAGATTGAAGGATGGAGTCATCTCAAATATACCTGTAACCAAAGATAGTTCTAGGTCACAGTGACATAATTGGGTCAGCCATGGATGTCAAAGACAGGGAAACCAATGTTTTTCTTTCCTTTTTGTATTTTTGGTGGTACAGGTTATTGAACTCTGGACCTCACACATGCTAGGCAAGCATTTTATCAATGAGCCACAACCCAAGCCCCCAAAGTTTTCTTTAAATGCCTCTTGGAAAGTGTTGGCCCTTTCTCTTCTGTCTCATGTAAGAGAGATGTTTGGACCTTCAGTCTTCTAAATCATCATAGCATTTTCTAGAATTGGCCATGGGGATGGCATTTTATTTAGATACCTCTTTTCTGATCCACTGAAAGAGGCTAGATAGCCAAGCTGAACAAATATTCAGCATGACAAAGGACTTCCTGCATAGGTGGAGCAGGCTTGGCTTCTGGGGAAAGAAGTCATGGCACCCTTTGAAACTTTAGCTAACAACACAATCAAGATACATTCTGCCCGTTGTCATTACTCCCCAGATGATAAGCCAGACTGTTATCCTACAGGTCACAGCAAATAGGGGAGTTATGGACCATGTAAGTTGGGGCATCAGTCAAGCACTGAGGTGAGCTGGGGAAAGCTGATCCATCACCCTGCAAGATCCCCACCAGCACACATGGGTGATGGCCACTGCAAAAGCACACTGTACACAGGCCCTGAAGTTCCTGACACACCACTAAGCATGCAGTGACTCAAATTCTATCTTCAAAAAGCATACAGAAAATGAAAGTGAGGAAATCCAGAGTGAGATTGGGGCTAACTAATAGTGTTAGTGCTTTTCTAAACACTAGTTAGCATAAATTGGGACCAATAGCATTTGTAAGTTTCCACAGCCTAACCAGCATAAGCTTGGACACATCACAGTAACACAAGGGCAATATAAACCCCTAGACTAGCACACTTGGTCAGAGAAAGCCAGCTATCAGGTCTCCTCTTGCACTGCAAGAGTTCTATACCTGTTCTTCAATAAATCCTACTGTTACACTCACTCTTCCTGGTCTGCAGAGTTCATTCTTTGAATTTGCAAGAAAGATCCCAGGGAAAGGAATTGATGGTGAGCCACTGGGTTCTGCATTTACATAGAAGGATATAATCCACCTTTGAGAGAAGCATGACTTCTTAGCTGCAGAAATCTGCACTTGACACAGACTTTACCTGCCAGCAGAAGCAGAAAACCCCCAGTTTCCCCTGCTAACAGGGGTAGAGAATTTAGTTTCATCTTTCTGTACCCAAATTGGGGCTTCTATGGAGAGTGACTGAAATGGGGTAACAAACTATCTCCTTATTTTCTGGAGTTCTTTACTCCTTTTACAAATAACTCTCTCTTTCAAAAATAATTAATGCCTGTCACCCACCTAAAATTCAATAGTGCAGCTGTAGTCTAAAGCCACAGGTGTCAGACTTACTGGAGGAGGATTTTTCAATCTCTTGTGTCACTAAAGTAGGAATGTTGGTCAAGCTTAGCTTCAAACTCTCTCTGAGGAATACAACAGGTCAATGAATCCATTAAGTGTTTGCTTCTTTTTTCCACTTTCAGACTAACTGGACTCAATGGTGGGAAGGGGTCCCTTACCTGGTGTATCTTGGATTCTAACACAATGTCTTAGTCTGATCCAAAATCTTTGAACAACAGTAAGACACTAATCCCCAGAGAGTAAGCCACATTGTCTATTGCTCCAGTTTTCTTCCCTTCTTTTCCTTTCTGTGTCTCTTTCACACATGCGCTGTAAACACCATGTAGATTCTTATTTCTCATACCCCTTGAAACCTCAATTGTTTCAATAGAGCACATGAATGAGGTTTTGAGGAATTTTCAATCCTTAGTGCACCTGTTAGGACCCAAATCCCATGCTGTCTCTGGTGAGCTTCACTCAGGAGCAAGGTCCCATTCTCTGGGTTTCCAAACCCTGCCAGTTCAGAGAAGAACCCTGACAGTTCATCCCTCTCTTAGTCTAGACTTCAGATTAGGAACTTTGCCTCTACCAGGGGAGAGAGCCAAGAAATGTTTTAATGTTTTTTTTTTCCCCACAGCATGGAGGGGATTCTGGTGCTCAGAACCCAGGAAGAAGGAGACACAGCATGTCAATCCGCAATTCAAAGTCTCTTAAACCATATTAGATTTAATGTTTGTGGTAATACAACAGGACGTTAGTGGCCCTAAGAATGAATATGATAACAAATATATTAGGAAAGACTAGAATTTCTTTAGGGCACATGACCTAGAGGGACATGGCCCTCTTTTAGCATAATAACTAAGTTCATCAAGGACATGTAACTCTGTTTATACTGCCTCTACAACACATGGCAAAAGAGTACAGTAAAACAGAAGATCACTCCTTTTAAGAGGGAAATGACACAGGAAAGGAATTTTGAATAATGCATTGGTCAGCACAACTAATATGACAATCCCCAAACGTATGAAAGCCTCAAAATGTGGTCACTCATGTCTTGAGGATCATAGTACTTTGTGGTGCTAAGAGCAACTACTCCATCTAGCAGGATTCAAAGGGTGGTCATCCATGACTTTCAGGTCCACATGGCACTGAGGGATACCTCAATATGACAATGGAGGGATGCCAAAGGATGTCTTCTTCCCCTTTGTCTTTTAGATGGGTTATACTCCACCTGGCACCCGACTCCTTGAAGAAGTATTTTGAAACATTGGTATTTCTTTGACACTCAGACCCTAAAGAAGTGTCTGGTATTTTTCTGAGCCCAAGCTTGGCCTGAATACCAGCTGGAGGTATTGCCAGCTGGAAAAATAGCCTCCTGAGGTATGTATAAACTGTAATCCAGTTTACACTTAAACATAAATTGTAAAAGGGAGAAAAAAGTGGCCACAGGTACTCTATACATAACAAGCTTTTTTTTTTCCTGAAGACACAACCCAAAATTATGCAACCAATGTAAATTAGATTCTTCACTCTTGGGTACACTAAAAAAATGCAATCCAAAGATTCTCAAGCTATATTAGCACCAATATTTTCAGCAAATAGAATAGAACTTTACTGGCTCTAAGTATGAGTAACATGGCAAATATATCAGGAAAGGCTAAAATGGAAAGCAGTTTCTCTTAGAGAAGGATCAAATACAGAAAAGCCTTTTTTCTAAACACTTAGGCCCTACTTATTCAGGGTTTGCCAACAGAGCCCCAACATCCTGAGGGAATAGAAAATCAGGAGGAATGCACTTCAGCTCCTTCCTATACCTACAAGTCATAGGAAAGAGTCCCAAAAGACTCATTATAATACAGGTCACTTTTCTCTGCAAGACTTGAGACAAATTAAGAGTGACTTAGAAAGATTCCAGGATGACCTTGATAAATATACAGAGATATTTCATGGCATTAACCAAATTTTGACCTACCTTGGAAAGACATAATGATGTTAATGAACCAAATGCTCTCTAGCACTAACACTAGGATGCTTTATGGGTGGCTGAATCCTCTGGGGATGAATGATATATAGTGCAAGTCCCAGGAGGCCTTCTCCTTCTAACTGAAATGGACTCAGAAGAAACATAGCCAACAAAGCAATAGGCAGTTCTCTAGGAGGATCAAAAATGGGATACAGATGGTCACATGGGGCAATGGAAGGGAAAGTACTTTCAGAATTGTGTGGTATGGGGCTTTAGGAAAATCCATACAAATCTCTAAATTATTTCAAAGAATCTAGAGAATGCAGAAACTTCCACAACCACTTTAGAAAGACTCAGGGAAGCATTAATTAAATATACCTCAATGTCCCCTGTTCCCCAGCATAACAACCTAAAAAACAAATTCATAACTCAATCATTAGGAAAAAATTACAAAATCAACTGCAAAAGGGAGACAACACTTTAGATAGTCTCTTAAAAAATGCCACTTGGGTGTTTTACAATCATGACCAAGAGGAGGAGGAGGAAGAAGATGAGGAGAGAGAGAGAGAGGAGAGAGAGAGAGAGAGAGAGAGAGAGAGAGAGAGAGAGAGAGAGAGAACAAAAACAAAAGAAAGGCAACTGCCCTTATGACAGCCCTACAGATGGCTAAATCCAGTAGACAAGGTCCCCAGAGTAGTATTGCTCCCACCATAGCTGACTAGAACTGTGGCCAAGAGGGACACTACAAGAAAGACTGCCCATGAAACAAAGTGATGCCACCAACACCCTAACCTGTCACTGAAGTGGATCACAGGTGGTTAGAATACACACACAGGCAAGGACCAGTGGACAAATCCCTCACTTCAAACAGTCCAACGATAGGAATGATGGGTCCTGGGGAATCCTTCTTAGGTTCCCAACTATTCAGATCTTGACTGTCAAGGAATGGAAAATTAATTTCTTTCTTGACACTGGTACCATTTTTTCTAATGCCTCTCAAACCCAGGCCTCCTCTCCTCTCACAGTACAACCCTAAGGTGAGTGTCAAGAAAGCCTGTGACTGGATATTTCTCCCAACCTCTTAGCTGCTCTTGGGAAGATCTTTTCTCACATGTCCTTTTGATAATTCCTGAAAGTCCCATTGCCCTATGGAAAAAGATATTTTGACTCACCTAAGCATCACACTTCTCATATGACAGCAGAACTAGTACTTTGTCTGCCCCTAGTAGAAACTGAGATTAACTTAGAAATCTGGGCTATACAGTGAGAAAAAGGTGAGAATCAATAGGACGTGCCCCTGTCCAGATTCATCTCAAAGATTCTACACCCTTTCCCCACCAAAACAAGTATCCCCTGAAACCAGAGACTAAACAATGGTTACAAGCTATAATAGGTAACTTCAAGTGACAGGGCCTGTTGAGATGTTGTTAAAGTTCATGTAATATACCCACGGAAGTCCAATGGGGAATGGAGACCAGTAAAGGACCTCAGATCAACAAATGAGGTAGTGGTTCCCATACATTCTTGGTCTTCAATCCTTACACCTTGTTATCCCAGATTCTTAAACATTCCAGATGTTTCAATTTTAGACTTAAAAGATGCATTTTCCTGTATACCTCTACATGCATATCCTTAAAGCCTGGTTGTTTTGAGGGTCACTCTGATAAGTCCATCTAATTGACCTTGACTCTTCTACCCCTGCCTCAGGAAGACGTGAGCCTGGCAGGCCAAAACCAAAGTGAGCTGAGGCAAGCCAATCTGCTATCCTTCTGCAACAAATCCTGCCCACAGTGGGGATGCCCACTGCACAACTTTTCCAAACCCCAATTAGCATAAACTTGACCAATAGTATTGGTTCTACTTCCAATTAATAAAGACAATAAATATTTTTTACTCAGGAAAAAAGTGAAGTTGAACCAATGGAATTCCCAAGTGCAAAACAATTTCTGACTACCTACATGCATTTTTTAGAATATTTTTTAATTACAGATGGACACAATATCTTCATTTTATTTTCCTGTGGTACTGAACATCAAACCCAGTGCCTCATGCATGCTAGGTGAGTGCTCTACACACGTCTGAGCTGTACTCTGCATATTTGTGATTGCATCTAAATTAATCCAAAGAAGCCGAAGATGTTTGAGAACCTCTTCTCTCCTGATGCTAATTCTGAATTTCCTTCCTGCCCCATATATACCAGGATATGTAGGTTTTAATGCTTAGTGGGTGAGCAACATGCAGAAAGGGTACTAAGAGAGCAACTTCGTCTGTAAGCAGCCCAAACATGTGTTCATGCAGGTTTACTCATGTGAGAGTTCCTCAGTTCTTCCAAATAATGTCCCCTCTGCACATCACCACATCAGCCTACATCTACCTGGAGAAGGCCACATTTTCTTGCAGCAGTGCACTTTGTGCTTACTTCTGAATCTAGGCCTCAGGGCCCTCTTCTGTATATTGACAATTCTTCCATATTTACGTTCCCTTGTTCCTTGAAACAAAGCTCTATTACATCTTGTGGTTCTCATTTACACTTTCAGTGTTATCTGTATTTCACATATGATACCACACATATATATATACATATGTATGTATAGATTCATATGTCTACTTATACACATATATGTGTTTTAATTCAAATTACAAGGGTGAATATTGTTTACTGGCTATATCACGAAGGATATGCTCAATAGAATAGTGGCTTTCTGGGGTGGAATTTATTTCTGATTACCATGGGAATGCCATGGAATCAGGGAGGGTGATTAAGGAATAACTGTAGGAATTAAAAAAATTGTTTGTGAGAAAGTATTTATCAAAATAGTGCCCAGTCTGGGTTCAAATACCTTTGAGACTTAAAACAATATTGTATTCCCAATTATCTAGATGCAAGACTCTGGATTAGAAACCTAAATACTCTAAGAAAGATAAGGGCATATTCTTCAATGTCTACTTAAGAAAAGGGCAAGGGGCTGGGTTTGCAGCTCAGTGCCAGGGTGCTTCTCTAGGATGTGTGAGGCCCTGGGTTTGAGCCTTCAGAGTAAATCAAACAAACAAACAAACAAATAAATCATGTCCATCGGCATCTACAGGAAAAAAAAAAACTTAAAAAAAGGAAAATCCAAGATGACAACAGAAAGTTTTCTCAGACAAAAGACGTAAGAGCCCTACAAAATGACATAAACAATAATGTGAAAGAACTCTTGTCAAATTGAGTAATAAACTCCACTCCATAAAAGATAACATTAAATTATCTGCCCTGCAATATGTAAGGAGTGTTATAGAGCAGGGATTTTGATCTTTAATCTACCTCATTACATTAGTCATCTTTCTGTGGCTTTGAAAGCATACGTAAGGTAAACCAATTACAAGGAAGAAAACTTTATTTTGACTGAACATTTCAGAGATTTCTTTCTATGTATACTTGGTCAGCTTCATGGTTCTGGAGACTCCCTGGAGGCAGAACATCATGGCAGAGATCACATATTGGAGTAATACTGCTCACCTCATGGCAGCTGGGAAGTAGACAGCATGAGGCCAGGGTCCCAATATCCTCCTCAAGGGCATGTCCACAACCATGCAACCTCCTTCCAGCAGGACCCACCGCCTACTGTTTCATCACCTCTCAATATTGCCAGAGGCTGATGAGGAAATATTTATAGACCTTTCATGGATATTTGAGATCCAAATCACAACACATACCTCATTCTATACTTCCTACATCAGGCTGCATATGCCTAACACTGTATGCTGGTATTTGGAATTCACAGCTGTGACTTAAGCAAGGTCAAACTGGGTCTCACATGTAGACTGGTGTGAATCATACAGAGATATGGGATTCTGACTACATTCTGGCAGTGAATGAACACTTTGGTTGTTATCTCTTTGGGAGGGGTAAGCACATTTCATGAGAGGGTGGAAGAGAGAGCCAACTACAAGTGGTAGTAGTTCAGTTTATCAGTCGGTTCTCTGCTTCTCAGCCACATATTATAACTGTCTTTCCTGAACTTCTCTGAAAATTGTTTCAGCCAAACTTAATTTTCTGCTTGTCCACCCTGGGACATGCTGCATTCTATAAGGAAGATTATTCAATGTTACTGTAATAGTTAATTCCATGTACTGATTTGGCTAGGCACAAATACCCAGCAGTTTGGGCCAAACACCAGTTAAATGTTACTGTGAAAGTTTTTGTTTGAGAATTCGTATATCCAGTCAGTGGAATTTGATTAAAACAGATTACCTTCCACTGTCGGGGGTTCTCATCTACTTCATACATATATGGCCCCAGGAAGCAGACATCAATTGCCATGTCCCTTAAATACATCTACTAACAGACACCTAAATATTTTTCCTCTTCACAACTGGGGTAGTTAATACAAACTCAATACACAAGTAACTCTCCATAGTTATCTCATCTTCATATACAAGCTCACACACTCCCAAATATGAAGAAATAACTCTGTCTTCCAAAATGCAGAAGCCTGCCATCTTCACACCACACAATGAATATATTCATCCTACTGCTCCACAAAATTAGTAACTGATCACCCTTCACACTCTCAAGTACATGTGCATGGATAATGAAAATAAAATTTATTAAAAATCCCTTTTACCAAAACATGATGTCCAGAATGTACAAATATCCCTCCTCCATTTCCCAACTATAATAATCACATTGCAAGTGCAGAGGAAACTGCCCAAATGCCTTCCTTAACATAGCCCATATGCAAACACATATATATCCAAACTCCCCAGGGTGTGTTCGTGGGAAAAATATATATATACAAGACCATCACAAGTAAAATATTACAAAAACCAGAGCTGACATTCCCTTGATCTCCGATATCCACACAGAACAAGAAGATGACCATCACCACTTCATCTGACCCACACTTCTGAAAACATACCACATTCTTGTCAGGCAGTCGAAACAGAGCAAGATCCAAATTATGAATGCACATCAACACATTAGGGACCCTACAACCCGATCAAAGAAACAGCGAAAACAACCGGAGACCTCTGAACTCCTACTAACCCTCCAGGACCAGCGCAGCATCTCATGTTCTCACCCAAATAACCACCCCGTGATCTCATGCCCATCAAAACGGAACGAAAACTTCCTGGCACCCAGAAATATCCACAGGGGCCCCCAACAGCCAACAAATGCATTCGTGAGACCATATCATCAACTTCACTTCTGCCATACAAAAGCACCACAAATTAATAAGACAACATGACTCTCTTTATTGCACATGACTTGTGGTCACCCGGTTCTCCCATCATCATTTAGGTGCTCTGTCCAGACGAGCCCCCCAACAGCCCACCTACGATGGCCCGTCAATCACAGGGTGACTAAAGCAGACTCAGCACAGTTGGCTCAGTGTGTTCCCTTCGGCAAAGTTGCTAAGGACAGGGAAATGAGCGTCCTTCAGCTAACAACCCAGATGCCAGCTGACAGTGTCCCCAACATTCACAGGTTTCAGGCAGAACAAGAAGATGACAGTCACCACTTTGTCAGACACCTACAGGAGCCTCAGACCTGCTGACCAGGACTGCGCTTCTCAGGCACCAAACAGGTGCCCTGGAGCCGGGTTTCACACAGGCTGCAAGGGACATAGATGGAGGATGCTTCGATGGTGGGCGCCGCACTGGCCATCTCACCCCACACTGCCAGGCCTGTGGCAAGCGGCCTGCATCCCTGGGGAGGTAAGGCCGGGCCTGGGATGCCTGGCGAGGCGCAGGGGCCAGAGGAACAGGCAGGGACACAGTGGGAACGGAAGAGGTTCATGGGTCCAGTACCTAGAGGCTTATGGGACTGAGTCTGGACGCCATTATGGGAGCCCAGCTGGCTGTTGGGAACGCGCTGTCTGTGCTCGCGCCTGTGCCTTTCCCAGCAGGAGCCCCAATGCATGTTGGAGCCCTTGGATGGCAGCCTGTGAGCGCGCCCTTCCATCCAAGGATGTGCTCAGGTACGAGGGATGAAGGACGGACAACCATGGCCCAGCAGGAGGAAGAAATGGGTAGGGAAGCCTGCAAGGTGTCTCTAGCAAGAAGGCTCTCCATAAAGAGCATCTGGGCTGGTCCTTCTTTCAGTGGGAGCACCTGAAATGACAAAGTGATTTTCGCAGTTACAAACTGGTCATGCCTACAGTAGAGACCACCCTGCTGCAGTCCTTGGAAGCTAAGGAAGCTCTCTACCCTGTGCTCCTTCCCATGGCCAGTTTGCACAAATTGAATTTGACTAGTGTTATTATAAGAGCACCTGTGGTATAGCAGTTTGAAGCAGTGCAAACTGATTGCATGGGTAAGGGCTGAAGCTCAGTGGCAAAGCACTGACCAAGAGTATACAAGCCCTGAATTTGACCTTGGTTTAGCCAATAAAATTTGCTTTGAAAATCTGGTCTCCAGCATTCATTACAGTGTAAGATTATTTTTTAAAAAATTTAAAAAACCTGTGGAATGAGAACAGAGTTTTTCTGCCCTGCATATTTTATATCACTGCTTCAAAAGAAATATCAAGGGAAGAAAGAAGGAAAGAAGCTTCTTTTTAGTGCCTGAATATCATGGTTTGCCCCCCTCCTGCCATTTATTGAAAAGACTTATAATAAGGTGTCAATATTTCATAAACACCAAACTGTGTGTTTTGCAAGCCAGGGATGGGATAAAAAAAATCATCACCAACAAAAACAACAAGAAAAAAACACTTTATACATAAAACACAATCCATACCCCACAGTTTTTTAGACTATTGACTGTGTATAGCGGTGATTTTGTGGCTCATGAGAGCCATGGTTCACTGGTACTGCCCATCATTGGAAGCAAAGACAATTTGGTTGTTGAAAGAGAGGGTCACCTGTCACACCCCTCTCCTGTGGATTTTAGAAACTACTTCAAAATGACCCTGAGGCACACACCACTTGTGTCACCCCTGAATTGCCTGAAGGGAACTCAAAGTTCTTCTATACCTATTAGAGCTCTTCTTGGAATGTCTGCCCAGCCCCCCCTCCACCCAGGCCAGCTGTCCTTGGCCCCTCCCCGCCTACAGAATGTCTGGATCCAACATTCCACTGTGGTTTACATTTAAACTTTGGCCAGCTTGGCTCAGTTGGACCCTGAGCATCTGTTACAGACAGGTCACTCTCTGGGTTCTGTACTGACATTTCCCACTGTGGAGACTGTGAGACACTGTATCAGGTATTCTGCCTGACCTTCAGAAGGAGGTGAGCCTGGACAGTCAGGGGTCTGTTATCTGAGGGCAGTCACCCCAAAAACCCTTGGGAGTAAGAATGGAGCACTTACCCTGTGGTCAACTGATTGAATAGAAGTAAGGGAACGAAAGAGCCTTAGACAATACACTTGACATGGCCCAGGAAGCCCCAGAAAGACTGATACTGCTCATGGGGAGGAGGGATCCTAAGACCCAGGTCCGGACTAATCCGGGGAAGTACACTGGGTCAGCAGAAAGGAGAGAGGCCACGGGATTGATTCCTTGTAGAATGGACACAGGTCACTGCATGGTTTTTTCGGCAGTCACAGATGGGGTCCCAGTGAGGCCTTCCTGGAGTCAAGATGCTGAGCCCTGTGTCCATTCTTCAGACACATGGAAGCTGCCTGGGATATCATTCTGAGGGGACTGACTGAGAGTCTCAGATCATAAGTGGGCAGGGGTAAGAAGTGTTCTTAGCTATTAAACTGCACAATGGGGATCTCAATGACCACAGATGCAGTGCGATATAATCTCTGTGGGTGAGGCTGCAGGGCACTCCAACTGCCATAGCCCAGGGTCCCACACAGACTTCCTGCCCAGGAAAACTTCTCCTTCCATTCAGACAGCAGGTGTCATTGATTCCAGAAGGGCAGGGAACCCAGGAAACCTTAGGCAACATAGATTTGGGCCTCTGGGGGATCTTCTGAATCGTTATCACTTTCACACTCTGTGTGTGTAGCCTCAGCTCATTGTTTTCAAGACAACACAGAAGACTTTTGCTTATCTTCATGGTTTGGTTGGTACTCCATGATAAGGGAGCACATGTGGGGTGTTCTTCATTTTCCAGGATCACGTTTGAAGATGACTGGGTTCTTTTGAAGACAGGAAGGAGAATAGCACACAGTTAGGAAGGGGCTCTACTCATATTGTCATTGGAACTTAGGCAGCTGTCCCGATGGATACATGCAAGTGTTGAAGTGTGGTACACCCCCCATTCTTTGACCTCACTCAGCATAATGTCCTGGTGAACAGGAATGTGCTCCCAACAACTTGCTACAGGTAGCAGCTGGTGCAGGCCTGAGTCTCTGGGACACTTTCCTTCCCATTATTAGGAGTGCAAAGGAAAAGGACATCAGAATGTCTCTAATTCCCAGGCCCAATAAAAAAATGACCAGTGTCTGTGAAAACCTCTGGAAAACCCCAATCCTCACCATCCCATCAACTTCATAAACCTCAGTAACCTTTGCTGGTCAGCCCTGGAGAGGATCTCCGGGACTCAGTGTCTATCACATAGACCTCTTCCCTGGGAAAGGAGCTCCCTGCATTAGGGCAGCAACCAGTGAGCACTAGGATCACAGATGGCCAGGATCTGTCCCCCATTCATGTTTGGTGTGGGAAGTGCTGGGAGAAGCACCCCCATGCTGGGCAGGATGTGCTCCTGGGTGAACTACGGAATTCCTCAGCCTCTAGCTAGGCAGAGATCTCAATCAGGTGTTTCTTGTTTGTGTGTGGATGCCTAGGAATAAAGTGGAGGGGTATATAAGGAGTATTAGCAAAAGGAAGGCTGAGGAGGTGATGGGGGAATAGGTTTAGAACCTGTCACCTTCACAAGTGACCCTAAAGTCCCTGCATCTGCCCTGGAGAAGGTCCCTTTCCTGTTGGTGAGAATGAGGAGGAGCATGGTGCCACTGAATAGAGTCAAGTTGATCCATTTCTAGGGAGTCACCTAGGAGGCCAATGGAGTGTCTGCAAAGGATGCACAAGGGGCCTCTCAGAATCAGAAAAAGCTGAGGTGTCACAGTCAACTGGGAATCCTGGTGTACTGAAAATGAGATTTCTCTGGGTAGAACTATGACTAAAGGAACGGAGCAAGAAATTCACTCAGGGACATTTGCAAACTGCACAATTTCCCTGCCCAAGGGCCCTGAGCTGTGAGCATTTGTTCGCAGATTTCCTCTGAGTAAGAAACTGGGGGTCCTCAATCCTGCTGTCATTTTCCCTCCCCCATTCTCCGCTTTGCTTTGCCTCCACAGCATCTGCATCGCGGAGACCAGGCATGAACTTCAATCCTGGTGCCCACATGTCTGCATTCAGGGGCCTACCCTTTCTTCCAGCTGCCCCTGTGCCAACACACCAGCCATTCTGGGAGTTGCCCCTGGCACCAAGGGTGACTGCACCTATCTCCCAGGGTAACCCTCTAGTGCTGTCCACTTACCCTGGACAGTCATATGTGCCAGGGCTGTCCACCTCTGGAAAACATGGGCCACAACTGAGGCCAGTGGGGCCTCCTCATATTCACAACATTATCCACACTCAGACACCCCTCAACTGGAGGGCCCCAGGGGCCTTCTGTGGGGGTGTGGAGCATCCTGCTCCATTCCTCACAGCACCTTCTGCCCTGAGGACCACTGTACCTGCCTCAGACAGTGGAGGGATTCAAAACTATGGGATCCACTGGCACCTGGGCCTTCGCCCTCCAGCACCACGACCATTTGCCCAGATGGCCCCCATCATGTTCCCAATGAATGCACGCCAATGGCCAGGTACAGTGTACGGGGAGGGCACACTACCCACCTTCCCAGCTGCAGTGCCACTAGATGACTCCAGCAGACCTCCCAGCGTGTATGAGAACTTCCGGTGCTGGCAGCGCTTCAAGACCCTGGTCTGCAGGCACCTTCCTCAGACTCCTGATGTGGAAGCACTTTCCTGCTTCCTCATGTGAGTGTTCTCCTCAGGCTCCCCCTTGAGCTCTGTCAGGAGGAAAAGCATGGAGGCTGGGATGTAGGGGAACTGGACGAAAGGTCCTGAGGGTGAGGGGACAAGCTGAGACCAGGGAATGAAACGTGCCTTATGTCCGGTGCCTATCACAGCCCTGTGAGTGCAGGCAATCTTTGTCTCCAATGATCATCACCATCACATGGAGGACTCAAGGTCAGAGGAGGTTCCTGGGGGTAATGTGGGCCAGGAATCGAAGTTGGCTGTCTGACTCCATGCCTCCCCCAGTCATTTCACCTTCCACCATAGACCTGATTGTTCTCAGCACCAGGGACATCCCAACCACAAGTGGGTTTAGTGGTGCTGGCTCCAACACAGAAATCTATGGCTCCCCATACACATTGTCATGAACTCCTGATCAGGACCCTCTGGTGATGTCACACTCGAGGGGAAGCTGTCTTTGGATACTGCATGGGCATGTTCAACTTTGTCCCAGTTTGTAACTGCTCCCAGGCCATTCTGTGCCCTGTCTTCAGTCAGCCTGGGCCACCATGATGCTATGGAAAATTTGTGAAAAAACAAAAAGGCATTCCTTTCTCACAGTTCTTTAGTCAGGATTCCCAGGTAAAGGGTAACTGACCTAAAATCCCATGATTGCTCTCTCTTCTCCTTGCTTGAAAAGACAGCTGGCTCACCTGTGTCCTCACAGTGTCTCCTCCTTCTCCCAGAAGAACACTAATGCCCTCATGAGGCGCCACCCTCAGGATCTCATCTAACCTTCTAAGCACTAAATGCAGTGTCCAGATACCATTCCATTGGGGGTTAGGGCTTCAACAGGTGAATGTTGGGGGATAAAAACATTCATCACATAGTACACCTCAATGATATTTGAGGAATCCAATCACAATCATGCTGGTCAATGCAGCCCTTGGTGTTCAAGTTTTGTATAAGTCTCCTGGAGTCCCAATGTCAATACTTTGAGTTGAACATCATGGGGCAAATAAAACAAAGGTAGGAAATTATGCTGTTGGTCTACTGATAAAGGAGGGTGACCTTGTGGACACTGATCCTGATGAATTCCAGCCCAGTGCTTCGGTCTCTGTCCCGACGAGAGCCCACCATGACCATGGAAGAGGGCCTGAGGAAGGGTTTGCAGGAATGGCAGCGCACCAGCAACTTTGATCGGATGGTCTTCTATGAGACTGCAGAAAAGTGAGCCAGTTTTCAAGGCCCAGAGCCTACTGATGGGGGATCATGGTTTGCACAGCAAGGTCTGGTACAGACTGTCACCTACCTATGTTTTGGCTCCGAGGCATCTAGCTCTCCAAATAGCGGCTCCTTCTAGCTTGAGGCCTGGGCATTCTCTCGGCAACAATCCCAGAAACTCCAGGCTCCATACTCTTGATTCCAACTCTGCCTTGAGGTTCAGGGTCAGGATGGGGAGGAGGTACCAGCCCAGCCAGAGGGTCTGCTGCTGCTTTGCTGGCTCTGCAGAGGGGAAAAGTTGCACTAGATTCACTCGGGCCACCTGCCTGGGAACTGGTACCTCTTTCTAGAGTGAGGTCCATTATAACTCATCAAAGTGGCCACTACTTCAACCTGATGTTCCAGAAGAGGGTGGTGGTGGGGAGTGCATTGTCAGGGCCAGCCACCACCTCAGGTGCCCCCAGGACATGTCTCTGGTCCTTACTGCCTTTGCTCTATGTAATCCCAGCCTTTCTAACAAGGGAAGGGAAGAACCCACCCTCCTTGGAAGAAACCCAATGTTCTCAGCTTAGCTTTCACTTCCACATGACCCTGCCTGTAATTTGGTCTCCCAGGTGATCCTTTCAGGGCCCAAGGTCCCAGCCTCGGTACCCCTGAATTGGGTCAGGACCTCTGGTGTTCCCTGATATAAATCACATCCCTGACCAGTTTCTACAACTAAACTGATGATGTGGTTCCTCCTGGCAGAAACAGGAGTGAGCCAGAACAAGGATCAGCTAGGGGCCCTGCCTGGGTCCCTCAGATCTGATTCCCTTAAGGTGCTAGTTGATGTAGTGTTTCCCGAGAACTGTAGTTCTTCCTCTGTAGCAGCTCCCTCCTGTCACTGGCCGGACCTACTCCAGGACGCAACTCCACATTCCTGCCACTAGCTCCTGACTGGTAGCTTAGAATACTCCATCGCCTAGAATCCCACACCAGCACCTGCCTGGTATGGCTAACCTGATTCTCAGCTCAGCCTGTGCCTGCCTTACCCAAATCCCATCAAGGTTCATGGAGTTTGAGGCTGCAGAGGAGATGGAGGATCCAAGGATGCAGTTGTCAGGGGTCTTCCAGTGCCGACCTCCTCCTGCAACTCCGAGGCTGGAAATCCGAAGGCCTCCAGTCCCTGAGGCTGTCCAACAGCCAGGTAGGGTACCCACATTCACACAGTAGTCCATGATAGTGTCCAAACAGTGAAAAAGGCCAAGGCAAGTTGTTGTCCCAAATAAGAACTTTTCCTTCAGTATTGGAGATTCACTCTTACAAGAAAAAAAGCCCCTAACACCTGAGGTCCCTGCCACCCAGCTATGAACTGTGTATTGACTGGGCCAAGTACAGATCTTCTTTCTCTCTTTGTTTATCCAAAGAAAGAACACAAGATCTGCCTTGGACTTGGGTCCCGGTAGGGTAGAGTGCGCAATAAGAGTCACTACAAATGTCCTCCCACTTGACTCTCCTAGATGTTGCATCTGGTGCACTATTATATCCCTCGGTTCCTGGGTCAGGTTGTCCTCATGCATGGCATACCAGGTTAGGTCCCCTGAACCCCTGAACCCTGCCTACTACCAAGTGTTTGGGATGAACATGGAATCCTCATTCACACACCACTCTGGTCCTCCCTGTCCTAGTGTGCACCTCCAGAAAGACCAACCCTAAGGTATGGTCTGCCCGCTCATTAGCAGCCAAAACCAAGGCACCAGAGACCAAGGTGCCTGAGACAAAGGCACGCAAGACCAAGGCACGCAAGAACAAGGTGGCCAAGACCAAAGGGAGATCCCACCTGAAGCCATCCAAGAGTACATGGACATCATGGATGAGCTATTCGGGCCTACGAACTTTGCCACGTGGGAGCCCTCCTTCTTGTCTACAGAAGAGCTTGCTGCAAACTTGGGAAAGGAAGGACTAGAGCAACAGCCAATACAGGATGATTTATACCCAGATCCAAGTCTCCTGAGCTATATTGATGAGAACTTTGTCAACAAGGTGAGCTGGGCCTACAATCTTGGTGTATACAAGGTTTTGGCACTCATGGAATTGAGTTTCCTGGCTTAGAATCTCAGATTTTTTTTTTTTTGGTGTGTGTGTGGGGGGGGGAGAGAGAGAGGATGTGCATGCACACGTGTGCACTCATACATGGGTGTAGCTGGTACTTGGGATATAACAACCCCATGGTGCAAATGAGCATGGGATTATTATTGCTTCCTCTTTCTCCTAGAAGTCCTGCTGACTTGTGGCCATTTCCCCGCAAGGTCACTCACACTCTCTTCCATCTCATCCCAGGCAGAGAATATGATTCATCCTCGCTTCCTGGAAGAAATGCTTTCCTCCAAACCATATATAAATATCTTGGCCCTAACAAAAGAACTGGAGCAGCAGGAAAGACTCACCACTGACCAGGTAGAAAGCAGAAGGAAGGTCTCCCAGTAGACCAGGGGTAGGTGGTACAGAAGAGAGGCAGGGACACCTGATAAAGAAGAGCAGGGACACCAGGAATAACAGGGGTTGGGAAGAAACAAGAGATAGACAAGGAGAAAAGGGCACCAGGTAGAACAAAGGAAGTAGACACATGAGGTTTACCAGTGTTTCAGAATAGACACCAAGGCACAGAGATACATGGCAGACTAGGAGACAAAGGGACACAAGTATACAGGAAAGGGAGTTACCACAGGTGGAGAGGGGAGCAAGGGATAGCAGGTAGATGAGGAAGGCACAGGACCTTACTCATGTGGCCCACAGGACATTGTCATTATCCTGTCTGTGATGGCTCCCTGAGTGAGTCTGTTCCAGACACAGGAGGTAGGATGGAAAAGAAAACAAAAGGAAGGAGACACAAGAGCCATGGAAGGGCTCAGGATATCAAGCAGAAAGGAAGCAAAGGAGGGTGGCTAGCAGATACTCAGTGTGTCTGTCTGAGAATAAGAAGAGTGATAGCTCCACTTCCCACTGAAATATGATTGTTCCAGTCCCTATGGCCCATTTCATGCATGATGAAGAGTTGGCCAGTGCCCATATCCTCCTTCAGCTTGTGAAGAAGCACCTTTGAAGGTGCCTCAAGTTCATGGTATGTTCCAACTGGACAAAAAAAAATCTTCTGAGGCAACTGCCAACCAAGGTGCAGTGAAGCAGAAACATTGCACTGATCAAGGGACCAGCATGGAGGACTGGTCCACAGAGGTGGCTTTCCAGGTTGTGAAGAGGAGCAGGGCCACTGGGTTTGAAGGACACTGCTATTCTCCAAGACTATCACTGGTCTTCCTCATTGGGGGCCATCCACTCCAACCATCCTCCCTAGAACCACATATCCTCCTCCTTAAACCTGGGGAACAAAGGCATAGTGGGTCCCAGAAAAGCCACTTCTTTTGGGTGGCTACATAAGACAGCCAATGGCTGCAGTGTGGACGAGGACCTCCAAAGCCTGGATTTCCTGCTTAGCTCCAAGCACTGACTGCTGCCCTGGGAACTGTCCCAGAGTCAGGGCCCTAGAATGGAAACCCTATGCTCAGGAGATCAAGCAATCCAGGCCCCACCTCCCCAGAGAAGATGCCTCAGCTCCCACCCTCTTTCAGGTGCTATGTCCATGGAAAGCACTCTCACTGAATGCTCATGCAATGTGGAAAAGATGCCCTGCTCTGGGTCTCCCCTCCAGGCCACCAGAGGACACGATGTGGATCTGGAGCTGGTTTGAACCTCACAACCTCAAAAGAGGAAGGGCATGTCTTTGGGCAACCAAAAGAAGAAGAGGACTTGAGGACAGTCGTGGTGGCTGGTGGCCTCTGGGGTGGCTGCCCCTCAGTCAAGATCTCACCTTTGCTTCATTCTGTGCTGGTAGGGCCAAAGGTTCTTCCTCACACAGGACAGTTCCTGTGGGTTGTCAGGAAAAAAGGGGCTGCGGGAGGTACTGAGAGGGGAGGGTCACAATGTTCAATCCTGTGTGGGAAGTTGTACCTTGTTTGACTGTCACTGGGAATAAAGGCAGTTTGGTAAGAAAAAAAATCTTCTCCAGCTGCTGCCTTCTGCCATGTTGTCTGTGCACCTCCATGCAATCAGAACCAAGATGGGAGAACTGGGGTTGCCAGGACCCAGGGCACATAAGCGGCCATCTATTGGGTCTTGTTTCCAGAATTAGACTGCTCCTCCCCCTAATCCTGGGAGAAAACAGACAATATCCCAAAACCCAACTCATCACCCCATGGAAAAGGCCTCTCTTGGTTTAGGGGATCTTCTCTGTACATTTCTCCATGATCTGTGCCCCTTAAACATCTCCCTTACCAATCATCTGAGGGCCTGCTATGAGAGAAATCACAAAGAGGCAAAGCACATCTCCCAGCTCTGAGGTCTGAGGACTAACTGATGGATCTCAGATCTTCATGTTAATAGCCCTGAGACTGAATGTCAAGAACCCTCAGGTCCTAGTGGTAGCAACTCTCATGTTGCCTTCTTAGGACCAGTAGCCAGCTGCTTCCAACAGTTCCCTGGAGATCATCTGACAGCTGCACCTAGCAGTTCCTGCAGTTCTCCACTGATTTGGGACACTCTCTATGCTCGCCACCTTCAGCCTGACCTGCCTGGTTTGCCAGTTTTCAGTGCAACCAACTTGACCTAAATGTATCATCATGTCAATTTTCACACAAAAGAACCAAGTTTACCCTTCTTCTTAAGGAGACTGAGACTTAAAAGATACTACAAATTATACTACTATTTACTCAGTAGATGGAAGCAAAATTGAACTCAGGCTGTCCTGACACAAAATACATGTGTTTAGCACCTTGAAAAGAAAGAGGAAGGGAAAGAAAGAGGAGGCTACAATGAAATCCTGATTGACACAAACAAATATTTTAAAATATTGCACTATGTGGTACAATCTTTGAGAAGCCAATGTTTCTGCAAACATGCTCATCACTGCACCCTAGAAATTTTCTTGAGTAGCCAGTGGGAAGCATGAATTTGCCATGGAGATTGGTAATAGAGACCCAGGGAGCATATGCATATGCCAATAAAGATTGTCTAGAAACCAAAAGCTACCTTCCCCAGGGATGGGTGGCCGGCTGGGGTGTAATACAAAATAAGAGGGTAAGACCATATTTGCCTTTGTAATGGTTAGCAGTTTTAATTCCTGCCGTCCTACCACCTTCACTTTCCTTTTGCAAAACATGTAAATAAGGAAGGAAATTTTGATTAATAGTTTTATTGAGATATAATTGATATACAAAGATGCATATATTTAGTATATACATTTTTATTTGTTCTAATTATTTATACATGACAGTAGAATGCACTTTGACACATCATACATAAATGGTATATAACTTCTCATTCTTGTTGCACATGATGTAGAATCACACCAGTCATGTTGTCATATATGCACATAGAGTAATAATGTCCGATTCATTCTATCTTACTACCCCCTGTTCTCCTCCCCTCCCTTCACTTGTCTCTGCCTAATACAAAGTGACTCTATTCTTCCCTACTCCCACCCCTTATTGTGAGTTAGCATCTGTATATCAGAGAAAACCTTTGAACTTTGTTTTTTTGGGGATTGGCATATTTCACTTAGCAAGATATTCTCCATCACTATCCATTTAGAGGTAAAAGCCATCATTTCATTCTTTTTAAGGCTGAGTAATATTCCATTGTATATATATACCCTGCTTTCTTTATCCATTCAATGTTGAAGGACACCTACATTGGTTCTATAGTTTAGCTATTGTGAGTTAATATATACATTTTGGTGAGTTTGAATATATACACACCTCTTTCTATCTCACTATCAAGGTAACAAGTATATCCATCACCTCCAAAAGTTTCTTCATGCCCCTATTCTGTTGTTTTGGAACTTTTTATTCACTGTGATAACTAGAACTAAAACATGAGATCTATCACCTCAACAAAAGTTTTAAGTTCGACATCCTGTATTGTTAAGTAAAGATACAATACTTTACAGATAATTTCTAGAATTTAGTCATCTTTACTGTCTGAAATTTTAGAGTCCTTGAACAAGTCCCTTTCTTCCCTTCCTGAAAGCCTCTGGAAAACACCATTCTACTCATTGTTTATATGAATTGGAATATTTTAAATATCACATGTAAAATGTGATATATGCCTGCAATGGGGCATTACTCATCCTTAATAAAGCAGGAAAGCCTGCAGTAGGTGACAATGTGGATGAACATGGAAGATATTGTTCTAAATGAACTAAGCAGGTAAAGAAGAACTACTCATTTTCTTGAACATCTCAAGACAGTGTAAACATGGGAGAATACAACTGAGCCTCATATAGACCAAAATAACTCTTGAGAATTCAGTTATCTTTTTTTAAAGCTCTATTTAGTTTTTTACAATATCTTTATTCTTATGTGGTGCTAAGGATTGAACCCAGTGCCTCCCACATACGAGGCAAGGACTCTACCACTGAGCTACAGTCCCAGTCCGAATTCAGTTATCTTTACTGGTCAAAAAATACTTAGGTAAAGTAGGCCTGAGGTTGCTAGAATGCAAGTTTGATGAGAAAGAAGAATTTCTTAGTTATTTTCTCAATTTTATTTATAATATGAAATTGAGGCACATATGTAAAGTATATATATCTATAAATGAATTTGGAATAAAATATAAAATATTTCAGGACACAGTAAGAAAAAATAAACCAACAAATGCTTATTATTCTGTATCTAGCCTTGATTCTAATATTACTTACAAAGAGGAGGTTTTCTTGGGTCTAGACAGTGTGATTCCAGCTAAGGGAAATCCAGCTCAGTGAGTCAGAAGACAGTACTCCAGGTCTGGCTTTTCCTCCTTAGCTGAGCAACTGATCTTTCTTGGCCTCAGTTCATTCTTTGGGGACAGATGTTTGCTTCATTGAGTCCAAAACCTATATACAAGTAATCAAATTGCAGATGCTTATCACAGTTTAGTAGAGCCAAAATATGCACTAGTCAATTTAAGAATCTGTTGAGTACCCCATCCTCTTTGTTTTGTGCCCTTAGTCATTGTGATTTACTAGTTCTGCTCTTCTACCCCAATCCCACTATATCTGTTTTCATACCATGTCTTTTGATTCTGGAGAGACAAGGCTGGGGTTTGCACCTTAAAATTATACCTCTATATTCTACATATAGTATATCTTTTTCCTTTTCAATCTTTCAGTAGCTTCAAGGATCAAATTACCCTTTTTCTTTCCTTCTTATTTCTCTATTTCTTCTCATTTATCTAGTCTCATTCTGACTACCATAATAGCATATTGCCACACCGTATCTTTTTTTCTGAAATTATCTCTTGCTGATTACACTCCTACCACATATTTATACCCTACATTTTCTTTTGCAAGTATCTGTATTTGAACTGAGATTACATAAGATGGATTTTGTTTGACAATCAAAACCCCAGAGGCATATTTATTTATCTAGTGATTTATCGAAAATACACTACTTATTACTAATTAATTGTATTATTACACTCAATGGCAGTACCAATGTTCTCTGTATTCTTGACTCAAGGTTTAAACATTTTTTTTCTTCTACTATATCCTCTTTTTTGTCCTAAAAACTATTAATAGTACACAGTTCTTCATTGATGCCCAAATGCAGCCAAGCTAAGATGCAAGAAGAAGAGACATTGTAGTTCCTCCTAAAGAAGCAAATACTATTAAAAATAATATGGATTATTGAAAGTAAAAGACATTAAGAATTTTTTTTTAAATGGATGTTCCAAAAGGCATTTAAATAAAAGTCTATGAAGTCTTTGATATATCATGTCTTCCTTTTAACTGTAGAAATAGTGATACATTTGCATAAGAAAGTGTGTCTATAAGCAAGGAAATTAAACAAATACCCATCTTTTGAAAAATAACTAGGATTTATCTAAAGAGAGGATATTGAATAGTATGAAGTAAATCTCCATGTATGATAATAAAGAAAGGCTATGAGACAATGTGGAATTTTTTTAAAGTAAGTTACAAACATTAAGTGAAGATATAATCCCACTTTTTATATAATGCATGCTTCGTATCCAGGAAAGTGGCTATGATTTTAAATTATTCAAGAAGGATGAAGATATTTTATGAATTTAAAGGATTCTTAAAATGCACTGTAGAGTTAACAGTTTGAGCATTTATTCGACTGTCAAGGTACACGCACAGATTCTGAAAAGTTAATGGTAGTTATTCCAGGGAAGCAGGATATTGGGGAAGACAGATAAAGAGATGTAGTTTTCACTTGATATCTAGAGTTTTTAAAGTGAAAAACCACATCTTATTTATAACAGAATACCATACATCTCAAAATTAGAAGGGAGGAAAGGGGGGAAAGGAGAAGAATTAGGGAGTAAATTATATGCCTGCATTAAATTATGTGCCTGTATGCCATAAGTCATCCCATGCAGTCCTCTTGTGTATGAAAACATGATGTATCTATTAAAAATAAGTAAATAAATAGAAGGAAGATCAAAAGAGTAGAGGGGGAGGATCAAGGGTAGGAGGAGGGGATAGATGAAAAGTACTGGGGATTGAAATGGAGCAAACTATGTTATATATATTTATGAATATATCAAAATGAACTCTAATACTATGTATAACTATAATGCACTAATACATTTTTAAAACATAACAATGTTGAACAGAGTTATATTATCTCCTCAATTGATAACCCAGGTAATATATTCTACTTTATCCCTTCCTACATCACAGACTCTTCCTTGACCTATGTAAACATTTATTATATGATAAATGCATAAAATATTGAATGGGTGTTATTAGATTTCAATTTGAATTCTAATTGGACTAATGCATATGACCAATTATAGGAGGAGTAATGTATTTGAGTTCTTTGTAGTTGACTTCCATTTGGTAAATGGAAATGTGTAGGAAATGTAAGGTTATTAGATCAGATTTAGAGCAACAACAACTTAGACCCAAGCTTTGTTTGGCCTCAGAAAAGGTGATGTTATCCATATCAGTTGAGTCTACCAACATGATTTAACAGCCCTCTGTTAAACCATCTCCATAAAGAGCAGCTGTTTCTTCCAATCTGTCTCTTCTGTGTTGTCCCTAAGTATATGTTCATCTACACATTAGTCTTTGTGCTTTGATATTGTTTAAAATGGGCAAAGGTGTTTCACAAGTATAAAAAAAATTCAAAGTTATTTTAAGGCGTGTTATCTTGAACATGATTTAAACTGTAGATGTTTAATGTTTTCAATGGCTTAATGCATAAAACCTGCCTGTTATTTTTGGCTGCTTTATTTAGATCATCTGCTCCAAAAGAATAAAAAGCTCAACAGTGGATGGAGAATTGTCTATTCCTCATGTGTCAATAATTTATTTATTCTCTTTATCCAAGACTTCAGGTCGTTGCAAAACTCTTTATCTATTAATTTTCCAATACAAGAGAAAGCCAATATTTGGTGTTTGGCTTTATGAAAAATCATCACAGGGAACTATGTTTTTTGTTCACTTATAGTTTCCTAATTTCACATATGTTAAAATAGATTGCTAGTTACATTTATTTTAAGGACCTTGGTTTTCTGTTCCTTCCATGGAAGGACTAGTATCCCATAAGGAGTATTTTTGGTGACAGTGGACAAGTCATACATTTTTAACAGTTCAAGTGGTTAAATAAGCATTACCTAGCATTATTTACCTACTCCCTCTTAAATTAAGAGTGAGTCATGACCAGAAATGAGAATTTAAAAAGCCAGTCACTTTGGTTACTGACTACATCTATTTTTTGGAATGATTTTGCAGTTCTTATCTTAATTTTTTGCAACATAATACACCAGGGATAACCTTGTACTTTAACTTTTCTTGTTCATTTCATGACCATGAATTTGTTCTCTCAAGAATTCATTCTACCATTTTTTCCAACACCTCTAACAGTAACAACAACAGTAATAACAACTAGTATTTATCAAGTTCTTATTGTGGTTCAAGTTACCATAGTAACTAGCTAATTGCATTTCTAGCCACTAAGATTGAAGTTGATTTCCATTTTGTCTTTTCAAGCTCCCTATTATAGGATGTTTTACTTTTACCTTATTGGGATAGGAGATAATATTTTTGAGTACCTATTAAATACCAGGCATTTGTTGGGAATTTTATGTGTTACCTTGTTCAGTCCTCACATAAACAACTTTATTTTCATTTTAGGTTTGGGGAAACTTAAGTACCAATAATGTAATAATTTTCCTGATGTTACTGTTGGCAAGAATCCAGGGGGCATTCAAACTCTAAATTATAAAACCCATAATTATTGCAACATTTCCCTCATTGACTAATTACCTTAATAACTGAGAATATCTACCATGTATTGTCATTCTTCCTCTTAATATTTCTGTGATCATCTCTTCTCCACCCTTTTTATGATTTTTTATGTCTTCAGTAACCATCTTAGATCATCCCATGATCAACCCCTATGTTCTTCATTTCTAACCCATCCTGAGTAAAACTAGTAAATGTTTCCCCCCCCCCTGTGGATATGTTTTCCTACTGCCCCTTCTTAGCTAAAGAATCTATGTTACATCCATCAAGGTCAAATTAGAGATTCAGAGTTTTGACTTACACTTGATCCAAACTGCATGTCCAAAATGATTATTTAATTCATTCATTTCACTCACAACCATCAGTTTACAGGTCCTTCACTCACTCTACTCTTTGCCATTCCTTTCCTACTTCCATAAGTCCCTTTCCTCATCTTCTTGGCCAATCCTACTCTATTCAAATTTCCTGATCGAGTTCTTTTCTTTCAAAAAAGCCATCTTACCTGTCCACAACCCACTAGATTCTCTTCTTCTCTGAGCTCCTGTAGCATTTGCAGTGTACACCTTGCTTTATCTATTGCCATAAATTTTGTCTTTCATCATTTGCACCTCCAAGTATTAGACAGTACACTTTTGAGGACGGAGGCCCTCTGTGATTTTTTGGAGCTTGGTACATGGTGTACACTCAGTGCACTGTGTCTTACATAAGCAGAGTATTTAAAAGTGATAATTATTCTTTTATATCCCTATACCTTCCCTGAAAACTTTGACAATAGCTTGTTTATACCACATGGAAATGGGGCTGAAAACCTTTGATATCATATGAACCTACAAGAAAACAGCAAATACTATTTAACTCTTAGTTTCCATACCTAATAAGTCTGTCACACAAAATTAGAATCAGACTTACATGCTTTCAGCTTTTGGAATTTGCCTAGAGTAACTCTAAACAAAAGTTTGATATTTAATCCTGGTCTGCTGAATTTAAACTACAATATCTAGGCATAATGACAAAATTTGCCTAGAGTAACTTTGAAAACATCATGCCTACTTTTGAAAAAAATAATGAGTTAAACCACAGTTTGTCAGTAAGTTTCTTACCTACAGTCACGATTCTTTCTTATTTCCAAAGGGCATGCTTACAAAGTCCTATATTAAGAATTTAAAATCCCCCCTATCTCTCTGAAATGTGATCTCTTATGAAATAGGCTGGAAAGGTTCTGAATAGCCAAAAATGGTATGCTTTACTTTGAGTTTTTCATGGGCTGAAACTAACACTTGAACTATTGCCAAGGTAGTGACTTCTGTGAAGATTTTTATTGCACTCCAAAGAAAATGGGTGATGTGACAAGATGTAAAGTACATGACTGGGAACTCAGGGCTCAGATATCCTGATGGCTCTTGAGTAGCAAGTCAGGCAACTCAACTCACTGTAATATGAGAACAAAGGACAATGCCTCTAAAGGAATTTAATTTCTCAGGAAGGGCATGCACTGTATGTAGGAAGCATTGTTTAACCTTTCAATATTTTAAAACACATTGGCATCATTAATGTAGGGCCATTTAATGATCTATAAAATTCCAATAGAAAAATCTATGAACAGTGGAGGATAATACTGAGGTCACATGAAAAAGGGCACAAAGTGATCAGATAATTCCCAGAGATTTGCTGAGCACTTCAACTGGGGCATCTAATAGGAGAGTGATTATCTATAATTCAAAATGAACAGCAACACTTCTGCTTTGTTTCTACATTAAAATTACATCTACATTTTCAGTATGCCAAAGACATAATCTAAATTATATGACAGCATAGTAATACAAAATACATCTCAAAACAAATGGAAAAAAATCTTACTGTTTTAGATGCTTTAATCTTATTTAATCCACTGACCAATTCTGTGGTTTAAGTGTTTGTATCTTCATTTTACAGATAAGTAAATTAATCCTTGGAAAGATTAAATAATTTGCTCCAGGTCAAAGTCACTAAGAGTGTGAGCTAGGAATCAGAGAGCTCATTTACTTCCCTCATTCCCTATTTGAGGTTTTGAGAACTCCATGAATAAATAAATCCAGTGCACATTCTTTAAAGTTTGACACAGTCATAAAACCTGTAAATCTTGTTTACCGTGATTTTTTTTTCCCTAAAAACTCAGAGCTGTTTTTCTGTAGGTTTTGGAGAATGTTGCATTTGTCAGGGATATCAATTCTAACTAAATTGAAAGGGTCTGCCAGGGAAGTTGTTTATAATCCAGTTCGAGGTCAAGCACGCTTACCCAAGTTACAGAGCATGCTTTGTGTCATAGATTCAAAGAGGAGCAAATACATTTTAGCTTCTAAATTTAGGAGGACACATTTATTTTTTTAGTTGTCAATGAACCTTTATTTATATCCAGTGCTGAAAATCGAACCCAGGGCCTCACACATGCTAGGCAAGTGCTCTACAACTGAGCCACAACCCAAGTCCCTGCTGTATCTTTTTATAGCAAAAACAAAAAGACCATCCACTACATGTTTTGGTAGCAAAATTAAAAATGTTTGATATTTAAAGACATAGTCGTGGAATAAGAAAATAGTAAATAAGAAACCCAGAGATAAATATATAGCTAGATACACAGTACAACGTGATTGGGGAGCACTTTCTGAGAGTCCTACTGTTTTTCTCTCAACCTGCGTTCATAATACAGATGCCAACTTTCTTCACCACAGCAAGCTAAGAAACTCAATCTTAGATTGCTAAGACCCAAGAAAAAGAAATTAAAGTTTCCTCTTTTACTACCTAGGCCTTCTTGATCTGTTTTTGACCACTGATGGAAATATTGCTTCATTTCCCAAAACCCTTCAAGAACACACCACACACAGCAAGTGCTCAATGTCGGGGGCCGGCAGACCCATAGATGTGCTTTGGTTAAGCTACGAAAACTTGGAGGCAATAACATAAATGAAGACAGTGCATTAAACTCTTGGGTTTAATTTCTCAGGAACACTGGCCCCCAGCCTGCCATTAGCAAGTGTGTTTTCCTGAGTAATTCTAACTCCCTCCAACTATTCTCCCATGCTCTCCCAAAAAGTTCACTACCTGCAGGTTGGCAGATTCTGAATTTGAGGCTGTTTCAACAAAACTTAAGACTCCTGAGGAATTGTTTGTACAATTGTTTTATCAGAAAATGCCAAAAAACAATCTCTGGGAAGATTTTTCTGTCTCAGGTAACTGATCATTTTCATACTTTCCTTTGTATTATAGTTTCCATAGATATAGATCTAAATGAGATTAGACTGAATGTTGTATTGAGTATTGAAGTTTACAAAAGGCTATGAAATAAATAATGGCAGAGTGTATGTGAATGAACTCCTTTATGCTATCCATTCTTTTCTTATATTATAAAGTATGTTTTAAATTAATTACTGCCCTTTGACCTATGGCTTTATATTTTTTATAAAAATTATAAGAATTACTATTTATGGGGCTGGGGTTGAGGCTCAGTGGCAGAGTGCTTGCCATGCACATGTGAGGCATTAGGTTCAATCTTCAACATCACATTAAAAAAATAAACAAAATAATTATATTGTGTCTATGTATTGCTAAAAAAAATGTTTTAAAAAGAATTACTATTTTAGGGACTGGGATTGTGGCTCAGCAGTAGAGTGCTCACCTAGCATGCACGGGGCCCTGGGTTCGATCCTCTGCACCACATAAAAATAAACAAATTGAATAAAGGTATTGTGTCCAATTACAACAAATAAATAAATAGAATTACTATTTTAAAATATATCCATAGAGTTGAGAATTTTTTTCTATAATGACAGTGTCTATCATCTGTCTATCTATTTATCTAATTCATATGAAGAGCCAGCAGAGTAGGTGGTAACAAAACTCCCCATCAAAATTTATTCCATACTCTTAGTCCTTTTTGTAACATTGATATGTTTGCTATATTTAATTACAGATATCTTTTTAAGGTTCAAAAATCTCTTAAAACTTCTGAGAAGGATTTGAGGAATCAAAGGGATGCAGTTTCTTGTGTAAAAAAGGGTAGAGAATTGTTAAGTAACTCTGCCAAGGTCATGTCAACTCCAGTTACTGGCAACATATTTTATAATACTCACTGACTGCTCACGTTAACATTGCCCATGATGATTAAATGGAGGCACTAAATTATCTCCTCTTCTGGTTTATTTGGTAGAGATAACAAGAGAGAAGGCTGTGTGTGCACTCTGGTGCATTCTCCTTTCATCTCTCCCATGCCTTTTATTTCCTCTTTCAGTATTATGTTTGAAAACCAAGAGCCCATCAATATTTTGTTTGTGAGCTGTTTGTCCAATCCCCACCTTTCTGCTACTACCTCATTCACTACTCTCTCTCCACTAGGTTTCCAGGTAGAGAAATTCCTTCATGACCTGTACCCTTGGGGATGTTCACCTGTCTTTAAGCCCAGTACTACCCTTCATTTCTTGTTCTGCCTGCCTATAACAAGCAGCTTTACAGTGCATGTGGATATTCTCAGGCTCCTGAAGTTCCATTCTCTGACCTTGTGCAATTCTAGAGAACTTTACAGGCCTCACCTGGCCACTTCTCTTTTCTGAGTCCACTTCACTGAGATGAGACCCAGTAGGAGGGCTTTCCTATGTAGTCATCCTGGGTGTATGGGCTGTGAATCAGGTATTTCTATAGCCATTGCCTTAGATGCCCAAGCAGTCATCTAGGATGTTGGTGTTTTTAGTGGGTCTGGGAGTAAGAGTGCAGAAAAAGGAAGTAAGACAAGTCATTTATGGAGAAGAGGACAGAATGGAGTTGCCTGTCCTCTCCTTTTGGTAATTCCTAAGGAATAGGTCTATTTTATGCAGCCCAGTATCTGGCTGGGTCTTATTTCAGGAAAAACTGACAGATAACCCTCAATCTGTTTCGTGAACTGTTGCCGTCTGAATTACCAGCTTAACTGGAAGCTCTTTTTTGTTGATTTTCTCGTCTCTCCTCTTAGTAAAGTCTCCAGGTCTATTTTTGCAGAGACTGCAGGCTCATGAAGTGAGAGTCCTGCTCTTCACACTCATTCCCTTTCATTGTTGCTCCTTTGTGTCTCCTCTCTATGGATTCTTGGTCCCCAATTTTCAGTGGTGGTCTAGTGTAGCAAGAAGGTCTTTTAATCACCATCCCTCCAATACTAGGATACTGAAGCTCACACTCATAATTTTGTTTGCAAGTTGATTCTTGCTAGGGAGGATTATCATGTCATGATATTAAACTAAATACATCTTCCAAAGGATGGTACTTTTTTGTGTGTTATTTTAAGAACGGTCTTTTTCTCTTTCTGAAAATGTCACAAGGGCCATCAGTGGAAACAACTGTGGTTCCAATTACTACAGATATACATTCAAATGCCCAATTGTCATATAGGAACTTTCTGTCAATGCTGTGACTCAGAAGAGCAATATTATGCATCCATTTCTAACTCTATCACTGGAACTCTCTTTTCCACCACTTATCAAACAAAGCTTTCTCTATGTGGATCACAAAAGGGTCAACATCTTCTGAAAATAATTACAAATGGAAAAACTACAAATACTCTATATAAATGGATCACAGAAAAACTGACATTTTGTGCATGGAATACCAAAGGAAACACTTGCAGACAGGAGTTTTCCATCACACACGTATAGAAAAATAGAATGATCAATCAGACTATGTTGTTACTGACCTGGGAACACTTGGCTGAAGAAAATTCTCCTCTGACAAATCTAGAAAATAATGCAAACACCACAAATGAGAAGTTTTTAAAAATAAGCTATTTGAGTCCTGTCCACGTGTCTGAGGCACTCAAAGCCAACAGAGGACAAAAGTAAGCTGGAAACCTGCCATTTCCCCATGTCTCCCTGCCTACTTAGCATTTCTGACTTTGTCTTTCTTTGTACACAAAGGAACCTGCCTTATTTAATAAGTACCTGTTTTTCTACCATCTTCAGGAACAGCAAATATTCAGCCCTGGGGAGAATGCAAAGGAGTGACCATCTTTTCACCCTTTGAGTTCTTTCCCTCCATTCAGGGTACAAATGTTTGTCCCCTGGTAACCAAAGTATTTCTCTTCTTTCACTTTTCTTCTAAAATCCATTCTGACCTTTGAGCTTTGTTTGGCTTTGAACTTCGTGGAGAGCATGAGAAGTGTACAGAATGTTTCTCTTTGTATTTTATAATGGACTCAATATAAATGGCAGGATATTTTTACCCAGAAAGAACATCCAGTCTAGTAAATTGCCATATGTTTATCTAAGCTATTACCCTTTGCAGTCATTAGTGATTGAGTCCTATGTGTATTTGCATTTCTGTGGCAGAGGGAGGATTAGTCTTAAAGTCTGATGAACAGGTGCTACTGCTGCGTTTGTTTCTAAAAAATGTGTGCAAGTTAGAAAACACAAAATTATTAGATTCTGAAGTGACATTGAATAAGGGGGGAAAACAGTGAAAAAAATTAATCCTTGAAGGTTTTCTAGAGGCAGTAGTTCTGTTAAAGACAATTTATGCTATTGCTTAAAGGAAGAGCCCTCACAATATTCAGGAGAACATTCAAACAGCATTAGGTAGAAATTGAATAGAAATAAACAAGTTTTTTCAATCTTAGTCTTAAAAATTGGTTCTCAGATGTTTTTAAATGATTAGTTATAATAGCATAAAAATGAATTGACCTTTTTGTAGGAATGTGTAAATTGCAAATTAAAAGACAAGAAAGATCTGAAATTGGCAATGTCTTTTTTTAATTAAATACCTTCTTTATGTTTTTAAAAGAGGAAGAATAATGAAATGTTTGATTTAATGCAAATGATTTATTTGGGGTGTAACCAGCATTGGATGTGGAATATACATTTGCAGAGAGACATAAAATAATATAATATGATAATTCAGAACAACTAAATGTATACTTCTATCAAACTATCTTGTCATTTGAACTAACAAATCCATTTGAAATCCTTAACATAGAAGAAAAATTGGCATCCTAGAACCATATAAAATCACTTTTCCAGATAATAATACCCTGGGTGAATCATAAAAATTTTGATGCAATCTACCAAAAATAACCTAAATATGGAGAGGGATCATTAGATAACTGATATGGGATGAAATTTATATTTAAATGAAGCACCCAACTATATTCTAAGACTAGATTCCCCCTGTAGTACATATTCATCATCTCAACTTTAAATTTTCCTGTGAAATGTTCCAGTGACCATTCATTGCATTCAGGATAAAATCCAAAGAATTTATCTTGTCCTTTAAAGCTCTTCCCAGTGTATTATTCCTTGACATGAGCTCAATCTTCCATTACCACAAGTGGACACCAGTGCTGAATTAGATAAGTTGGCTTCACAGGCTCTGACCTGGAGCACCCAGGCCTTGGATCATTTTGTTTGGTCTGCTGAGCCAGTTTCATCCTTTTTCTTCCATATCTGCCTCTCAAAATTGACTCTTAATTTGTGACCAGTTTCAAAATCTGCCTTTTCAAATTGGCTCTGCAAAACTGCTGAGCTAAAAGGAGCTTCCTGCTTTCTCCTCTTCCCTTAGCAGATTGCTATTAACTCTGTTCAACAAATATATCTAGTCAAGTCCCAAGTGCTTTGGATTTTACCTCTTAAGGCACAGAATGATTGCTGGCTCCTAGTAGATACTATTTGTTGACTGATTGATTTAATATTTTTGAAATTGTGTTCTCTTCTCTAAAACTGACACTGCTGACAGGTCCCCATCTTCTTACCTAAACACAAACCAGGTTCCCAGCAGGACATACGGCCTGAAGTCTTTCCTCCTCTACACTGTTGCCATAATGATCTCTCTAAAACAGAAATCTGGCTCACTCACTCAAAGGCTGAATTCCATAGGCTTCATGTGATTTATAAGGCCTCATGATCTTCTCTTTCTTCTCTAGCCAATTACCTGCAGCTTCCACTTATGTGCTTCCGGCCCCATCAAGTTTGGGGAGTTGCCTCTTCACAAGTGCCCTAAAGGCCTACATCATTCAAAAGGTGCATTATTTAATGACATTTCTTCCATGTGAATAAATCTAAACAAATATGTCAAGACACTCTGGAACAGTGGATTCACCTTGGTAGAACACGTTTCATTCCATATGCTTCTGCCCAGATGCTCTGTTATTAGTTCACATCAGACATTTCCTTAAATCTACAGAAGAACACATGATAGGGGATTGGTGAACTTCTTCCTGTCATTTTATTGCATTCAAATCCTGTTCCAAAGATTCAGATTTGGAAACATTACCTCAGGCGTTAGCCTGAGCCCTAGGAGCACTATTTAATGGGCATTTCAATTATGTTTTTATAGTGTACAGGGAAATAATTTGTACAGTCATGGTTATGGTTCATATGCCCCACCAAAACTCATGTTGAAATTTAATCCCCATTGTGAGTTATTAAGAGGATGGAAATTTAATCTTAGTATGGGATGGAGGTAATTAAGGTTAAATGAGATAACAGGAGTAGAACTGTAACAAATGGGACTCTGCTTTTAAACAAAGGGGCAGTGAGACCTGACCTAGTACATTCTGTCTCACCCTGTGATGCCCTACACCACTTTGAGAATCTACAAAGAGGCTCCAAAAAAAAAAAAAAAAAAGAACTTTTCCATTTGCAGCACCTCATCATTGTATTCCCAGAAACATGAGCTGAGAAAAAAAAACTACTCTTTATAATTTACCTTTTCTGTGGTATTTAGTAATAGCAACAGAAAATGAACTAAGACAATTGTGCACACTAAAATTACAGGATGGAAGTCACCAAATGCACTCACAGAAGTTTGAAGATAAACTTCAGACAAAGGAAGGGAGGAATTTCCCTGTCTCAGCTAAAGTGTCCACATGAAATTGCAGAAACTGTTAACTCATCAAGGTTAAAGTTAATAATCCCTTACATTTAGGAAATTTTTCACTTTTCAAATTTTGTACATCAAACAATAATTTATTTATACCTCTTAAACTTAGTTACTTTAAATTTGCATATCTGGATTTACATAAAATGAAATTGCATCATACCTATATTTTCCCAGTACTTCTTGCCATTATGTAGTTCCCTATTGCCTGGAGTTTATCTCAAACATTCTACTCTGCCACATCTCATCCACATTTCATTTGATTCCTTCTATCACTCCAGAAAGTTTTCTCCTCCATGCTGGGTTCATTATTTATTCTTGTATCATGTCTCCCCATGCAAACGTGGCCATTAGCATCACACCTATCGTACAATGAAGATTATTCATTCATTCTTGCTGACTCCATAGTGAGTACAGTGTGTGGCACATATGTATTCAAATAACATTTTTTCATAATGGAACTCATATGATACAGGTGTGTTAGTCAGATTTTCATAACTGTGAAAAAACCTGATATAAATAAACTTAGAGGAGAAAAGGTTCAATGTGGCACATAGTTAGAAAGACCATGGTCTCTTGGCGCTGTGGCTTTTGGATCTATAATTATGTGCAGAACACCATGGTATGGAAGACATGAGAAAGCAAAGCTGTTCACCTCATGGTGGCTGGGGAAGCAGAGAGAGGAAGAGGAGAAGTCAGACTCCTGATATTTCCTTTAAGAGTATGCTCCAAATAACCTGACTTTCTCCCACTAGGCCCCACCTTCTAAAGGTTTCACCATATCTCAAATATCACCACTGGCTGGAGACCTGTGGACATTCAAGATCCAAAATATAGCAAGTGGTATTTTGTGCTCAAATATCTGCTCACACTAGAGTTGGAGTTTATGGAGAAAAGTAATTGATATCCTAGGTCTATAACACAAAGCTTTGTAAATAACTATGCCCAATGTTATGTCTGGAATTAAGTTAATACCATCGCGCATAAGAATTGCTGAGATTTACCTGTTAATATAGTCATATTTCACATTACAACATTTTAGTAACACATAATACAACTGTGGTCCCATGACATTTTTCAGTTTTCAAATTTTGTACATAAAGTAATGATTTATTAATGCTGAAAAATTCCTGTGGCTTAGTGATGTCATAGCTATTGTAACTTTGTAGCACCATGCACTATCCAGATGTTTTTGGTGGTGCTCCTGTAAATGACAAACTGCTGCCAACTCTATATAAAATGATAACACATATACATTATGTGTGGTACCTAGTACTTGATAATTTAAAATGACAATAAATGATTTATACATTTACTATATTTTGTATGTTATTTTAGAGTGTACTCCTTTATTTAGAAAAATGTTTACTGTACAACAGAATACCATGTTACACTAGTAGAAACTTTATACATCTTGTGTTAACCACATCTTTTGATTTCATGAAGAGTCCACATTGAACAATTGACTCATATCATTTAGGTTTGTATTATGCTCACTCTGTGATGTTCAAACACTGACTGAATTGTGTCCTAAGATGCAACCATACAGTATCATTAGATATCACTCTATAGTCTACATATAATGTATCTGCTAATAAAACATAAAAGTAAATGATATATCAGACAAACAGAAAATACAATGTGATTTGGTAACTGATTATAATAATTTGGAAGATTATAGAAACCTTGTCTTTAAAAGTTATAGTTCTAGTATCTCAGAAATATTGTTTTGAAGAAGGGAAATTCTTAGAAAAATATGCCTATGTGTATAAATATTTAGGATAATATTGTACTTATTCCATATTACAAAAGTATGCAATGATCTCTTATTTCTGTGGAGTTTCTACTGGACAGTATGTGTGTGGAGGTGTGTATGCATATGTGTTTGTAAAAATCTTAAAGATAAATTAGCTTGGGCTTCTAAACACAGATCAGAGAACCTTACCATGACTACTGAAACTCTGAAACAATTCCCAGTGAATGGTTAAAAAGGATATCCATCTATTGATATATCTATGTATTATTTTTTCCTTTTACTGAGGAGAAGAAAATGTTAATGCACAAATCCCCTATCCCTTGTACAGTAAGAAAAATGTACTGAGTCTCATTTTTGTTTCCCTACAAGTTTATCAATTTTGATCTTGCTTTCATTGTTTCAAGTAGCAGAGTTTCAAGCCAAAGCCTTTATAATCTATTTCAACACAGCAAAGCTATCATCATGCTTTTTGAAAATAATGCCTTCCATGAAATGGTTAAAATAGACCATCCTAAATTAGAAATCCTTTATGTAGTCTCTTTCAGAACAAGCAAGTGATCTGAGATGGAGTGCATACCTGCCTTTTGGTTCCATTCACTGAGTCACACATTTTCAATTCAATAAAGTTCCCCAAGTACTTACCCTGTGCTAGGCACTGTTCTAAGTGTGAATCATTAAAATAACTGTTGTCATGTATCTTGTATCTATCTTATGTTCCTTTTAAGGAGATGGACATTAATAATTACAATGTTAATTACAATATTATAGAATGGCACATGCAGTAACATCACTGTATATAAGATTTAGCAACAGCCCAGAGATTGGAAGGATCCCCATGGAGGGAACAGACAAGAAATGAGATGTAAAATGATATCTGTGATGGGTTGTGAAGGATGACTAAGAGTTTTCTTAAGTTCAAGGACTTTATTTTTACTATAACTATGATTTAATTACCATCTGCAGATAGTAGCACAGAGAAAATGTTTCTATGGAGTTTATGAGAAAAGAAACTGATACCCTAGGTCTATAACACAAAGCTTTGTACATAACTATGCTCAATGTTATGTCTGGAATTAAGTTAATACCATCGCTCATAAGATGGGAGCAATATTAAAGTTTAATATTTATAATATTCTTAGATAAAGATTTTAAGCAATGATGTGAAAATTTTAACCTCATTACAAAGATTTTGTATTTTTAAGGTAACAGCTGGTTAAGTTTTTCAGGGTAAATTTGTACGTAAAACAATAGAGTTTAACTATTCAAATAACTTAGAAAATCTGAAAAAAGAAATAATTAGGGATATAAAGTATGAGGAAAAAGCCTCAAGGATCCATATCACTGAACTTATGTAAAGTAACTGGATCTTCACTTAATCAAACACCTATTGAGTTTCTGTTGTATGTAAGAGACCATTCAGACTTCTAAAATATAAAAATGAAAGCAATTTCTTTCTTTATTTTTTTACTTTTTTATTATTAGTTGTTCAAAACATTACAAAGCTCTTGACATATCATATTTCATACAATTGATTCAAGCAGATTATGAACTCCCATTTTTACCCGTATACATATTGCAGATTCACATCGAATTGCTTTCATTTTAGAGTCTGCAGTACAGTTACGAAGAGAACTTGCCTAATCATGGTTATGTGGTTAAGGACTATGGCAGAGATAATTCAAAAAATCAGAGGTAGGGGCACTAACAAAGAAATGGAGAGCCAAGCAAGACTTCACAGAAGGGCACTTGGTTGTAGGATGAAAGTAATTTGGAGGTGCAGCTTAAGTAAAGAAAATAGAAGTACCGATGCTTTGATACAGGAGATCAGACTGACCATTAGCAATTTTGAAGAATATAAGATATGGAGACGTATTTCTTGGGGGAAGCTTCCAGAAGAAAACCCACATGGCATTTTAGAGTATTTAAATCTTAGATCATTAGTCCATATTTCATTTTTGTGAGAGTTTGTATGTGTGTGTGAATTGTATCATTTAAAACACACGGAAGGGGCTGGGGATGTGGCTCAAGTGGTAGCCCGCTTGCCTAGCATGCATGAGGCACTGGGTTCAATTCTCAGCACCACATAAAAATAAAATAAAGATATTGTGTCCACCTAAAACTAAAATAAATAAATACATAAATATTTTTTAAAAATAAAATAAAACACACAGAAAAGGACTTTCACAATGTCAACAAATATACTGCACTGGCATTATTCTAGAGAGAATGATATATATTTTTTTATTCTTAGTTCATGAAGTTATTCACTTAAAGTACAAAAAAGCCAAAACCAAAAACTGTTACCTCCACTAGCAAAATAAGTTTATTACTACATACCAAACACGACTTCTTCTTAGGTATTAGTTGATGCTTTTAGATGTGTGGAACCCAAGGCTTGCTCTAGGACATTGAAGGAGGAACTGCCATGTTTGATTAGTGGTGTCTGCTAATCCATAGGGATAGAGTGTTGAATCTGAACCAAATCCCTTAAGAAGCTGCTTATTTTGCATAAAGCCAAGATCCATGGAAACAACATCCATAATATCAATGATGGATAACTTTTATTAAGCACTTAAAACACGCTAGCTATCAATGACAGACTTCACATGTATTAATTCATTCAATTCTCACAACTACCCAGTGAGGTGGAAACTAAACAAAATAAATCAAGGGGGCTGAGGCTGTAGCTCTGTGGTAGAGCACTTTCCCAGCATGTGTGAGGCACTGGGTTCAATCTTCAGCACCACATAAAATAATAAATAAATAAAATAAAGGCATTGTGTCCATCTACAACTAATTTTTTTTCTTAAATAAATAAATAAAGGAGTATGTTCAAGGTAGTCAGTTAGTGAGGATTCCCAACCTGGCATTTGACTTTAGGGGAAGTGCTCTTGTCAGTTGCACAATAGAGCCTCTCTGTCAACTATGCATGCTAAATGATACATAGGACAATGTCATCTATATCAGTAATGCCCTAAAGAGTAATAATACATACTTAAAATACTATGCAACTAAACCATTAACACGATACATAAAGACAAAGCAATCTTTCTTCAGCACCTCTTCTTTGCAGTTAACTTGAGGTGTTTTTAATAGGATTAATTCTAAATTTATGTTCTATACACTAAATACTCTATATTATTCTACATATTCAGTAGTCTACATACGCTCTGTACTCTGACCCAGTTTATTTTGGTGTTTCCCAAATTTAAGATAGGAAAACAAACTATGGATTTCAATTTCATGGATTTCAATTTGAGTGTTTATGATTTGGCAGAAGCCACTCAACCTCTCTTGAGTTTCAGGATCCTCATTTCTAAAATGGAAATAAAATGGTACATATCTGACATTCTCTGTAAACTCAACAAGACAGTGAAATAGGATTTCCTACTTAACGCACAGAAACATCCATTTGAACAACTATCCCTGTACAAAAATATCTGTACAAAAAGTAAGGAGACCAGGTAAGAGATGACAGCACCTGGGTACAACACAGAAATACTATCATGAGCTGCATGATGACAATGTTTTGGTCAATGACAGGCTACATACACAACAGTGTTCCCATAGATAATAATGGAGTTTAAAAAATTTCTGTTGCTTAGCAATAGCCTTGAAAACATTATACTTCAATGTGTTTCTCACATGTTTATGTGAAGCTTGTGTGAACAAACCTCACATATAAATCATATAAATGTATACCACACATGATTGTCTATAGTACATAATACTTAATACTAAAGACAAATTACTATGTTACTAGTATATGTAGTTACTATATTGTACTTTTTATTATTAGAATATACTCCTTGTGCCTGTAAAAACAAGTTTATCATAAAGTAGTATGCCATGTTATGTCTGTAACAACTTCATACATTTCATGTTTACCATGTCTCTTAATTATATCCAAAGACCACATCAAGTGAATGATTTACACTATCTAGGTTTATGTAAGTACACATTATAATGTATGTATAGTGATAAAATCATATAACAATGTATTTATTAGAATATATTCCTGCTGTTAAGTGATACAAGAATGTAAGGAAAGAGGTTTTGAATATAGGAAGGACAGATTTATTTTACATCATTATACCTCTCTAACTACAAGCAGCACAGCACTGACAGAAATACACTGCAGGGATGGGCACAGGGGAGTGAATCTGTATTTCCAGTGACTTGGAAGACTGAGGCAGGATAATCACAAGTTTGAGGCCAACCTGAGCTGCTTAGCAAGACCTTGCCTCAAAATAAAATGAATAAACAAAATGGCTGGAAATGTATCTTGCTCTTAAAAGCGTCCCTGGGAAATAAAAACACACATACCCACCCTCCAGGTGATGGAAGGAGAAGGAAATGAGACCCGGGTTTCATTTCAGAGACAAATACCAATCCTTCCCAGTAAAATGCAGGTCCAGGAAGACTTTCATGGCCCTAAACTTCAGGCTGCTTTGGAATAATGAGCCTTCAGACTTGACTTGGTGCCACATTTGGTCCCATGGCCATAGCTCCACATCTGCCTAGTATACTTGGTGTATGGGATACTTCAGTGCTGAATGGACTCCAGTATCCTCAGATTACCAGCTGTCCTAAATGCCAGACTGATCCACTGCCAGGTCAACTCCATTGAATTAGGCTACAGGTTTGTCCCAAGGTCAAGACAGCTCTAGTGATCCATATACTGGGCTGGCTTCCATGTCTCCAGACTCCAGGGTTACCCAAGCCCCAGGCCAGCCACGGCAGCCCAGGTTCATATTACAGACTAGCCCAGAGTCAGCTAGGTGTATATAATACTGCTTTCAAACTTCCTCTAGGGTCCAAATTAGTGACCCTTACCTCAGATAACATGACATCACCCATGGACACAAACTTTAAGCCTACACAGTGCCACACTGGTCCCCTTGAACCTATTCTCTAAGCCTGCCCCCTTGGTCTCAACTTCCAGCAGACCTATGCACATGTCTGCTCAAGAAGATCCAGAATCCAGGCCCTTACCAGTAGATCCTATCCCTTGACTGGCCCCTGCAGACATAGACTCCAGGAACATGTCCATGGAACCAAAGTCCTGGCAAGACTCAGTAGCCTGAGTCTTCACTGACCTAATTTTCACTGACCTGCAGGCCAGTATCCATGTATCCTATACACTTAGCCTGCAGGTGAGCACCAATGTACCCACACCAGCTAATCCCCACTGTCCTAGAATCCAGAATAGGATCCCATAGCTCTTTGTATCAGGATACACTTCACATCTCCATATACAGATTTGATTCTATGGTCTCAAACTCCACACCAGACCTAACACCAGATTGACCCAGGATCCATGTCAGTCCCCAGGGACCAACCAGTTAAACCTCCTCATACTTGGGTCTCAGGACCACCTCTGCATACTCACATTCTAGGCCAGACCTTGTGGATCCTAATCCTAGGCCCATGCCTATGGACTTAGGCTACAGGTCCATTCCCATGTCATGCCCCTTCAAATTAAGGCCCAAGGACTACACTAGCACGAGGTCAATCACCATGAACCAAATTTACAGGCCAGTTCTGAAAATACAGATTCATTCCCACCCCCCACAGATTCAGCCAACAGTTTTAATTTAGTGGTGCGGGTTTCAGGCCCAATTCTACCAACTCAGACACCAGGCCAGCATCCCATAGGAATCTGACATACGCCAAAAGTTGACCATGCTAGATATCTTACCAAGAACTTCTGAATGGGTCAATTAGAGAGAACCTTTCCAAGACAAGGTCATTCTTAAAATAAGTTCCTATTTCTTCAAATGGGCAGATATAAAAATAGAGAAAAAATACATATAAATGAGGAGTTTCCATCTTTAATTAACTACCATGACATTCAATTTTGCAGAAAATGGATAATTTTGATGAATAACAAGAAGAAAACATTCTGAATATGTAGGGCATTTTCAGAAGAAGTTCATATGGATAATACAGTTCTATAAAGTCTTTGAGGCTGATATGTTTAAATATTGGGGCTCTTGACCATTTTTGTATAAACTGCTAAATATGCAGTTACTCAATATTGTACAGAATGTTTGGAATAAAGTCTTCCTTCCATTTCTGAAGGGTAGAAATTTTTAAAGGAACATGATGAAATATCAATAAATATTTGCTTATGAAGTGGTTTTTAGACTAATAAATAAATTTGTTGGAATATAATTAATAATTATTTATAATATAAAATAGACAGAAAATAAATAACATGATTCTTTAAAAATATATTAAATATTTTTGAGGGATATTATACATCATATTTTTCAAATTTGACATTTCTGACACTATTAGTGTCTTCATAAAAATTTCATAGTGGGTAGTATGTCAGAGGTATAATTTTGCTGTATTATATGTTCTATTAAATACAGGGTTAATGGACCACCTAAGTTCAAAATATTATTTTGTATGTTAATAAAAATATTAGTCTATCAACATAATTGTTATATACTACAAGGCTTGCCTTTACATAGCTACAATATCAACATGCAGATAATCCTGTTACATTTTAATAGAATACTATCTGTCTCTAACAAAATTTTCCTAGGATATTAAAAAAATATTTCACATTTTGATTTGTTTAATGAAATCATGGTTTATTCCTGAGTCAAATACTCAGGGAAATTTTTAAGAGCAAAAGATCCCCTTTTTCCTTAAAATCTCTCACACTCAAAGTGGGTTTGTATTCTCTTTAAGTCCTTCATTAATTAAGTAATAGTGAAATTTAGGCCATTTTCTAATGTATATTTATTCAAGGTCATTTCTATAAAATAAAATATATTGATAAATTGATATATTTTTCCTTTGAAATTTCATTTTAACTCATATCTTGATTATAGGAACTTAATATACTAGACTTGTGTGTACAGTATGGTTTCCATAATCAGCATTAAAATAATTAGTTAGATTTAGCTTGTTGAAGGCATTTTTCCAATATTAATCAATATTTTTATATTTTTGTAAAAATTTTTATCTCCTCAGACTTAATTTAGACTATATTATTCAAAATAAAAATTTTTCAGTCATACATGTGGCTTTGTTGAAAATACTGATATATTTTATCACACTTGCTCAAAAACATGTGGCACCATGCACTTTTTCTAGCCATAACACAGAAACTGTTTCACTCATTGATTATAATCATAATTTAAGAATGTTTTCAACTTCATCAAGAAAGTGATAGTTTACTGTGGTTTTTAAGTTTTCATATCTCTGAGTACCAGGATTTTGTATGTTAATTTTATGCCGTTTTAAATATATGTATAGATCCTATTTATTTGGACAGCAAAATTAGTGTGCAGCATTTTGCACATAAAAATAAAATTCCAATGTGTTTTAATTCTATTTAGCATTCTATTTAAAGTAGCAGCCTATTTCTCTATTATAATTTATACTTCATATATTTAATATACTTAATTTGCAAGAAAAATAAATAACCACAAGCAATTGAATATCTTGAGAATTCAAGGTTAGAATTATATTGGTAAAGGGATTTTTCTATTTTGTTTCACACATGAGCTATTATATAAGATCATAAAACAGCAAATTTGTTATTTAAGTAGCTACATGGATAGATCCAATTTTATCTAATAGACACTCAAATCATATTGAGTCTATGAAAACAATAGATTGGTTACTTATTACACTATTCTGTCTCATTTCTTTTTCCTACACTGCTAACAAATTTGGAGGAATACATTAGGATTAATAAATTAGTCTTAAATCTCCTAGGGTCTTTTTTGGTGATTTTAATTCCCAAGTAAAATGAGTATACTTAGTGAACCTAATTTTCTTGTTTTAAACATGTTTTCATTGTAAGTGTTTTTCAATGGAAAACACTAAATGTCTGTTCAATATTGGAAAATATCACCTGTCTAGAGTAAGTTGCAGTTTATTTCAAGCCTATAAAAAGACAATTTTTTTGTTGTAAGTTTTCCTAGCTGGTCACAATCAATTTGTAAATAGTGGGCTAGTACATTTTGTTAGGAGCTTGATTATAATGCTACCTAACTCTATTTCAGAAAAATATTTATGGAAATAGATATGTGAAATGTAATAATATCTCTAGAATTTAAATAAATGAAATGATACAAGAAATAGCAGCAAATAAAAATGTATTTTCAGTATACATGCATATGAAATAACACTTCACAGTTTCTGACAATCGTTTAGAGTAATGAGGTGGCTTACATGATTTAAGCCTTAGAGATATTTTTATTTTTTTTGAAGAACTCAGTTTAATTAGTTTCTATTAGTTAGATAATTCATCATGATCTAGTATCATAAGAAAAAATTTTGTAAATGCATAGAATTTGTTTAAGCTCTAGATAAGATCTGTATATGAATTTATGGGTATGCTGGCTTATATATTCCAAATACAACTTAGATAATTATCCACTTTTTAACAATATAATTGTCATAATATGTGTTTTAAATTATATATAAATAAAATAATACCTTCAGTTCTCTCACTATTGTAGAAGAAGAACTGTATCTTCCAATACAGATGGAAATAACCCTATATAATAGGGTTTTTATGATTTTCTTTATATTAGACTTTAATTTTATGTGGCTTAAATACATAATTTCTTTTTTTAGTTATGTACACAATTTCACTGGATTAATCAATCATCAAAAATATTGCCTAGTGAAACTCAGAATATATACATTTGCATACATGGATTTTAATATATTTTATAATTTTCCTTGATAGAAAATAAAAACAATACTATTTTATCTTAGAGTCTAAAATAAGTGTAAGTTTCCAGATGGGGAAAGACTTCTGAATATTTGTATGAGGAACAAAGTAATATCATCAAATCCACATTAGTGAAATGTTCAAGCCAGACATTTAAAATTCAATAAAATACACTACCTTAACAACCAAGGAAACCAAGGCATTATTCAGTCTATAACACATTCAGCTAATACTTAGCTCTGGTCATAAGTCAGCCCTTTTATTTTCATTTCAATCATGAAATAAATTGTGACATACAAGGTGTTGCTGTATCAAAGATGGAAAAGACAAAAGGACGATGATTTTTAAAAACCAGTATGTATATTAATTGGTTTTATTTTGGACCGTATTCTCTTATTTTTATTTGTTTTTTGGGGGGTGGGGTGGGAAATATGCATTTTATGGGCAAAAGCATTTTGATAGTAAGATGATTCTATCGTCACCAGTATGTTCTGACACCAAGTTAGGATTATGAACAACTTTATAAAAACAAACCTAAAGTCACCTATAGAAAAGCCACTTACAATTCATATTTAAGCCCACATTCTTGTCTCCATTCAACACCACCCATGGAAGAAAAAAGCAAAAACCCTACTGAGCTCCTTCACTCTGACGCCAGTGCCTCTTTGCCCAGGGCTTCTGTCTCTGCCATTGTCTTTCCTCACCTTGGCTTCACATTTCTTCTCAACTAAGCAAAGTTTTAAATCAGACCATAGGTTGGGGAGCTGCCAAGTCAGCTGCGTGCTACAAGGTAATCTGCCCCACTGTGTCACAGAATTATTCATTTCTGAATAGCTCATTATATTTCCTCTATATTAGCAAGATTTAAAGGTGACCTAAAACAAACTAACAAACTCATCCTGTATAAAGGCTAGGCCAAATCCAAACGCAGATTATTACCCAATGGGGTAAACACACTGCTTCCATTAAAAGATTTATTCCTTACTTAAAACCTATATATTCCTGCCATCTAACTAGTTTTCTAGTTATAAGCTACCTAGTTGTAACATAACTGCTACTTATTACAGAATTAAATAATATCTGGTATTACAGTACTTTTTCTTTCCCACATCAGACAAGGATATAGTTTTTGCTTAATCTCAGGTTTCCCAATTGAGGAAAGAAGGGAATGTGGCTTGATTCTATGTAGGGACCAGTGTAATTTAGTTTGTTTTTCTGTGGGAGTGACCTCTTCTCTAAGAAACATTGTCATCAGCAGTTTCACTAAAGGCATATTAGAACTCCCTGATTACACTTTTTATTATGTTTGCTAATTTTTCCTCACCATTTAACCCATGGAGCATCCCTGTCCAGTTAACATACTCACCAGGATAAGGATAGATTTTTCATCTTCTAACTTCTAGTTGGTATTCATAGTTGGTGTTCTTTCTATTAAAGAGGACAGGGTATTTTTTTTAAGTCATCAATAATATTTCTCCTAAAGCACAGTGTGAAAACTCCCAAATGTATCTCAATGAGATTGGAAAATTCACACACAAAAAAGCTACCTTCAATTATATTAACTTTCTTGGTAGTTTTTTAATCCTTACATAATGTTCAGTTAATATTAGATAAATTTATGCAAATATTGGCATAATCCTATGATGGTCCATTTAAATGGGTCATTCATAAAAATAATTCATACACATTAAACATTAATAGAGTGGGTAACACTTAAATATATATTTAAATGAATCACACTTTTCTTACATAATTAATCTGAGTTAAAGTGAAAGTAAAGCAAAGGCAGGGAAACATTTTTCTTAATGTTTCTAAACATTAAAAATAAATAATAATATACATTTAAAATTATAATTATCTTCCCATATTTAAAAATAATTAGCAAAACTTTCTTAAATATATAGCATAAATATGATTAAATTGCTTTGTAATTCTTTGGAAACATTGTGAGATTATATTTTATAAGAAAATAAGTTTGTGAATCCAAAAAATTTTAGAAAATGCCTATTTCAACAAAAAACTGTGGCTTTCAGTGCTTCTATGTTGTAAGTGGAGCAAAACTCTCTCTACACTTGAAACATAACAGTATACAGAATACTGCTTTTAGCTGAAAGAGAGTCAGCAGTATTGAATCAGGCTGGGCCCTGCTTAGTTCATTTGTTCCCATAGGATTCTCTGTAGGAAAACTCTCCATGAAAAACACTGCAGGTAACTCTGACCCATATTCTCATACTTTTTTTCAAAATGAAGCTTACTTGCCATGACTGTACTGGTATTTTATTTGGTCACTGATTCACTCATGAACAAGCTTTGATTCTAAATAAATTTATTTGCTCGTCCATATCTGATGTGAATGTATATTACATACATTAAAATACCCTATACTGAATAGACCTGAGTAGTATGGAATACAAACCAAATAATGGACTTAAAATTGTTTCTCTGTTTATCAAATGTCCACCTGGCGGGAGTGCACTGTTAAACTGATTCTCCATCAATTCAACCCTCTACTTCTGAGCACTCTTATTAAATCAATTAGAAAAATTCACTTTACATTTGGGTTCATTAGTTTATTAATTGCCCACCAGAAAAGTGAAACTCTTTGGCAGGCATCCTGTATGCAGTTTTCTATAATCCTCTTGATAGAGTCTGCCTTTGTATTTCAGTAAAAATTTTCAAGATCTGATAAAAATAAATAGAGAATCTGAAATAATTATATAAATGGAGTAAAATTTCAAAGATTTCTGAAAAGCTGTCTTTGATAAAATACTTTTATTAGGATGAGTTTAAGACACACTAACATTCATAATTGGGTTCAATTTGGAAACTGTTCATTGAGAATTTGGTATGTAGATATTATTCACTTAGGGGCTGTGAGAATTGAAAAAAAATGGTAAGACTAGGAGCAATTAGGAGCTAATGATAAATAGGAGTTAATCAGTTTCTAGGTGGTCTATTGAGGGCTGGATAGGATTAGGGAAATCTACCTCCTATCAAGAGCATGGCTAGAGCAAAGATAAGAAATAAAATGTATATATTTGTAAAGGTAATTTGACATTATTCAATTATAGGAAATAATGATTCTAATACTACAAATACAAAATAATATAATAATAAATTATAATGGTTATAGATGTGTAAGTTTACACCAGGTAAATTAGAAACACAGTAGAAGTGAGAATATAGTTCCAAACCAGAAGATGGATTTTGCAACTTGTCAATCTAGCACTCTGTCTGAATAAAATGTTCTTTCATTATCCAAAGGGAAAAAATGTGTTCAGATATACTCTTTCTGTGAAAATCTTTGTTTTTTCTTTTATTATGCAGTCTACTTATCTGAAATTAGTTGAGAAGCAAGACCCAGAATGTTAATTAGCACTAAGCTCACATTCACTATAACTGATAATTTAGTATTTTTGGCCACACACATTTTCCATTTAATTTTCACAAGAGACATAAAAGGCAGCTCATCAATATATGTTTTGCACAGTACAGTGCTGGTGATCCAAATACTAAATTGTTTGTGGCATTCTGACTGGCTCTTGATGATAAGATTAATTTATAATTTTAAAATGAGCCACTTATTCAGTCCTAATGTACTGTTTGCTAAAACTTTCAGGAGTTATTTTTGAATATCTGATGTTCTCTCCATTTCCAGCCATGACCATCATAACTTATCTTCACAATTCCCCCAGGATTCTATAGCTCTTTGGTCATACAGACTTTCAAATTAAAATCCATTAGTATGTAAAATCTCTTAGAATCTCTGTTCTCTACAGAAACCGGTACTATGATTTGAAAGGTGAGTGTAAAGTATGATATATTTATTCACCAGTCTTTGGTGAGCTGTTCTTCAATCATTTCCATGAATCATTTGCATAACAATCAGCCTCTATTTTTTAAAGTTAGAACCACTTGGCTTTCACCTAGGGAAAACTTTAGTATTAGTGTTGCTTTGAACTGATTTTAATTCTATCTATATGGTCAAGTTGCCACACAAACTGAAAGAAAAATGGAAAATACAGGCTTAAAGATTCCTAAATGGCCACTCTTTTTAAAAATCTTTTTGTAGTTGTATATGGAAAGGATGCCTTTATTTTATTTGTACATGGTGCTAAGGATCGAACCCAGTGCCTCACACTTGCTAGGCAAGCGCTCTGCCACTGAGCTACAGCCCCAGACCTAAATGGCCACTCTTTAGTCAAAGATGTGGTGGTGGTGAAAGAATGAGGATATTCATGATATAGAAAATGTTCACTCATGATCAGAAAATATTCCCAAATACTGCAGAGAAGTAATGATGAAAGCAAACATCAATCCCAGAACAACATTAAAATTACAGAGGGGGTTAATAAACTATATTCTTACTTGTTGATGTCAATAATATGGCAAAATATTACCCTTTTGCTATTGCTTTCCACTTACTAAATTAAATGTCAATGTTTTTATTGCTTTGGAATCATCTATGATCTTCTGTAAGTTAGGGGCCATTGTAAGATACAAACATGGAAGAGCTCTGATTATTTCTAATGACACCAGATTTTCACATCAGTGATTCAGAAAATATGACTAATAATGCAATGAATGGTAAAAGAATTTCTTTCAAAAGCATTGAAATTCTATATAAATTACCAAATTATTCTCAGACTGATATATCATTTCATAAATCTTGTATCTATGTGCATCTGAATTAATTACTATATGTCAACACCACATTTCATATAATAAAATTTGAAATTATCTTCTAATGGAAAGTAGAAATGATAGCAGCTCTCAGAGTCTCAACCATTTGGTTTTCTAAACACTTATAACTAAGAAATTTATGAGCCAGGAGAGGGCAGTACAAAAACAAAGAGGAGAGGTACTACAAAACACTTTCAGCAAATGATAGGTTAGCATACTGAAATAGCTTAAAATTACTGAATTCTGTGCACCCATTTTTATTAGAGCAACAAAATGCAGTGGATAAACTCTACCACTCAGGCATATATTATCAAGCTTTCAGAGCACAGTAATATGCCAAAATCATGAAATGCCACAAGCAAGTGTTCATGAGAGATTTAGACTTTAAGTAGAAGGAAAAAAATTATTTGTTCTGTGCATTTTCTGATAAACAAAGCAACTTCCTTGTGCACTCTGTTTAAGTAGAGGTGTATGGTACAACTTTGATAACAGGATTGTTAGGATAAGAGGAGTGCATGCCTACCATATAGTCATTTCTCAAACAAACATTTTTTCCTTGAAAAAAAATCATATATAATTTTTCTTCTCTATCCTGTATGTTAGTCCTAGTAGATACAGCATCCAAGTGTATCCAGTTCCAGTATCTTGGATGGTTCCATGGCACCAGGGTCGAGTTATGCTTCAGTATACCCAGGTCTAGACTTACCTTAGTAGTCCTCAATGTCACGCTGAACTACATAGACTGAGGCTCATACAACATCCCTATAGATCCAGGTTCCTGGAACACTCCCAAATTCTGGCTCAAGTCTTATCCCAGTGGTATAGGCCCTGGGAAAACTCAGTTCTAAGTCAACTTCTATGGATCCAGACTTCAGACTCTAACATGAAATTCTAGACAAATTTCTATGGACCTAGCCTCCAAGCCAATTCTCATAGACCCAAGCTCCAGATCCTTCTATGGAGATCCAGGCAATAAGTCCCCCCACCAGGGCCTACAGTCTAGGCCTACCCTTTGCTAACCCAATGATGAGGGAAGCCTATTTAAGAACTCCAGCAACAAGGCATCTCCCACCAACTCCCCTGACAACCGACAGCCTGCCAGAATCTCTGCACATGCTACAGGTCTTTTTCAGGCAAAGTCAGTCTGCAAAGATTGAAATAACCTTCTCCTTCAAATACACAGACATTCTATTAATGAAATAAGAAACATGAAAAATTAAAGTACTTTCCCACCCCAAAACACAAAAGTCTCAAAGTAGTTGACTCAAAGGGAATAGAGATATGCAACCTAACAAAGAATTAAAAACAAACATTTTAAAGAAATTTAGTGAATTTCAAGAAATTACTAGAAAACAATAACAATTAAATGAAATTACAGAAATGATAAATGATTAAAATAGAATTTTAACAGAAAAATTCAAATTTTTAAAAACTAAATAAAACAAAGCTTAGATATGAAAAATACAATGAATTCAATGAAAAATATAGTAGAAAAATCAATAGAAGAATTGATAAAGAAAAAGAATTTGTGAACTAAAAGGTTATTTAGGGATGGGGATATAGCTCATTTAATAGAGTACTTGCCATGCCCAAGGCCTAGGTTCAATCCGCAACAATACTGAGAGAGAGAGAGAGAGAGAGAGAGAGAGAGAGATATGAATACAATAGAGGAAAGTTTATGGAAGTTATTGGAAAGTATTAAAAGTGAATATTTAAATTAAAGGAGTTTGTGAAGCAGAAGAGAAAGAAAAGGCAGAGTGGTTATTTAAAGAAATAGCATGAGAGTATTTTCCAAATATGGATAAAATAGGTACAGGAGGGTCAAAGTTGTCAATCACATTTAATTCAAATAGGACACCAAGACATCATTACAAAACTGTAAAAAAATTTTAAAAATTAAAAAAAAACAAGCACAAAGGGAAGATTCTCAAAGAGAAAAGAAGCAAATAACACACAACGATTATCAGTAAGACTTCTCAGCACAGACCTTACAGGCCAGGAGAGAGTAATATGATGAATTCAAAGAACTGAAGGGAAAAAAGAATCTCAAACAAGAATACAGTGCCAAATAAAAATGTTCTTTAGAAATGGATAGATAAAGACTTTCTTGAGCAAGCCAAACAGAGTTCAACAATTATGTCAAACAGTTGGCAAACTATAGGAAAGCAAATTTAATGTCAACATGATGGTCATCATGAGAGAAAATTTTACTCAAATAAAATTTGTAATTTTTTACATCTATAAACAATTTACACTGTATTAATAAACATAGTCAGATATATTCATATTTTATTTATGGAATTCAAAATTTAAAAACTATAAAATATTTTCCATGATACTGTAGGACAAAATAAGACTTATTACACTAAGGGTATTTCTTTATTCATAGGTACATAATTAAAATCATTAATTATCTTTTGAGCAATGGGAAGAAAATCTGTATTATGAAATCACAAGCCAAAAGAGAACTCAAGTTGGTCTAATAATATGAAAGAAAATGAACCTCAAAACCAAAACTACTATGTGAGATAGAAGGCAGATTACCTGAGGAAGAGAACAATTCCATAAGTCTTAAAAATCCTAAATTTTTATGTTCTCCCAAAAGTTAACATACGTGAACACATAAAATAATAGATCTATAAGCAAAATACTTAAACTCAATGACAAAGATGAAGTTTTCAATAGCACTTGTTTAATAATTAATAGAAAAGCTACACAGAAATTCAACAATTCATAGATGATAATCTTTACGAAATCATCAGAGAACCTGAACTAATTAACATTTACAGAACAAAATCCCATCACCAAAAAAAAGAGCACTTCTCAAATGCACTCAGAATATTCAACAATCTAGACCACAGGTAAAGCAAACATCAAAATGTATCATTGTTGATATCGTGCAAAGCATATGTTCAATATCAATGGGGCTGGGGTAAATAGCTCAGTGGTACAGTACTCAGTTGCATTCTTAAAGCACTGGGTCCATTCCTGGGCAACACCCATACACACCCCAACACACACACACACACACACACACACACCAGAAAGAGACAGATAATGTATAACATCCCTAATATTTGGCAATCAAATAGCATAACTCTAAATAATCCATGAGTCAAAGATACAAATAGAATTTTTAAAAACTTAGACTAGATAGATGATATAAGTAAAATCATATAGTGTTGAGAAGAACATGTGTAGCATTGAATGTTTCTATTAGAAACAAAAGAGTTTTAAAATAATTAACCTGAGCATTGACATTGAAAAAAAGAAAAAAAATTCAATCTGTGTCAAAATATAACAAATATTAAACTCGGAATCAGTAAAATAAAAGAAAATGGATTGAAAAAATTCAATATGAACCTGGATATTTAAAAAAAAAACATAATTGTTAAATTCCTAACCATACTGATTGAAGAGGGGGGCAAAAATTGTTAGTATCAGGAATAAAAGAAGAGGCACCTTCAATGCCCCCATACATATTAACAAGGAAATGATATAATACTACATATCTCTTGATCCCCAAATTTGACAATTTATGTAAAACAGATAAATTCCTAGAAATAGATTTTCTATTAGTTATTTGAAATGAAATGGAAACTTGAACTGGCAACTCTTCTTCCTAGGCCTAATAATTGGAATTATAGTTATGTGATCACAAATCATGTGTCACCATGTATTGCCTGTGTCTAATTATTAAATTAATTTCTTATTTTGAATAAATAATGTATGAAGTTTTATATGTGTAAAAAAATGTAATCAATTTGTTTTAATATGTATGAATAAGTACACATACCTTGCTAAAAGGTCCCCCGTAGTGAAAGTAGAGTTTCATACTTGTACTGGCGGGTGGGTTCCTCAGAAGCAGCAAGCCTCTGCAGCCAAGCAGCTCTGGGTAGCAGGCTCTGCCCACCCATGTTCCAACAGACCACAGCAGCTCACCACCAATCTTCTCCAGGTTACCGGTGTTCCGAATCCAAGAGAGGAAATCCAGCCTCTAAGACACTATGGCAACTAGCCGCAGAACTTTGCGCAGGTAGAGGTATATATATATACCTCTTGGGTCAATGCCATTGGTTCACGTTTATGCTAATAAGGGTTTGGAAAAAGTTGCAACACTATTGGTCCAAATTTATGAAGGTTCCATGACACCACGCCCCCTGAGGGGAAAACGGAAGTGAGAGCACCTGAGCTAACCAATAGCGTGTGTCCATTGCCAAAGGACCATTAGCTCAGAGGCCATCGTTTCCTTGCAGCATCCAGAGCGGGGGAGCCACCACAGGAGCAGGGGCAGGAGCCAGCTTCGTCGCGTGGGAGCCGCGGGAGCTGCAGGACCAGAGCTGATGTTGTAGAAGCCCCCAAGGCCTCCGCCAACGCTGCCTCAGGAGCCAGAGCTGCCGCCAGAGCCAATGCAGAAACCAACGCCACCGCTGCCCTAAGTCAATGTTGTGGCCTTGAGACCACAGCAACCTTAAACGCCACGTCTAAAACATAGGAGCCGCTGCCACCATCGTTGCCGCTGCCGCCGCAGCTGTTGCCAATTAAGCTGCAAGACCTTGGAGCCTCCGCCGCCGCTGCTGGAGCACTAGAACCGTGGTAGACAATGCCAGCTGGGGAGTAGGAGCCACTGCCGCCTGAACACGAAGCCGCCTCCCCCAGGCCCAACAACCGCTGGAGACAACGCTGCGCCTGGAGCACGGGAGTCACCGCTCCCAGAGCACAGGAACCATTGGAGCCTGCAGCGTGTCCAGATCATGGGAACCGCTTCCCTCCTTCCACTGCAGTCGCCCACCAGCTGGAGACAATGCCACTGCAGCCAGGACAGGAGCTGCTACGGAGCCAACCCCGCTGCCCAGAGCCAATGTTGACACCTCCACCAGAGCACAGGAAGGGCCAGAGCGCGGGAGGAAACGCTGCTACAGTCTCCCTCTTCTGGACACCAGAGTCACCTGCCGCCGCCACCACGTGCACAGCACAAGAGCCAAAGCCACCATCGCCATTCTCAGGGATTAAGGAGCGGCCGCCGGCATCACCTAATCGCTGGAGCCATGACGCCACCGTCTCGGACTCCAGGAACAGGAGCCGCTGTCAGAGCACAGGAGCCACTGAACGCTGGAGCCACGGCCGGCCTCGGTGAGTTCAGAGCTGCCCAGGACACGACCCAAGCCAAAAGGACGCTGCGCAAGGCTTGGCCATGGCTCCCGCAGGTTAGACGGCGGGAAGGACAGCCTCCGTCACTCCCACCGCGAGTTCACCCGCGCATTCCTGGCTGCTCCCCCTGGGGCAAAAACCCAGCAGAAGATGTGGAGCACCTTGAAGAAGCAGGTACTGGGACCCACTCGGGGAGGGTGCAGGCTCTTTGGGTGAGGTGCAGCGGCTTTTCTAGAGGTGCTCCTTGGCAGCAGGAGCCGCCACTTTAGAGGGCAGCTCATCTATTGGAGGCTTCTACCTCTACAGGGCTGGAGGTGTGGCCTGCGAGTTTGGGGTTGTGGGGTAGAGGCAAAGGGATTTCGCCAGTGTCGGTAAGCTGTGTTAAGGGGCAGGTGCCCTGTGAGGATCATTTAGGTGGAGGAACAGGTGTGTGGGTCTCAGTGAGGGGATCTTAAAAGAGAGACAATCTCCTGGGGACAGGCAGGCCTGTTGGGGGGGAGGTGATGTTGAAAGGGGTTTCCAAAAGGGTCCTACCCTGCTGCGGCAATGGAAGAGGTTCAGTTTGGGGACATAAAGACTCCCTCAGGCACCTCCACATACTCAGTCCTTGGAGCGACCTCCAGGAGCCAAGAGGCCCCCCTCCCTGAGAGTTCCAGGTCAGACTCTGTGGACTGCTCCCTTGGTAGGCAGGGTCTTCTCATCCCTATCTAACCACACAGGAGGATGACAGAGAGGTTTCTGCTGCTTCTCTGCCTTTTCACTCTCCCTAGGCCCACCTGGAGCTTATTCATGTTCAAAAAAGCGATTTGAAAAATGACTTGAAAGAATATCCATTTTTTTCTTAGAACTATAAATGTCTAGTATGTATTAAACATTAGCTTTTGTGCTAGAAAATCAGTTGTTTAATTGTGGAAACAGTATAGTACAAGTGTGTATACTTTATTTAGCAAGTAAAAGTTAAATTGATAATCATGCAGTGAAAATAAAAACAATGATAATATCAAAATCATCCAGTTTCATTGGTAATAATAATGAAAATAAAGATAACATCAAAAAATCCAATAGGAATTATGCAAAGTGTCTTAATGTTGTAACTTCACTACAATATTATTGACTTTCATTTTCATTTTAGAAAGTGATGTCCGAAGACCCTGAGAGACTTGCCTAAGTCATAGAGCTGGAATATGGAAAGTTTCTCTCACTACAGGGATCACAGTGTACAAAAGAAATTTGTATACCTTATGAAGTTTTTCTTGTTGTTGGAAATAGGTATGTAAAGTTTTCCTAGCATTAAATTATGACAGGAATATAAAAGGGTAGTGGGATGGGGCACATGTTTATGGGTAGATGGGCTTTTCTGGTCTTGACAGCTCAGCCCAGGGAAGGGTGCCCTAGCAAACCTCTGAGTAACCACAGAGACCTGCACCTGTTTGGGAAATGCAGCAATACATGTAGGCCCTGGAAATAATTATAGCAATTTATTGTGTTACAAGAATAGTTACGAAAGTGACTGACCTTAGAGAACACAGGGGGAAGCTATTGGGCTGTCTGGAGCTGGATGTGTCACACTGTTAAGGTAGTGAGAAGGACAGAAAGTGCAGCTGTGTCTGGAAAGTTTGGAGGAATTTCTTCCTGTGGGAGTTCTTTAGAAGTGAAAGTGCTTGAAATTGTCAACAGCATTATAGTCTATGAATGGGAGGTAATTGTTCTTAGAGACAACTGCAATTCTGGTTTTGCTTATTTGCAAAAGACCTTTGTTCTTGGAGTATGTAGAAGGCATTACATATTTTACTACTCTACATTGTATTCTGGAGTGCCTAATTTGTGGAAGTCAATGTGAACCATCTGTTTAAGAAAAGTTTATTTCAAAACCGAATTTGCAGTAAATTCTAAATGTCCTTTAAAGTCTTTCATCTGTAGACTTAAAAAAGTCACTTCAAGCTAGGCATGGTGGTACACCCTTGTAATCCCAGCTACTCAGGAGTCTCAGGAAAGATGATTGCAAGTCCAAAGCCAGCTTCCCCAATTTAGAAAGACTATGTTTCAAAATGAAATAAAAAGGGGATTTGGGGTGTAGCTCAGCAGTAGAAGATGTGTTTGTGCTAGGCCCCAGATTCAATCTCTATACTGCATAGCAAAACAAAACAAATTACTTTTTTTTGCAGCAAAATGTTTTGATGTGAAAAATTTTGAAGACAAAGATGATATAATTTTGTTATTTTCTCCAATATCTTACTGTTTTGGTTATCTATTTCTTTGTATGTATAAAAATGCTAAAATGTTAATAAGATGTATAGTGGGTAAATCTTAAAATACCAGTAGCTATAAAGTCTGTAGTGTAAATATCTTTGTAATAGATTGAAGCCCCTGGGTTATTAGAGGTATCTGGATAATAGATTGAAGGCCCTGGATAAAGTTCTGTTTTCTGTCATGAAAATTGGACACAGAAATCATTGAGGTGATATGTGACAGATGCATGTGCAGTGACTGATGGGAATGTTGCTTTAATGCAAATTGTTTATTGCTGTTTTGCATAGCTTAATGAACTACAAATTGCTACTGACGGACAATATATTCAGCATGTCAGTGATTATTTTTTATGAATGTTTGTGTATTTTCAGACTTTACAGCTACCTCTAAAGATCCAGAAGTAATCATTTAATTTAACCATGTTAAAAATCAAATTGAGCTGGGCATGGTGGTGCATACCTATAATCCTAGCACCTGGGGAGAATGAGGCAGGAGAATCAAGAGTTTAAAGCCAGCCTCAGCAAAAGTGAAGTGCTAAGCACCTCAGTGAGACCCTGAGTCTAAATAAAATACAATATAGGGCTGGGGCTGTGGCTTAGTGGATGAGTGCCCCTGAGTTCAATCCCAGATTACCCTCCCCTCAAAAAAAAATTAATTTGAAAAGGATACACTATTCTTTATAAAATATTTTCTGTATAGAATTTTTCCTAATTTGTTTCCTGCAACTTACCTTGTACAAGTTTAATTATCAAAAACCAAATAGTCCAATTATGTAAGAGGACATCCATGATCACAGTGCTTCTTTTTATGATTTGATAGCTTTATAAGGTAATATAGTAGGAAAATTAATAAGTATAAGTTTGTAATTATGGAGAAGTGGACTTCTTGAAACAAATAGACTTAAAGAGCTCTTATGTCAGCTCCACTACTTTTAATGAAAAGACTGTGATGCTGTTATCATGATGAATAATCTGAGAGACACAACCAGTGACACATTCTTGACAGAAGTCTTTAAAATAAATAAGATAGAATCAATGGGTTGCTTATGAGTGATAAGTAATGTGTAGTCTTACCAGTTGCATCCTTTGGAAAATGCTGAGGTATGATAAATGAGACTCTTCACTATGGACTATTCTAATATAAATATGACTAAATGTACAGTTTTCTCAATTCCAGTGTTTAAATATTCCTTAGTAGTTTCATTAGGCTCTATGAGTATCTCAAACATGGATTGATGTATTTTGAAGGATTTTAAACTGTTTGAAGCTATGTCCTTTTTTTGCTCTATAATGAACATATAACAACTTGACCGCCTGAGTCTTAAAAAAAATGTGCATTTGTTGGAATTCTTTTCAAAATTAAATCTTATACTTAGTCCATCAGTTTAAGCTATGTTAACTGAACAGTAACACTTTCATGTTTTGGAAATGTGTAATATTATTTGAGGGCTTTATCATATTTTAAGGAACAAAACATTATAGGATTAAATATAATCTTTCTAGATGATAAAATAAGAGTATTTCCAGAAATCTTATTGCAAAAATTCTTTCCTTGATTTTTATCCTGTTTCATTTGAAAATAAAGCAGATTCTCCAAACTTGTTACTACCTGCTGTGTGCAGAATAATATGCTGGTTGGACAGCCCCCCTGGGAGGTAGAGTGAGGCCAGATGCCTCTTTGCTTGTTTGTTTATTTCATTCCTAGAGTTCATTTGTTACAGGTCTTTATTGTGTTTCCAAAGTGGTCAACCATCTTGAATTCAGTTCTTATCTTCAGTGGAGTAAAATGAGATATTAATACATTTGACTTGTGAATAAGTAAAGCTAAAGAAATGAGTTCTCTCACTGAAGATTGGCAGCATTTTATTCATGATTAAAATTTGTGATTCTCTAAACTGTGGGTTAGAGCTAAGGAAGTGGAAACTTGGAGAATGAATTTTGCAGGTCTATATTTGGAATCTGCATTTCTTTTGTTCAGAGGCAGTGGCATTACAAAGGAATAGAAATTCCCAAGGATTTTTCCAAGCAGAGAACACCATTTGGGAGACCATGTTGACAGTGTCTCAGTGTCTCTAGGTTCTGAGGGCAGAACCAGGCTGGTGGTATCCTTCAGTTGGCTAAGTGGTTTCAGGTCCACTTGGAAGGAAGAATGGATTTGGCATCTCTGAAAAGTCTCATATTTCAGGTTTTTGGGAAATCTATGAAGTACTTGAGTGGGATCTCTTGAAAACTGTGTGAGGTCTCGGTGTTGCTAGAGAAACTCTAGATACAGCACAGGGGTGGGAGGGGAAGAGAGAGGCAGCGGGTTAACAAGGATGGTGGAATGTGATGGGCATCATTATCCAAAGTACATGTATGGAGATACAAATTGGTGTGAACATACTTTATATACAAACAGAGATATGAAAACTTGTTCTGTATATGTGTAATAAGAATTGTGATGCATTCTGCTGTCATTTGTTTTTTAAAAGTCAATTAAGAAATTTTAAAAAAGAGAGAAAAAATTACACTGAATAGTGGGTCTTATGGTGGTATATTTGGATATGTACCTTGTAAATTTTTTTTTAGTTGTAGATGAACACAACACCTTTATTTTATTTATTTTTATGTGGTGCTGAGGATCAAACCCAGTGCCTCATATATGCAAGGCAAGAACTCCTCCCCTGAGCTACAACCCAAGCCCATGTACCTTGCAAAATGTGATAGATTTAAATACTTAGTACCCCCTTGTCCTCCCTTCCTCCATTTCCTCATTCCCTTTCTCTACCTTACTGCTCTTCCTTACTGCTCTTCCTTACTGCTCTTCCTTCTATTTTCAGGAGATCCCATTTTTTTCTTGCTAAATTCCACATTTGAGAAAAAACATGGTTCTTGATTTTCTGAGTCTATCTTATTTTGTCTAACACAGTGTTTTCCAGTTCCATCCATTTCCCTGCAAATGACATAATTTTGTGATTCTTTATGCCTGAATTAAATTCCATTGTGTCTGTATATCACATTTCCTTTATCCATTCATCTATAGACTGATACCTAGACTGGTTCCATAAATTGGTAATTCATACAATAATTCACAATAGTGAATGGTGCTACTATAAACATGGAGAGGCATGTGTCACAGTTGTATGCTGATTTTAGTTCTTTGGATAGATACTGAGGAGTAAATGGTTATACTCGATGATGGTGGTTCCTGCAGTTATTTCTATCAGTGGAAATAAGGAAGCATTCTCCCAGTGAGCAAATTCCCAGGAGGTAACTGATTCCCATGATTGGAATGCCCAGCTATTCCCTGCTGAGGTTATTAAGATAACTATGTGGATGCACTACCTGGTTTACATAGTGACATCCTTTGAAGGAGAGAGGCTATGTGTTTGCATTAACCTGGACCTTATCTTAGTTAGCTAGCACTCAGGGTTAAAGGAATACTGGTCAAAGTGTAATCACTGGTAGTGGATAATATGTAACTTTTTTGGTTATTAAAGATGATGGCAGAGAGGGGTAGGCATTCCTTTTGTTGCCATCCTTCTGTCTGTTTGTACCTTCCCTGTGTGTCTGTGTCTGTCCTTTGTGCGCCTCTTCCACAATTCTCCCCACATAGTTGTTCCTTTACAGGATCCAATCCTAGTCTTGGGGGGAATCTCCATAATGATTTCCATATTAGCTGTACTAATATAGATACCTACAAATGATTTGGATGTTTCTCTCCCCCACCCCATTCTGCCAGCATTTATTGTTATTTGTATTTTTAATGGCTGTCAGTTAACTGGAGTGAAATGAAATCTCAGTGTAGTTTTGATTTCCATTATCCTGATGACTCTAGTTGTCAAACATTTTTAAAATAATTTTTGGCTGTTTGTACTTCTTCTTTTAAGAAATGTCTGTTTAACTTCTTTGCCCATTTATGGAATGCGTTTTTTGGAGAAGTCCTTAATATTTACTGAGTTGGAGATGTCCTATTAAGTAAGTCATTATCTGTACCTATATGTTGGAGCTATTCCTTTTTTTCTCTTCTATCAGTTGCAAAGTTTAAGGTCTTTTCCAAGGTCTTTGGTCCAATTGAGTTGACTTTTGTTACAGAGTGATAGATAGGTATCTATTTTTTATCTTATGGTATCCTGTTTTCCCAGCATCACTTATTAAGGAGGCTGTCTTGTTTCCAGTGTAACTTTTTGGCACCTTTGTGGGTTTGTTTCTGTGTCTTCATTCTGTTCCATTGATCAACATATCTATATGTATGCTAGTTACCAAGCTGATTTTATTACTGTGACTCTGTAGTATAATTTAAAGTTAGGCATTGTGATACCTCCAGCTTTAATCTTTTTACTCAGATTTGTTTTGACAATCCAGGGTCTTTTGTTCTTCTGTATAAATCTTTGGATTTGTTTTTCTGGTTTTGAAAAGAATATCTTTGGTATTTTCATGGAAATTACATTGGATCTGCAGATTGATCTTGGTTGTATGGTCATTTTAACAATATTAAATCTCCCTACCATGAACATTTGTGGTCTTTCCATCTTTTGGTGTCTTCCTCAACTTATTTTTTCCATGTTTTGTAAATTTTCCTTGTAGAAGTCTTTCACCTTTTTGGTTAAATTTGTTGCTGTTTTATGTTCTTGGAAGCTATTGTTAATGATTTTTTCCCCTAATTTCTTTCTCAACAGATACATCAGTAGTGTATAGGAAAGTGATTGATTTCTATATGTTGATTTTGTATTTTGCTACACTGCTTACTTTGTTAGAAGTGTACTGGTGGAGCTTTTTGGATCATCTAAGTTCAGGATAATATCATCTGCAAACAGAGACAATTTGACTTTTCTATTTGAATCCCCTTTATTTCCCTTTCTTATCTAATTTCTGTGGCTAGAGTTTCAAAAACTATATTGAACAGGAGTGGTGAGAGTGGACATCCTTGACTTGATCTTGATTTTAGAGGAAATGCTTTCAGGCTTTCCCTATTCTGTACAATGTTGGCACGGGGTTTGTTGCTTATGGCCTTAAGGCTAGTTCTGCACATCAGCAGCAACAGGACGATCAGCAGCATGGCCAGGAACACCAACAGTGTCAGCTTGAATGGAGGGTGATTGCCTCAGGGTGGCAGGTGGCACCTGCAGGCACCCCTGCACAGCTAGTAGCGCAAAAGCTTGGGTAGCAGATGCCCCTAGGCAGTGACCCTAGGGTGGGAGGCTGTGAGGCATAGAGGCAGGCACACTGCAAGGCCTTCCTCTGACCCTCCTTTGTGCCTAGGCAGCCAGGGGGTAGGAAGGAGCTCAGCAGCAGGGCACTGCTATCCCTTCATCACTACCTGGAACCCAGGACCTCTGCATCTGGAAACCACAGTATCAGCTAAATGCACTCTCATGGAGGATGCTGTGCATCTAAAAAGGGATATGCTGAGGCCATGAGGCTTTCTCTGGTTTCCATCCTCCAGCAGATCCCTCCGCCCCCAGTGACACCAGATTTTAAACAGTAGCTGCTGCAGCAGCTTCTTGGCCCTTGTATGTTGTATTTCTAATATTGTTGAGTCTTAGAATTTTTTAGTTTCTTGTCAGATTTCTTTGATGATCCACTCATCATTAAAATGTGTATTGTTTTATCTCCATGTCTTTGAATATGTGGTTTTCTTCTTGATTTTTTTTTTGTGTATTGTTTAATCTCCATGTCTTTGAATATATGGTTTTCTTCTTGATTTTTAATTTTATTCCATTATCATTGAAACAGGATATGTGGAATTATTTCAACTTTTTCATATTTGCTAATGATTACTTTGTTGACTAAAATATTATCTATTTTGGAGAAAACTGAAAAAAGGGGATTCAGCTGTTTTGGATGAAATACTCTGTAATACCTGTTAAATCCATTTGATTTACAGTTTGATTTAATTCTGTAGTATCTTGGTTGATTTGTGTGTGGATGATCTCTCAGAGGTATATTTCAATCACTTGCTATTATTATATTGGTCCCTTTATGAACCTTTATGTTGCATTGTGTTTTATGTAATCAGGTGCACCAATGTTTGGGACATAAATGTTTACTATCTTTATATTTTCTTTTTGGATTATTCCCCTTACCAAGATATGGTGATCTGTACTTCTCCTCTAATTTTGCTTGAATCTGCTTTGTTGGGTATTAATAGGTATTCCTGCATGCTTTCAAGTTTCATTTACATGAAATGTCATTTTTTAATTCTTTTAGCCTGTGGATATCTTTGACCATAGATATATTTCTTTCAGACAACAATAATTCGGTCTTAATTTTTTTGTCCAGTGTTATGATCTATGTTTATTATTTGGAAAAATGAGATGATTTATATTCAGTGTCATTAGAGAGGAATATGTTACTTCTCATCATTTTTTTTTACATTTAATGTTTGCTTCTAACCTGATTGGTATATGTTCACCCCCAGTTGTAATGTAATTCATTTTTTTTAAGATCTCTTGGTGGTTTATAATCTTTTTCTATGTGTAGAATTCTTCTGAGTGTTTGGTGCAATGCTGGAATAGTAATTATGGATTTCTTTCATTTATGCTCATCGCTATAGGTTTTTATTTTTTCTTTAATTCTGATAGTACAATCCTGATGGTTTATTCGATAGAATGATCTTGGTTGGCTGTTATTTTCTTTCAGGATTTGAAATACATTGTTCCAAGCCCTCTTGGACATTAGGGTTTCTATCAAGAAATTGATGTTAATCTGATTGATTTTTCTCTAAATGTGACCTGGCTTTTAAAATTTTAGTAGCTTTTAAAATTCTTTCTTTGAACTGAAATTTTGGCTTTGCAATTATGATAGGATGTGAAGAAGTTTTCTTTTTCTGGTCTGGTCTATTTGAGGTTCTAAATGCTTCCAGTGTCAGGATGTTCATCTTATTCCTAAGTCTGCAGGAATTTTTCTGCCCTTATGTCACTGCCATGATCCTGTATCCCTGACCCTTCTTTAATGTCTGTGAGCATTGTTTGGTCTCTTAATGTTTTCTCAGTTCTTATTAGATTTGTAGTTTCTTACTTTTTTTCTTTAATACTGTCTGAATGTTTAAGAATGTCCACCTTATCTTCAATTTCTAAAATTCTGTCCTCTTCTTAATCTAATGTATTGGAAACATATCCAATTCGATTTTTGATTTGATTATCATTTCCAAGATTTCTGTGTAGTTATTTTTCAATATCTCTATCTCTTCATTGATTTTAGCATTTATATCCTGTACTGACTTTCTTAATTTATTTAGTTTTTTTGTATCATCTGAGAATCCTATAATTTTTAAATGATAATTAAAAAAAATTTGTATCCAATATTTGGATATTTTTGAAGTCTGTTGTTGTTGAATTACAGACCTTAAGAGGTGTCTTATTACATTATTTTTCTGTATCACTTATATTCTTATGTTGAGATTTGCATATCTGTTGAGATGGGTTTCTTTTTCTATTTTTAATTTTTTTTTTTAGCTGTAGATGTACCTTCACTTTATTTTATATTGGTGCTGAGAATCAAACCTAGGACCTCACACATGCTAGGCAAGTTCTCTAATACTGAGCCACAACTCCAGCCACCTCTTTTCCACTTTTATGTGAGGATATTCTTAGGGAACAGCCTTCTCTTGGCAAAGTGTTCTGGTATATCACGTTGTTGTGAATTGTTGAATATATTTCTCAGTGTTTTTGTAGTATATTTAATATACTAATGTTTTGGGTTGTGATTAGTGATCAAAGCGATCATTCCAAGTTTTGTAGTATATCAGAGCTTGAGGATTCCACTTTCTCTGTAGATTTCACAGGATCTTTCTAGTAGATCAACAGTTGTGTTGCCTATATCACTGTATATACATACCACCCATGATTGATCTTCTAGATATGGCAACTCTGTATATTCTAAGAGTGTATAAGAATAACCTATGTTGAGGTCATTGTGTTATTTCTCTCTGATGTTGCTGTAGGAGCATATGTCCATGGGTAAGTTGAGCCTTCTCTCTAACTTTTACTTGGGCCATGGTTGCCAGTTTGGGGTCCCCAATATTCTTTGTGTTAAATTATTGCTGAAGGTTAAGAATAGTTGTTATGTGTGGAATTAGGTACACAATCTCTTAGCTGGATTGGGGGTATAACTCAGGGGCAGAGCATATTCCCTAACAATTTAAAGTGTCACATTTGGTGCCCAGCCACTATGGCAAAGGGTAAATGAAGAACAGCAACAATAACAGGGAAGAATCTAAAATATTCAAGTAAATACTAGGTGTCAATAATGATATCTACAATACTAATAATCAGAAATTAAAACACCAACATAAGCAGCAGTGAACTAGATTTAGAATTAAAGTAAACATTGAATGTCAGCTACAACATCCACAGTACTAATAACTTCAAAAACATGAATGGTGGGAGCAAGAATTATATAAACTAGTTCTAAAAGATGGCAAAAATACAGTTCATTAAGAAGGAACTGTATTTCTGTGCTGATTTCCTCTTAAGTATCTATATATTTATATATCTGCATCTATATCTGCATCTGTACTTCAGATGTACAATCAATAAATCGAGAAAATTAGCTTCATTTTTTGGTGTAAATTTAACAACTTTTTCTTATCTTTCTTCCTTCTTATTGAGTATAAATACTTTCAAAAATCAGATAAAATATTTTGCTAATCTAGCAAACTTTTATGCACAATTCAAAACAACTTATTTAATTACCTGAATGGCCCCTACTATAAGAATACAAAAACCTTTGAACTAGCTATGTTCCCTGATAGCTCAGGAACTTCTTTGGCTTATTTCCTGCTTTGTAGATATTTGTAATCTAATGTTCAGGTTAAGGAAATTTACATCTGCTCTGCTTGAAAGAGTAACCAAGACCAGTGAAAACTGGAGGTAATTACAGCACTTCTTCTGTATGAAGACTCAATTTTGCAGCAATTTATGTTAACTTGGGAAGAAAATTGCTAGCACATGTACCATCGCTTCACTTAAATGATGGCCACATATCTAGAAAATTAACTCAGAGAAAAATAAAGAGAAATTCCCTTGTTCTCAGGGCTAATTTAGTGTTGATCTATTTTTCTTTTAAAAGATAGTTTAACAAAGTCAATATTCTCTTTTTGTAGTACATAAGTAAAGAGAACAACTTAAAAACAGAGAGCTACATGAGGTAATGCCCAAAGACAACCACAGATAATCTTGTCCCTCAGTGGGCTAGAAAGTGAAATTTAAAAAAAGTAATAAAAAAAAGTATTCATAAAATGACACAGAATTCATAAAATCAGCAGCTAGGGTGCCAGAATTCAGAAGCCTATAGTAAGTCTAAAGTCGTTCCAGTGTCAAGCTAAGTATAGTGCTTGACTTGACTGTTTAGTTTTAGATCAGATAAGCTCTGAGTTTCTTTGGGACATGTATGTTTTGGGAACCCATATCACCATTTCTGCATTACTTAAGACTTGGAGGATTGACCAGAGCTGTCCTTCCTTATCATTGTTGCCTGATACCTGGGGTGGGAAGGGAAAATGCTTACTGGAAACCTTGAGCATCTTTCATCTGGAACCTGGGCTTCCAGCTCCCTTGAGAGATGGCCCCTCCTCTTGAATTCTGTTAGTGTCCAGTGAAAAGGTTCATTCTACTCAGTTGAGGGACTATTCTGTTCCTGCATGGATAAGTTCTGGTATTCAGACCATATTTAGTGTAGGACCAGAAAAATGTACAGTCCTGGCAATTTTTCTGCCTCTGCTAAGAACTAGCTTTAGTCAGTAAAGCTGTATCCCAAGGTTTTCTCTAGCTCTTCCCTCCCTCTCTCTCTCTCTCTCTCTCTCTCTCTCTCTCTCTCTCTCTCTCTCTCTCTCTCGTTTCATCTTGTTTCATGTTCTGTATTTACCCCCTTAGTAAATAAACTTGAGCATCAGGGAGATATATTATTAATAACATGTAGGATTTTGTGCTGCCAACATTATTTTTAACCCAATGCTGTTTTTCTTTTCTGTTTGGTGGGGCAGGGACAGGAAAAGTTGCTGCACAGACAGTGACTGAATCTTGTTTCTTTCCTTAGCTGTGTCTTAATGTTTACAGCATCCAATTGCCCCACTTTCTTGTTTAGTTGGTGAATATTTTTTTTGTCTCCCTGCCCCTCTTTTAATTTTTTATTTTATTAGGAACTAGAAGAGGGAATATCTTAGTCCATATTTACTTGGCCATTTTTATCAGAATTCTTCCAGATTTACATTTCTAAAATGAATTATGATTAAATTTCTCCTTTGATTAAAACCTTCCATGTCCTCCAGTTGCTTTCAGGATAAACTTTGAATTGCCTCGCATGGCTTCTAATGCCATAGTCTCCTCCTTCATCTGGCCTCTGCTTGCTTCTCTGTATTATCTATAGCAGATTTCCCCTTCCATGCCTACCTTCAGTCATATTGGGCTGTTATATTATTGAATTAACCTGACTCTTGGTTAAAGCTCACATGCTCATCTTTTGCTTTGAATTTTCTCTTCCCTTCTTTCATGTTATTTTCCCTCTACTCTTTGGATCTCATTTGTCCTTAAATTTTGGCAGTTTTCATTCACCAACTGAAGCATGGTCTTTGCCTATTCTATGTGTGCCACCACTGTAGCACTGATTGTATCCTCTTCTGATGTATTGTTTCTTCATGTGTGTCTCTCATTAGGCTTAGTTTTTTTGGACAGTGAGAAATTCTTATGCACAGTTAAATCTCTAAGACTTTTTGATCCAGCAAACATTTTCACATATGTGTGCACATCACCATGCCTAGCACAGAGTTTGGGAACAGAACAGATATTTAACATGTGCTTATAGAATAATAAATACCTGTTGATTTGCTAACTTGAGCTCTTCGGTTGATTTGCAGGTTTATGTATGGGGAACTGACTCATAAAGACACAGTTGAAAAGGTGTGGCAAACCTTTGAGAAATATGAGATGAATTCCTATGAAATTCTGATGTACAAGAAAAACAGTGGGTAGTCAAACCATTCTCAATCATACCTTTATGTGCTTGTAATAGCAAAATCTCTCCTGCTCCTCTATTATTGTCTTGTGTTTTCTTTCTCATCAAGTGAATGCAATTACTTAAAGCTATTGTATATATTCGGATAAATATGATTGATCAGTTACACTTCTCCTCACAGGAACATTTGATGAACTTCTTGTCATTTACCTGTTAAGACTTCTTCATCTATTTTGCTGACAAGAGTTAGTGTTCTTCCTATGGGTTTCCTTATGGTGAGATGCTGGCTTAAGGCTCTTGTAGACTTTAAGCTTCTTAAAGGGGGAGGGATGAAGTAGGATAGAAACTGTTCAATTTACCTTTGTTTCTATCTTCCACGGTGCCTATAGAGCAGCAATAAATTCACTAGGTGCCCAATTAAGTTTTCAAATAAAATTTTGTTCTTCTCATGACCTTAAGAGAGAGTATTAACAATAATGCATTGTTTATTTGTATTTGTTTTGGTTACTCTTATTTCCATAAAGTGTGTTAATGAGATTTTTAATTCATTCCCTGCTTATAAGTATGAAACTTGCTTTTCTCTTAAGAAATTTCTTGTCAATAGAGAGCTATATTAATTTTTATGAAATGTGAATATATGGTCTTAGCAGGCATTCAGAGATGTTAAATAGTGCTTTGTTTCTGTTTTTAAAACACTATTTTGTTTGTAAAGAGTCCTGTTTTTACATGTAGGGTTGACTGGTAGGTTTTTAATTCAGTAGAACATTCCAGAATGGCCCAGATGGGCACAAAGATAAGTGTTTATTTGGTGGTGTATTTAGGTATGAGTGATTCTTCACTCTGGAAAGCAAACGGAACTTGTTACTTTATCTGGAAGGAGCTTGGACTCTTTTGTTCTGTCTGAACTGTTGGAGCAACTGAGAGGACTGTTTGCTTGGTGGCCTGTGCAGATACTGATCTGAGAAATGAGCCATGACCTTCAATAAGTTCAAGGGGGCTGTTCCCATAGCTTACTTTCTGTTCTAGCTTCCTCACTCAGCCAGTAGGTCTTGTTTCTGTCCCACTTTTAGCTATAAAAGGAAAGAGGGAAAAGAGGGTGAGAGGCTACATACAAGTCCTTCTCCAAGGGTGAGCACAGCTCAAGCAACAGCTCTCACCAGGAGCACCTTGCAGCAGCCCTCTCATGGGCAGAAGTGGTCTACATGTGTGTCCTGAGCTGAGTAAGCTGGTGTTTTTTTTTTACACTGCAGCTCCATGTACTGGGCAGTGTCACTTTCCCCAGGACAGAGAGCACTGAATGGTAGGTGTATCACATAAAGAATATCTTGCATACACATTTCCCTTGAGAGTTTCGAGCTTTATTAGACTATGCATTCTAACTATAACTTGTCTAAATTCTCTATATATGTATTTGGCACAAAAAGAGAGGGAAACATAGTTGAAATTGCATTAATGATTTCACTTGCCATTCCTTTCGGTGAGTATGAGTAGGAGATGAGAAAAGGGAACCTTCCATTCCCTGGCTGTCCCTAAAGGTGAAGGCCCTATGAGTGTCTTTCTGTACTGGAAATGAGTGTGATATTGAAAGTTCTGTATATCAGATAGACATGAACTATCCATGTAAAATGTTTTTCACATTTTATCTTACCTAATTCATGAATTATCCAGAGACCCCTCATTAATTGTATCATATATTGACTTTTCCACTGGTGCACCTGGGATTGATCTCCAAATAAGACACCAGCACGTCTAGTACTACTTGGGTCTCAAGTTTCAGGGGAACCCAACCTCAGCCAACATGTGACTAATAAATATTGAGTTACAAATCTAGCCTAGACTCTTAAATGTTTGCCTTTTCCCAATAGCTCAGTTTGTTTTAAATCATTTTCATTATTAATGCCTGGACTTGTATAAAACTGCAGAAACTCAGTTTGCTCCTATATTATTGATCAATCCATAACATACAGGGGGTACTCTGTCTTTCTTGGGGAAAAAAATTATCTTTATCTCAAATGAGTTAAAATGATAACTATGGTTTTCTCCACATATAGAGCTCACTGCTTGTGGCATGAAGGAAGGAAAGCCAAATGAAAGAATCCCAACAGCTTTCAGATTGAACTGTGCAAAGCTCCATTCCTTTTTGCCCTTTGCCTTAACTTGGATCAAGTTAACCATATTTTTTTCAGATTATAGTGCTGTTTCAATAGAATATAATTTTCATGGAAGATTAAATTGCATTTTTGTGAATCCAGGTGAAGGTAAATAACTACAGTATGGGATAACTCAGGCACCCACCTTGGATGACCACAGCTCTGTTTACTCATAAGAAGGTTGCATTTGTACTTTCTAAAAAACTGTAACTCTAAAATTTTAATTTCTATGACTCTGTCAAAAATTGTGCAGAGTGATTTTGTTAAATTTATATGAATTATTACTAATAAAAACCACAGAGACAGATTTGTGTCTCAATCCTAGAAGCTAAAATATGTAAGGTTATTTGCATATCTTTGCATTTGGAAATTACACATGTGCTAATTTTAGGCTAATGATGTTTTGAAAATAACCAGATTTATGTCAGGATGGATCTTCAGAAAGAGTGTATTTCTATTTTATTTTTTGCTTTAAGCTTAAACATTTGAATTGTGAATTTTATTGCAATTCCTAATATTGACATGAGAGAACATAGTAAAGTTTCATTCTGATTTAAAGAATTGCTAATCTTGTTGAATCACTATTTTTTATTGGAGAGTAAACTTTAACAAGTGCTGTCTGCCATTGTCCAAGAGAGACTGTGACATTTTACTTTGCAAGCTTCAATCTTCCCTCAGAAAATGAAAGATCAACTTTGAAATTGATGTTTCCACTATAGTCTGTAAGTAAAAGATGGGTAAGTAAAAGATGGACTCAAGGTAACATTCAATGACCTGAGAAGAAACTCTTGCAATTAAATTCTAAATGAAGCTCACCCTTGGGCCAGACTGACACCTGAATGTCCAGGGGCCTTGCTGTGCACTGCTTTCAGTGTTGCTGCAGTCCAGAAAGCCTTTCTGAATACTATTATGTCATGTTTACCCTACTTCTCTCAGCAAGTACCAGTTCATTCTATTTTGTTTTCTCAAATATTCAAAGATTTTATCTTTATTTCACTATCTCTCATTGACATTACCTTTGTTCTTCTTTGGAACATCTGCCTGTGTTCCAAGTCCTTTTGGTATATAAAATGCCATTGATAAAGCTATTTTACTGTATAGATCTGGACACAGAAAATAGAGGATTATGAAAACATACTCAATAATGAAAAGCAATTCTAACAGATTTTCTTAATTTTGTTTCAGATAAACATGAGACTCCCATGGCCTATTTCCCTCACTGTTTTGTATGTTATAGAAACATTTCAAAGAAGGACTGAAGGAACAAATTCATATGCTTGGCACCTCTAAATCTCAGATTAAATAGCAGATCATTTTATACAGAATAATTATTATATGTATATTCTTTTTTAGACTATTTCCTGGAAGTTATTCACAATTATCCTGCTAAATTAAGCTTCTCAGTATGTGTCATATCTTGAATTTTTTATATTTGCTTTACCATTGTATGGTTTAAATGCCTGGATATAGCAAAAATTAAGAGCCTGATAAAAACAAATTGTACTTACTGAGCACTTACTATTTGCAGCCATTGTACTAAGTGTTTTTCATATTTTATCTTACCTAATAAGTCTGTATTAGTTAACCACATTTTACAAATTTGAAAATTAAGGCCTCAATTAAGCATCCTTGACCAAGGCTGCATTGCTAATCCCTGTAGAACTCAAATTCATATCAAATACAAAGATCTAAATAGGGAATTGCATCCAGTTTCTCAATTCCTCCTGAGCAAATAATTTTATGGAATATACTTGGAAAATATTAATAAACTAGAAAAAAGACAGCTGTCATGATCGTCTCAAAGCTCACAGATGGCACCCTTCCACTGTATAAATACACATGAACAACAAACATTTGAATATGCTCCAGTGTCAGTTAAAAGAAAATACAGAATGAAGAACCTAACATGAGCATTTCAAATTTGAAATCATATTTTATCTTGTCCTCCAAATGCCTTTTCTTTCTCCAAACTGATGCCAACTAGGGTGCTTGTTGACTGTTTTCTTTTTGTTTTTGTGTTACACTGTTGCAAGTCATGTTTGTCAAACTTTTTGTTTGCTTCTTATGTGAGTGAAATGATCCAATGAATCAGTTGCCCTTCACTGGCATGTCGGGGCATATGGGGATGCACCACAAATGTTTCCCAGGTGTGCTGCTTTAGTTAGTTGGATTTAACTAAAGATACATATGGTCACTGCAATGTCTGTCAGAAGGGAAATGGAGCAAAAAGGGTTTCTACAGTTTGCACTGGAGCAGGTTAGGACTTGATGAAAGAAATTAGTAAAAACTGGTTGGTGTGTTTCCATGCCAGCTTCAAAGTAACATAGAGGGGTTACTTGGTAAATTCTGATCTTTGACAATTGAGTATTTAAGAAGGTATTTATCTGCAATCATCAGTGATTTCTAAGTAGAGGCCCAGTACTAGAGAGTCACTGCTTGAATTCAGTGATGACTCCTCAGTCATCACTGCTTCTGAAGGCTCTGGGATGTGGTTATACTGCTGATGTTATAATATGGCAATCACCTTCAGGGGTGGTGATTCTAATCCCAAAAGCCCAAGAACTACTGAAATAGGCTGACTACTTTTTATTTTGTATATAGAGCTGACTCTAGAAAATATTATCTTCCATCCTTTTCCTTCAGGTGACTTTAACATTTTAAAAAACAGTCCTCAGAGGCTGCTGCCACTGTTTCCATGTTCCTATTATCTTGTCACACTTGAGTCTGACCTCTTGAGAAGTAATCCTCTATTGTTATGGTAGTTTCTGATGATATCTCAACAAACAGAACCATTAATTTCTTGGAATAATTGACTATTGGTAGTAATCTTTTAGCATTAGTAACCTAACTATCTGAACTCTATGTGTTTCATAATCTGTTCTAATTTGCCACTTAGACAAAGAAGTAAATTTGGTTTTGTGTACACTGATTGAAAGAAGTTTAACATCCAAGCTAAAAAAATATATTAAAAATCAGTCCATAAATAAACACACACATTCCACTATAGTAGGAGAAAAAGTTGATCAATTTTTATGCCTTTATGTAGAAAGTATGCTTCTACAAATTATTAAGTGTTATAATACTGAATAATATTTTCTCAAATATTGGAAAAGAATATAACTTTTTTTAGAGAGATAATTTTTTAAATATTTATTTATTTATTTTTAGTTTTAGGTGGACACAACATCTTTATTTTTTCATTTTTATATGGTGCTGAGGATCGAACCCAGTGCCCCACACGTGCCCTGGATGTCATATAATTTTGCCTCTTCCACCAGTTTTTGGCTCCTCTGTCTAAAGTTCTCAATATCTGCCACAGCTCATTTGTATTTTTCCATAGTGTCAGCTGCTATTCAAACTTGACCTTCTCTTCCAAGGATGCTCTAGTCTTCTGCTCATTGTGAACCACATTCTCTTCCAGGCTTTGGGCATTGTTCTTTTGTTTTGTAGCTGTGCACAACAACCAAGCAGAGGGCCTGAGAGACAATGCCAAAGCTGGGATATTGTGCTGCACCAGCCTCACACACCGAGCCACCATGACTGCCGCTGTGGCCTCCATCATGCACATACTGGCCAGATTTATTCTTAAAAATACAGAAAAGATAAACAATCAAAAGAAGGAAACAAAAATACAATGACAAATCTTAAAATATTAGTATATTTTTTTCAAAAACACCACTTTTCTTGTGCTAAATTGTTTTCCATAATATACCATAATATAGATTTCTGTTTATTCTTGCCTCAGTACTTTTGCTATTGCAAGTTTATAATGCGTCAATAACTAAAATTCAGATATCCATACTACTCTACCTACTTCCCCTCCCCACTGCCCATTGCTTTAAATTGAATTGCATTGTTTCTCTAGAAAACTATTGGAAAGAACTTTGTGCTATCATCCAACACAGGAAAAAATCCTGCCTGTGTGTTTTCTGTTGCTTCAACTTCCCTTTCAAAAAAAAAAAAAAAAAACAAAAAACAGATTATATAGACCTTCTTCTGGGAGAAGCACACACCATTATGTTTTTTATCTGTTTGGTAACTTGTTTATTGTGATCTGTGCATTTTGTTCAATGACACTCTCCTATCACATCCTATCTAGGAGTTGTTAGTGTCTCCTCACCTTCTAGTGCAGGCACCCGGCACCTGCACAGAAAGGAGAAATAAGCCTCCTTAACCTAGAAAGAAAGAACAAAAAAAGGAAGGAATTGATAAAGGCAGGAAGGGAGGAAAAAATTGGGAAGGAGGGAGGCAGGAAGAAAGAGGGATTTCTTATAATTTGGTCCCCTTTCCAGTTTCAGGTTTTCACCCCCGACCCCACTACCAGCCCATATAACTTAACCAAAGAATCTTTGTGGCCTAGAAAGAGCCTTAATCTGACAGATGGAAGCAGAGTGGTCTCTGAAATGGTAGGTGTAATACTGAGAGAAAACAGGAAGGCTTGCACTCTGCTTTGTCTGCATGCTGACTCCACTCTAGCTTGATCAATAATTACAATGATATTTAAAGTGTTTGTCACCACATTAAAATGGACAAAATTCTGTTTTCTAAGGTTATCAGTGTTGGTAAAATGTGATGCATAAATTGCAAAATCAAATTATTTATCTCTCAAGAGCTTCTGAAGAAATAATCTAGATTTTTTTTGTTTATAATAGAGTTTTGGTTTGGGGAAAAAAAATGTATTATCCTGATAAAAAAATTCTAAAATCTAATACTTCCTTTCTGTTAAAAAGAATTATCAAAAGCCTTAAAATAAGATAAAGGCCACATGTCTGTTGTTATTGTATTTTTCCTCATTTTTTTAAATTGGTACATTATAGTTGTACATATGTACATGGACATACAACTTTAAATGTCTTACTGAGCATTGTTTGACAGACACATTCAAAAATTCAGTTCTGTCAGGGATGTATTTCTGTCACACTTAGTATGTTCCCCAAATTAGGTCCTAATCAACAGTAAATAGGACCTAATTTGGGGAACATACTAAGTTATATATATTTTTTTCACTAGAGATGCATATTTTTCTCTTTGAAAAAAAGATTATTTTATTGCTCTATATTAATCAAATTTGTCTGTAACTTAGCAACTTAATTCAGCATCTTTTTGAGATGGATGATAAAACTACTGTTTATAAAGTTCCCAAACCATTGTATCATTTTGCCAGTGTTCATTTTTAATGACTAAAAGTCTTTGACATATTTTCATTTTTTTAATATTTATTTTTTAGTTGTAGTTGGACACAATACCTTTATTTTATTTATTTATTTTTATGTGATGCTGAGGATTGAGCCCAGGGCCTCGCATGTGCTAGGCAAGCATTCTACCACTAAGCCACAACCTCAGCACATATTTCCATTTTTTATGTGTGTGAGATTCACATTTTAAATTTTTGAAATTATATCTTATATTTAAATATATTTTATCTTTCATATATGTCTACATGCCCAAAATGACTAAATGAGGTTATTCAAGCAGTATTAATAAAATAATTCTATGTTGGTTTTAATTCTAAAAGTGTATACATGTATGCATATATGTACATGTATATTTATATGTTAAGAACATTAATACCTTTTAGAAAAAGCCTACACAGCAATTAATGTCTGAAATGAATTTGCTGAAAAAATATTAAAGAAAATAAAACATATAGTTATATATTGTATCTTATTCTGGAATAAATAATGTATGAAACATTTTTCTGAAAAACTAAAGTTTGGAATATAGCTTTTGAGTTTAAGGCCTGGAAAATTATTTTAAGATTTCATTCCCTCAGAAACACTATTTCCAGGCTTACTTCTAGAAACCTGATTAATGTCAGAGGGGCCTGAAGGCTCAAAAGCAGGTCTCTATCCAACTGAGACAGGAGGGCTCAAAGTTGTCAATAGGTACTTGATAAAAATTTGTGACCCTGATTCTGATGGCCTGGAACCTGGGCCCTATGAAGAACCATGGAGTTTGATTGCACATGACAGACCACAAACGACTTCACTTCCAATCACTTTTGTGCATGTCTGAAGTCACCCCATTTCTTCATCTCACAAATGGCACTAAAATTTGGGCTCCTTGCTATTTAATTATTCTTCTTTGTAAACTTCCACATTTTGTTGATTGGCAAACCATGTGGTGTGTAGCCTTCTTTTTTCCTCATTGATTTGTAGGAGAACTTGATTATATTTGGGCCAGCCACACTCAGTATAGGTCAGGCTGGCGTTGGGGTGGGGCCAATACTATGTATGGGAGGGTCAGAGTACTGTGTCAGTGGGGTGTGGGTCTGTCTTGGGATGCAGTCAGGAACTGCATCCTGTTGGGTCCCTAGTGAGTTCCCAGTCAGAACTGTAGACGGGGTGGGAGAGGTGTGAAGGCAGGCCTTGTTCTCTCATCATGACACCTATGCAGGAAGATCAAAGCCATGCTGGGGATCAGTCGAATAATATTGTTCATCATCATTAAGGAGAGGAAAAAGAAGCTGTCTAAGAAAAAAAAATTGTTTCCAGGCTTATTTCTAGAATTTATTTAATTGCACAGGAGCTTGAAGGCTCAAAATCAGCTCTCCATCCAAATGAGACAAGAGGGCCCAAAGTTCTCAAGAGGTACTTGATAAAAAATTGTGCCCTTGTCTGTGATGGCCATAGCTGCCACAAATGACTCACTGTAAGGAAGAAACTTTTACTTCCATACCAGGTCCTCCCCAGATGATTCCAACCTGCTCAACATGACTCAACCCTTTGGGACCCTTCAGTGGTCCTTAGTGTGGAGGACAGTGAGCCCCTGCCCTAACCATGCCTAAGCAGAAATACTGTGGGTATGTTGGAAGGATACTGTGCATTCCTGAGTTCACCTTTTAAATTCCAATAAGATTACTTCCCCATCTTCTTATGCAAATAGTTCCGATACCACTTTTCCTTCAGTGGGAGCATAAATCCTAATCAAGTAGATGGTAGAGTTGTATATTCATGACTTTCATCTCAACTAGAGAAGGTCAAGTTGGTTACACCAAATACTGGCACACCTGGCAGGTCAGCCTAAAGGCAGCAAGCACGGAGAGTGACCTGGAGCAGTGGAGAACTGCAGGAGCTGCTAGGTGCAGCTGTCAGATGATATCCAGGAAACTGTTGGAAGCAGCTGGCTACTGATCCCAAGAAGGCAACCTGGGAGTTTCTATCACTAGGAGCTGAGGGTCCCTGACATTCCATCTCAGAACTAGTAACACTAAGATCTGAGAGCCACCAGTTAGTCCTCAGACCTCAGAGCTGTGGATACCAAGGGAGATGTGCTTTTCCCCTCTGTGATTTCTCTTCATAGCAGGCCCTCAGATGATTGGTAGGGGAGATGTTTAAGATGCACAGATCATAGACGAATACACAAAGAAGATCCCTTAAACCAAGAGAGGCTTTTTCTATGAGGTGATGTGTTGGGTTTTGGAATCTTGTCTGTTTTCTCCCAGGATTAGGGGGAGGACCTGTCTAAATCTGAAAACAAGACCCAATAGATGAATGCTTGTATGCCCTGGGTCCTGGCAACCCCAGTTATCTCTCTCAGTTCTCACTGCATGGACGGGCGCAGACAACATGGCAGAAGGCAGCAGCCAGAGAAGATTTTTTTCCTACCAAACTGCCTTTATTCCCAGTGACAGTCAAACAAGGTACAACTTCCCACCCAGGCTTGAATATTGTTACCCTCCCCTCTCAGTACCCTCTTGCTGCTCTCTTTATACATTCCCTATACCCTCCCACTCCCTTCATTTTTCTGAGAACCCACAGCAACTGTCTTATGTGAGGAAGAACCTTTGGCCCTTCCAGCACAGAATGAAGCAAAGGTGAGATCTTTTCTGAAAGGCAGCCATCCCAGAGGCCATCGGCCACCACGACTGTCCTCAGTTTCTCTTCTTCTTTTGGTTGCCTGATGATGTGCACTTCCTCTTCTGAGGCTGTGAGGTTTGTGCCAGCTCCAGATCCATATTTTGCCTCTCCAATGACCTGGAGAGTAGGCCCTGTGCCTGGCATTTTTTCCATGAAGCATGAGCATCCAATGAGTGCTTTTCATGAACATGGCACCTGGAGGAGGGTGGGAGCCCAGGCGTCCTCTCTGGGGAGGTGGGGCCTGGAGTGCTTGATCTCCTGAACACAGGGTTTCTATTTGAGGGGACTGGCTCTGGGACAGTCCCCAGGGCAGCAGGTGGTGCTGGGAGCTAAGGAGGAAATCCAGACTTTGGAGGTCATCGTCCACATTGCAGCCATGTGGCCCCCCAGAATAAGTGGCTTTTCTGGGACCCACTATGCCTTTGTTTCCCAGGTTTAAGGAGGAGGATCTGCGATTCTGGAGAGGATGGTTGGAGTGGATGGTCCCCAATGAGGAAGACCCGTTACAGCCTTGGAGGATACCAGTGTCCTTTGAACCCAGCAACCCTGGCTTGGTGGCCCTACTCCTCTTCATGACCTGGGAAGCCACCTCTGTGGACCATGCTTCCATGCTGGTGCCTTGATCAGTGTAATGTTTCCGCTTCTCTGCACCTTGTTTGGCAGCTGCCTCAGAAGCTCTTGTGTCTTGTTCGGACATACCATGACCTTAAGGCACCTGAAAAGGTGCTTCTTCACAAGCTGAAGGAGAATATGAGCACTGGCCAACTCTTCTTCATGCATGAAATGGGCCACAGGGATCAGGACAATCATATTTAAGTGGGAGGTGGGAAGTGGAGCTGTCACTCATCTTGGTCTCATAGAAACACACTGAGTGTCTGGTGGCCACCCTCCTGGGCTGCCATTCTGCTTTGTATCCTGAACCTTTTCATAGCTCTCATGTCTCCTTCCTTTTTTCTCCGTCCTACATCCTGTGACCTGGAACAGACTCACTAAGGGAGCCATCATAGACAGGATAAGGATAAACAAAGTCCCGTGACCCACATGAGTAAAGTCCTGTGTCTTCCTCATCTACCTGCTATCCCTTGCTTCTCTCTCCAACTCTGGTCACTCCCTTTTCTGTTTACTTGTGACCCTTTGTCTCCTAGAGTGCCACGTATTGCTCTGTGCCTAGGTGTCTGTTCCAAAGCCCAGGTAAAACTGGTGTCTCTACCTCCTTTGTTCTATTTGGTGCCCCTTTCTCCTTGTCTACCTTTTCTTTCTCCCCAACCCCTGTTGTTCCTGGTGTCCCTACACTTATTTATCAGGTATCTCTGTCTCTCTTCTGTACCTCCTACCCCTGGTCTACTGAGAGACATTTATTCTGCTTTCTACCTGGTCAGTGGTGAGTCCTTCCTGCTGCTCCAGCTTTTTTGTTAGGTCCAAGATATTTATATATGGTTTGGAGGAAAGTAATTCTTCCAGGAAGCAGGGATGAATCATATTCTCTACCTGGGGATGAGAAGGAAGAGAGTGTGAGTGACCTTGGGAGGAAATGGCCCCAAGTCAAGAGGACTTCTAGGAGAAAGAGGAAGCACTAATAATGCAACATCCCACTCTCATCTGCACCATGGGGTTGTTATATCCCAACTATCAGCTACACCCATGTACAAGTCCACATGTGTGCGTACACATTCTCTCTCTTTCTTATTCACACACACACACACACACACACACACACACAGACACACACACACAAACACACACATATACACATAAAATGTTGAGATTCTAGGCCAGGAAGCACAATTCCATGAGTCCTGAAACCTTGTATACACCAACATTGTAGGTGTAGCTCACCATGTTGACAAAGTCCTCATCAATATAGCTCAGGAGACTTGGATCTGGGTATAAATCATCCTGTATTGGCTGTTGCTCCAGTCCTTCCTCTCCCAAGTTTGCAGAAAGCTCTTCTGTGAACAAGTAGGAGGGCTGCCACATAGCAAAGTTCGTAGGCCTGAATAGCTCATCCATGGTGTCCATGTACTCTTGGATGGCTTCAGTGGGATCTCCTCAGGCACCTTGGTCTCAGGCCCTTTGGTCTTAGCCACCTCATTCTTGCATGCCTTGTTCTTGTGTGCCTTTGTCTCAGGCACCTTGGTCTCTGGTGCCTTGGGTTTCGCTGCTAATGAGCGGGCAGACTGTACCTTAGGATTGGTCTTTCTGGAGTTGCACATTGGACAGGGAGGATCAGAGGAGTGTGTGAATGAGGGATCCATGTTCATCCCAAACACTTGGTAGTAGGCAGGGTTCAGGAGACCTAAACTGGTATGCCATTCATGAGGACAACCTGATCCAGGACCCGAGGGATATAACAGTGCACCAGATGCAACATCTAGGAGAGTCAAGTGGGAGGACATTTGTAGTGACTGGTATTGCATGCACTCTACCCTACCAGGACCCAAGTCCCAGGCAGATCTTGTGTTGTTTCTTTGGATAGACAAGGAGAAAAAGGAGATCTGTACTTGGCCCAGTCAATACACAATTCACAGCTGGGTGGCCAGGACCTCAGGTGTAGGGGCTTTTTTGCTTGTAAGACTGAATCTCCAATACTGAAGGAAAATTTCTTATTTGGGACAACAACTTGACTTGGCCTTTGTCCCTGTTTGGACACTATCATAAGCTACTGTGTGAATGTAGGAACCCTACCTGGCTATAGTACAGCCTTGGGAAGTGGAGGCCTTGGGATTTCCAGCCTCCGAATTGCAGGAGGAGGTTGGCACTGGAAGACCCCTGACAACTGCATCCTTGGATCCTCCATCTCCTCTGCAGCCTCAAACTCCATGAACCTTGGTGAGATTTGGGTAAGGCAGGCAAAGGCTGAACTGAGAATTAGGTTAACCATACCAGGCAGGTGCTGTTGTGGGATTCTAGGCTATGGATTATTCTAAGCTACCAGTCAGGAGCTATTTGCAGGGATGTGGAGTTCTGTCTTGGAGTGCATCAGCCCAGTCCCAGGTGGGAGATGCTACACAGAAAGAACAGCAATTCTTGGGAAACACTACATCAACTAGCACCTGAAGGGAAATCAGATCTGAGGGACCCAGGCAGGGCCCCTAGCTGATCCTTGTTCTGGCTCTCTCCTGTTTCTGCCAGGAGGAACCACATCATCAGTTTAGTTGTAGAAACTGGTCAGGGATGTGATTTATATCAGGGAACACCAGAGGTCCTGACCCAATTCAGGGGTACCGAGGCTGGGACCTTGGGCCCTGAAAGGATCACCTGGGAGACCAAATTACAGGCAGGGTCATGTGGAAGTGAAAGCTAAGCTGAGAATATTGGGTTTCTTCCAAGGAGGGTGGGTTCTTCCCTTCCCTTGTTAGAAAGGCTGGGATTACATAGAGCAAAGGCAGTAAGGACCAGAGACATGTCCTGGGGGCACCTGAGGTGGTGGCTGGCCCTGACAATGCACTCCCCACCACCACCCTCTTCTGGAACATCAGGTTGAAGTAGTGGCCACTTTGATGAGTTATAATTGACCCCACTCCATAAAGAAGTACCAGTTCCCAGGCAGGTGGCCCGAGTGAATCTAGTGCTACTTTTCCCCTCTGCAGAGCCAGCAAAGCAGAAGCGGATCCTCTGGCTGGGCTAGTTACTCCTCCCATCCTGACCCTGAACCTCAAGGCAGAATTGGAATCAGTAGTATGGAGCCTGGAGTTTCTGGGATTGTTGCAGAGAGAATGCCCAGGCCTCCAGCTAGAGGGAGCTACTCTTTGGAGAGCTAGATGCCTTGGAGCCAAAATATAGGTAGGTGACAGGCTATACCAGACCTTGCTGTGCAAACCATGATCCCCCACTAGTAGTCTCTGGGCCCTGAAAACTGGCTCACTTTTCTGCAGTCTCATAGAAGCCCATCCGGTCAAAGTTGCTGGTGTGATGCCATTCCTCCAAACTCTTCCACAGGTCCTCTTCCATGGTCATGGTGGGCTCCCGTCGGGACAGAGACTGAAGCACTGGGCTGGAATTCATCCCTTCTGCAACCCTCGTGCCTGAGCACATGTTTGACTGGAAGCATGCATTCGTGGGCCGCCATCCAAGGGCTCCAGCGTCTGTTGCGACTATAGTGGGGCAAGGTGCAGGCGCCGCGAGGATAGTGGGTTCCCAACGGCTGGCCAGGCTCCCTTGGTGTCATCCAGACTCAGTCCCATAGGTCCCGAGGTTCTGGACTCGCGAGCCTCTCATATTCCCACTGTCTCCATGCCCGATCCACTGGCCCCTGTGCTTTGCCAGGCAGTCTGAGCACAGGCTTAGCCCCCCCCCACCACCCCCCCGCCTGGACATGGGCCAACCGCACCAGGCCCGGAAGTGAGGAGCGCATTTGTCAACAATTTTTTTTTGTCAAGCATTTTTCTGAACAATTTACATTATCTTGAACAGAATTATTAAATATAATGAAAAGGAAAGGTGAAACTAAACAAACAGATCAGTTAACCTCTTTTTTTGTTCACATATTGAAACAATCCTCAACAGCTATTTACCCAATTTAAATTAAACCATTTAAATCACGTGAATAAAAATATTTGGATACATTTTTTCATGAGTGCTCATCATGATATATGGACATACGTACATACAAACATACAACAAAGAAAACAAGTGCGCACACATAATATAATACAACACATAATAGTAAAGGCCTTATAACGTTTTACAGGTGAAATCTCTATTGCAATGTTTAAAAACTCTATAATCAAAAAATAGAACTGATCAGCAAAACATTATCCTAGGTCTGTATGAGCTCAAAAAACAAAATATAACTTCATGATGTGGGAAAGTGTAATAATAAAATAGATATTGAAAAAAGCATCCTGGTTCTGTCGCAGATGTAAGGATAGCCAAACTGGAGTTTTGGATATCAGCTGTTATGGATTTGGGCCAAATCATCATCTTTTTGGTCTGTAGAAATCGCTTTAGTTAATCTCTCTGGAATCCAAATCAGCTGCTGTTCTCCCTGTGGAAACACACAAACAGACCTCCGACTCCAGACAATTAGTGAGTCAGGACCTTTCCATTGTCCTGTTAGAATATCCTTCCAAAGTACCTTGGGCTTATGTACATTTTTTGGACACATATGCCTTTCCACAGCACTAAGTCCTGATGAATCTAAATTTAAAAAGATTAGAGTAAAAAGGGTTATTTTAAGTTTATCTTTGGGGAATATACACCCCTTCCCAATTCCCTAGTTTTGCTTTAATAAGTACATTTTAATAGTTTGATGAGTTCTTTCAACTACGCCTTCTCCCTGTGGATTGTATGGGATTCCTGTTATGAGTAATGCCAAATGATGAGCAAAATTGTTTAAAAGAGGTAGAAGTATAAGCAGGGGCATTATCTGTTTTTAACTGTTTTGGAACGCCACAGTGGCAAAATTTTGTAAGCAATGAGCTATAATATCTTTAGTTTTTTCTCTGGCATGAAGGGAGTCCATCAAAAATCCGGAAGAAGTATCAACTGTAACATGCAAATATTTTAATTTTCCAAATTCTGGCAAGTGTATGACAACCATCTGCCAAATATGGTTGGGTATCAGTCCTCTAAGATTGACTCCAAGATTAACTTGTGGTAAAAAGGTCACACAGTTTTTACACTGTTTTATTATTTGTCTAGCTTGTTCCTTAGTTATTTTAAAATGCTTTTGTAAAGTATTAGCATTGACATGGAACTTTTTATGAAAATTTGTAGCTTCTTCTAGTGTAGAGAAAATATGTATGTCATTTGTAGTTTTATCTGCTAAATCATTGCCCAAGCTCCAAACAATCCTGTATGTGCCTTGATATGTCCTATAAAGAATGGATCTTTTCTGTCCCAGATTAGACTTTGTATAGCAGAACACAAAGAGAAAACAGTAGAGGAAGGGGAAGTCCTACCAGCATCTTCAAGGGATACTATAGCATTAACTATATACTGACTATTGGAAAATAAATGAAATACAGAATCTTTAAACATCACAAAAGCTTGTAATACTGCATTAAGCTCTAACTTTTGAGCTGATTGTTTGGGTACTAATAATGTAAAAGTTTGATCAGGTGTAACTATTGCTGCTGTACCATTATTTGACCCATCAGTGAATATATTTGGAGCATTCATGATAGGTGTTTTTCTTGTTCTTTTTTAAAAAATTACAGGACCAAAAAGACAATAAAGGATTAGATGGTAAGTGGTTATCAAATGAAACATTAGATTTACAAATGATTATTGCCCAAGTATTTAACTCATTAGCTAACTCATCAACTTGATCCATAGTATATGGAGTAATAATTTTATTGGGAGAAATTCCAAACACTCCCTTTTCTGCTTTTATTCCTTTGAGTATTAATTGTCCTACAGACTCAGGATACCTAGTAAGAATAGTGTTAGGAGAATAAGATAAATGTATTCATAATAATGGACCTTCTTGCCAAAATACTCCTGTAGGAATATTTTTTGTTGGTAGTACAATAAATAATAAAGGCAAACTTATATGTTTCAATGATTTTTAATACCTTTCTTGCTTCAGGCGTTAACATGTGGGGTGAATTTTGATCTGATGGACCTTTTAGGATATCAAATAAAGGTCCCAACTCTCCTGTTGGTATACCTAGATAAGGCCTTATCCAATTTATGTCTCCTAATAACTTTTGAAAGTTGTTAAGTGATTTGAGTTGCTCTACTCATATTTGAATTTTTGGTGGGCGGACCATGGTTGAGGATAATAGAACTCCTCAATAATTAATTGGAAAATGTAATTGTACTTTATCTATTGCTATCTCTAGATTATAATTTTTAATAGGTTTGTAAGTGTGGCATAACATTCTAGCAATGTGTTTTTATCTTTGTGTGCTAATAATACATCATCCATATAGTGAAATCTTTGTAGTTCAGGATTTTGATTTATAAGTGGCTGGATTACTTTGTTAATATAAATTTGACACATAGTTGGGCTGTTAGCCTTCCCTTGAGGGAGTACTTTCCATTTATATCTCTGATCAGGACCTTCATGATTCAGTGCAGGGATAGTAAATGCAAAACGTGGACTATCCTCAGGATGAATTGGAATTGAAAAAAACAATCTTTAATACCTATAACTAAAATATACTAGGTTTTTGGCAAAGCAGACAATTGTGGAATCCCTGATTGAGCAGGTCCCATTATAACCATCTCATTATTAATGGCTCTTAAATCTTGCAATAATCTCCATTTACCAGATTTCTTTTTGATGAAAAAAATGGGAGCATTATGGGGAGATTCAGAAGGTTGTATATGTCCTTCTGCTAATTGTTGTTTGACCAGGTCATGGGCTGCTTGTATCTTTTCTTTAGTCAGGGGCCACTGAGGAACCCATACTGGTCTTTCTGATTTCCAAGTAATTTTTGTTTTCTCAGTGACCCCTTCTGAAAACCCAATCCATGTCTATTTATTCCTTGATCTATTTGAATTGGTGCTGCTATACCTTGTTTTTGTTCTCCTAATCTTTTTTCTTTCCTAAAACCTTGTCTAATAGTGTGTGCATTTGGATTGATGTTATTTGTTAATGTCAAACCTAATTGATCTGGGACATCACATCCCCATAAATTTATCGGAAGATGATCCAATACATATGGCTGTATAGTTCCTTCACATCCTTCAGGATCCTTCCAATCTAATACCATTGCACTTCTATGGGGATTAGTCGCCACACCTAGGCCTCGAAGCGTTTGAGTGGCTTGTTGTAATGGCCAATGTTTTGGCCATTCTTGACGAGATATGATGCTAAGGTCTGCACCTGTATCCTGTAGCCCATTAAATTCATGTCCTTGAATATTTAGTTTTAGCATGGGGCGAGAATTTAAATTTAAAGAAAGCATAGCCCAATCTATACCTGTGGAGCCTAATCCCCTGGAACCTCTTTCTATAGTATGACTAAAGAATTTATCATGTAGGCTGGGTATTATTAGTAACTGTGATATTCTATCACCTGGTCAAATTACTGATATACCCTTTGGAGAACTGGCTATAATTTTTATTTCACCTTCATAATTGGGATCAATTACCCCAGGACTGATCATAAGTCCTTTTAGAGCAGAAGAACTGTGTCCCAATAATAAGCCTACTGTTCCTTTGGGAAGAGGTTCTTTTACCCCTGTGGGAATGATTTGAACTCCCATCTCTGGAGTTAGTACTGTTCTGGCGGAGGCACAGATGTCCAATCCTGCACATCCTCTGGTTTGTCTAGTGAGGGATTTAATGGACATTGTGTCCTGGGCACTACCCTGTTGGGGTTGCTGCGTTCCTCCAGTGCTCCGTATATTTGTGGTCTTGGTCCCCGGAACATTGGGCCCCCCTGTCCATTTTTTGGCAATGGAGCCTGATGCCTTTCTTCATGATATCGTGGATAGATACCTGGTCCTTGTTCATTTTTTGATAATGGAGTTACCCTCTATGGTGGTTTGAGAACGGCATTCATAAGCCCAATGTCTCCCTCTATGGAATCCTGGGTAAATACCCAGTATTCTACTCCTTTGATACCTAGTTTTGTTAAACCCTCCTCCTATGGGGCAATTCCTTTTAAAATGTCCTGTTTGTTCACAATTGTAGCATGTTTTGGCCTGGCATCCAAAACCTGTTGTACTGTTGTACTGTTGTCCCCTGTGCCATGAACAATTAAGTCTATGTTGGAAGGTGAAATGACTGGGAGAGGCATGGCCCACAATTACTGGCCCACATTACTCCCAGGAACCTCCTCTGACCTTGAGTCCTCCATGTGATGGTGATGATCATTGGAAATAATGATTACCTGCATGTGCAGGCCTGTGATGGGCACCTGAGATAAGGCACATTTTATTGTCTCCTGTGAGGTGAATATGTATGGAAATGTAGATGACTCAGCTTGTCCCCTCACCTTCAGGACATTTCTTCAAGTTCCCCTACATCCAGCCTCCTCTTTCCAACCCATGCTTTTCCTCCTGACAGAGCTCAAGGAGGAGTCTGAGGAGAACACTCACAGGAGGAAGCAGGAAAGTGCTTCCACATCAGGAGTCTGAGGAAGGTGCCTGCGGACCAGGGTCTTAAAGAGCTGCCAGTGCTGGAAGTTCTCATAGATGCTGTGAGGTCTGCTGGAGTCAAATGGTGGCACTGCAGCTGGGAAGGTGGGTGGTGAACCCTCCCCATACACTGTACCTGGCCATTGGCACACATTCATTGGGAATATGATGGAACCAGCTGGGCAAATGGTCTTGGTGATAGAGGCAGAAGGCCCAGGTGCCAGTGGATCCCATAGTTCTGGATCTCCCCAATGGCTGAAGAAGGCACAGTGGTCCTCAGGACAGAAGGTGCTTCTATAAATGGAGCAGGTTGCTCCACACCCCCACAGTTGGCCTCCAGGGCCCTCCAGTTGAAGGGTGCCTGAGTGTGGGCAATGTTCTGAATATGAGGAGGCCCTGCTGGCCTCAGTTGTGGCCCATGTTTTCCAAAGGTTAACAGCCCTGGAACATATGATTGTCCAGGGTAAGCAGACAGCACCAGAGAGTTACCCTTGAAGATGAGTGCAGTCACCCTTGGTGCCAGGGGCAGCTCCCAGAATGGCTGGTGTGTTGGCACAGGGGCAGCTGGAAGAAAGTGTAGGCCCCTGAATGCAGACATGTGGTCACCAGGATTGAAGTTCATGCCTGGTCTCTGTGATGCAGATGCTGTGGAGGCAAAGCAAAGAGAAGAATGGGGAAGGGGAAATGGCAGCAGGATTGAGGCCCCCCAGTTACTTATACAGTGGGAATCTGAGGACAAATGCTCACAACTCAGGGCCCTGTGAGCAGGGAAATTGTGCATTTTGCAATATCCCTGAGTGAATTTCATGCTGTGTTCTCTTAATCATAGTAATACATAGAGAAAACTCATTTCCAGGACACCAGAATTCCCTGTTTTCTGAGACACCTAAGATTTTCCTGCCTCTGGAAGGCCCTTTATGCATCCTTTGCAGACAGTGCATTGGCCTCCTAGGTGACTCCCTAGAAGTGGACCAATTTGACTCTGCTCAGTAGCACCAGGCCCCTTCTCATGAAGGTTCTCTAGGGTCATTTGGGAAGATGACTGTTTCTAAAGGTTATTGCTCCATCACCTCCTCAGCCTTGCTTTGCTAATACTCCTTGTATATCCCTCCACTTTTTTCCTGGGCTTCCGCAAACAAGCGAAAAACACCTGAATTAGATCTCTGACTAGCTAGAGGCTGAGGAATCCTGTAGTTCACCCAGAAGCACATTCTGCCCAATATGTAGGTGCTTCTCCCAGCACTTCCCACAGAAAATACTAATGGGGGGACAGATTCTGGCCATCTGTGTCCACAGTACTCACTAATTCCTGCCATGATACAGGAAATTCCTTTCCCAGGGAAGAGGTCTATGTGATAGACACTGAGTTCCCTAGATCCTCTCCTGGGCTGACCAGTAAAGGCCACTGAGGTTTATGAAGTTGATGGGATGGTGAGGATTGGGGTTTTCCAGAGACTTTCACAGCCACTGGATTTTTTTTTTTATTGGGCCTGGAAATTGGAGCCATTCTGAGGTCCTATACTTTGCGTTCCCAATAACGGGAAGGAAAGTGTCACAGTTACTCAGGCCTGTGACAACCTTGCAAACCTATGGCAAAGTTGTTGGGATTACATCCCTGCTCACCAGGACATTATGCAGAGTGTAGTCAAGTAATGGGAGGTCTGCCACACTTCAACACTTTCATGTTTAATCAGGAAACCTGCCTAAGTTCAAATGACAGTTAGAGTAGGGCCCCCTCCTATAACTGTAGGCTATTTTCCTTCTTGTCTTCATAAGAACCCAAGTCATCCTCAAACCCGATCTTGGAAAATGAAGAACACCACATGTGCTCCCTTTTCATGGAGTACCAACCAAATCAGGAAGCTAAGCAAAGTCTTTGTGTCAATGTAAAAACAATTTCACAGAGTGTATGAAAGTGATAATGATTCAGAATACCTCACAGAGGCCCAAGTATATGGTGGGTGAAGTTTCCAGGGTTCCTTGCCCTTCAGGAATCAAGGACCCCTGGTGTCAGAATTGACAGAGAAGTTTTCCTGGGCAGGAGGTTGGTGAGGTGTCCCGGGCTATGGCACTTGAAGTGCCCTGCAGCCTCACCCATAAAGAGTATATCACTGCATTTGTGGTCATTGAGAACCCCACTGCGCAGTTTCCTAGATAAGAACATTTCTATCCATTGCCCAGTTATGATCTAAAACTCTCTGTCAATACCCTCAGAATGATATCCCAGGCAGCTTTCCTGTATCTGAAGAATGGACATAGGGCTCAGCATCTCAACTCCAGGGAACCCTAACTGACCACCAATGTGACACCATCTGTGACTGCCTAAAATCCATGCAGTGACCTGTGTCCATTCTACAAGGAATCAATCCCTTGGCTTTCTCCAGACCCAGTGTACTTCCCCTGATTTGTCTGAACCTGGGTCTTAGGAACCCTCCTCCCCATGAGCAGTATCAGTCTTCCCGGGGCTTCCTGGGCCATGTCAAGTGCATTGTCTAAGGCTTTTTCCTTCCCTTAATTCTGCTCAATGAGTTGACCACAGAGGAAGTGCTCCATTATAACTCCCAAGGGTTTGGGGGCTGACTGGCCCTTAGGTAACAAACCCCTGACCCTCCTGGCTCACCTCCTTCTAAAGGACAGGCAGGATACCTGACAATTGTGTCTCATAATCTCCACAGTGGGAAAGGTCAGTACAGGACACAGAGAGTGACCTGTCTGTAACAGATGCTCAGGATCCAACTGAGCCAAGCTGGACAAAGTTTAAATGTAAACCCCAGTAGAATGTTGGATCCAGACATTCTGCAGGGGAGAGAGGCCAAGGGGAGCTGGCCAAGGGGGGGGGGCTTGGCAGACATTCCATGAAGAGCTCTAATAGGTATAGAAAAACTTTGAGTTCCCTTCAGGCAATTCAGGGGTGACACAAGTGGTGTGTGCCTCCGGGTCATTTTGAAGTAGTTTCTAAAATCCACAGGAGAGGGGTGTGACAGGTGACCCTCTCTTTCAACAACCAAATTGTCTTTGCTTCCAATGATGGGCAGGACCAGTGAACCATGGCTGTCATGAGCCACCAAATCACCACTATACACAGTCAATACTCTAAAAAACTGTGGGGTATGGATTGTGTTGTATGTATAAAGTGTTTTTTTCTTGTTGTTTTTGTTGGTGATGATTTTTTTATCCCATCCCTGGCTTGCAAAACACACAGTTTGGTGTTCATGGAATATTAACACCTTATTATAAGTCTTTTCAACAAATGGCAGGAGGGGGACAAACGATGATAATCAGGCATGAAAAAGAAGCTTCTTTCATTCTTCCTTCATTTGTTATTTATTATTTTTCACGTTGATGTAATCGTTGATATAGCTGGTGAAGCTTTTTTTAACCAGTGATATAAAACATGCAGTATAAAAAAACTATCTAGTCCTCATTTCACAGTTTTTTTTTGTTGTTGTTGTGTTCTTTTGTTTTGTTTTTAAATAACTGTTTACAACTGCAAGACAAACACACACACACACACACACCTGAGGTGGGGTAGTTAATACAAACTCAATATACAAGTAACTCTTCATAGGTATCTCATCTTCAAATACAAGCTCACACACTCCCAAATATGAAGAAATAACTCCCTGTCTTCCAAAATGCAGAAGCCTGCCATCTTCATACCACACAATGAATATATTCAATCCTTAGCACACCTGTTAGGACCCAAATCCCATGCTGTCTCTGGTGAGCTTCACTCAGGAGAAAGGTCCCATTCTCTGGGTTTCCAAACCCTGGCTGTTCAGAGAAGAACCCTGCCAGTTCATCCCTCTCCTAGTCTAGACTTCAGATTAGGAACTTTGCCTCCACCAGGGGAGAGAGCCAAAAAACTTTTTTTTTCCCCACAGCATAGAGGGGATTCTGGTGCTCAGAACCCAGGAAGAAAGAGACACAGCATGATAATCCACAATTCAAAGTCTCTTAAACCATATTAGATTTAATGTTTGTGCTAATGCAACAGGATTGTAGTGGCCCTAAGAATGAGTATGATAAGAAATATATTAGGAAAGACTAGAATCTTCTTTAGGGCACTTAACCTAGAGGGACATGGCTCTCTTTTAGCATAATAACTAGGTTCCTCAAGGACATGTAACTCTGTTTATACTGCCCCCACAATGCATGGCAAAACAGTACAGAAAAACAGAAGATCACTCCTTTGAAGAGGAAAATGACACAGGAAAGGATTTTTGAGTAATGCATTGGTCAGCACAACTAATATGTTATGAAGGCCTCAGAAAGTGGTCACTCATGTCTTGAGGATCATAGTACTTTGTGGTGATAAGAGCAACTACTCCACCTAGCAGGATTCAAAGGGTGGTCATCCATGGCTTTCAGTTCCACGTGGCACTGAGGGATACCTCAATATGCCAATGGAGGGATGCCAAAGGAGGTCTTCTTCCCCTTTGTCTTTTAGATGGGTTATACTCCACATGGCACCCGACTCCTTGAAGAAGTATTTGGAAACATTGGTATTTTTTAACACTCAGACCCTAAAGAAGTGTCTGGTATTTTTCTGAGCCCAAGCTTGGCGTGAATACCAGCTGGAGGATGTGGAAAAATAGCCTCCTGAGGCAAGTATAAACTGTAATCCAGTTTACACTTAAACATAAATTGTAAAAGGAAGAAAAAAGTGGCCACAGGTACCCTAAACATAACAAGCTTTTTTTTTTCTTCCTGGAGACACAACCCAAAATTATGCAACAAATGTAAATTAGATCCTTCACTCTTGGCTACACTAAAAAAATGCAATCCAAGATTCTCAAGCTATATCAGCACCAATATTTTCAGCAAATAGAATAGAACTTTACTGGCTCTAAGTATGAGTATGATTGCAAATATATCAGGAAAGGCTAAAATGGAAAGCAGTTTCTCTTAGAGAAGGATCAAATACAGAAAAGCCTTTTATCTAAACACTTATACCCTCCTTACTCAGGTTTTGCCAACAGAGCCCCAACATGCTGAGGAAATAGAAAATCAGGAGGAATGCACTTCAGCTCCTTCCTATACCTACAAGTCATAGGAAAGAGTCCCAAAAGACTCATTATAATACACGTCACTTTTCTCTGCAAGACTTGAGACAAATTAAGAGTGACTTAGAAAGATTCCAGGATGACCTTGATAAATATACAGAGATATTTCATGGCATTAACCAAACTTTGACCTACCTTGGAAAGACATAATGATGTTAATGAATCAAATTCTCTCTAGCACTGAACACTAGAATGCTTTATGGGTGGCTGAATCCTCTGGGGATGAATGATATATAGTGCAAGTCCCAGGAGGCCTTCTCCTTCTAACTGAAATGGACTCAGAAGAAACATAGCCAACTAAGCAATAGGCAGTTCTCTAGGAGGATCAAAAATGGGATACAGATGGGTCACATGGGGCAATGGAAGGGAAAGTACTTTCAGGATTGTGTGGTACAGGGCTTTAGGAAAACCCATACTAAATCTCCAAATTATTTCAAACAATCTGGAGAATGCAGAAACTTCCACAAACATTTTAGAAAAACTCAGGGAAGCATTAATTAAATACACTTCAATGTCCCCTGTTTCCCCAGCATAACAACCTGAAAAACAAATTCATAACTCAATCATTAGAAAAAAATTACAAAATCAACTCAAAAGGGAGACAACACTTTAGATAGTTTCTTAAAAAATGCCACTTGGGTGTTTTACAATCATGACCAAGAGGAGGAGGAGAAAGAAGATGAGGAGAGAGAGAGGAGAGAGAAAGAGAGAGAGAGAGAGAGAGAGAGAGAGAGAGAGAGAGAGAGAGAGAACAAAAGAAAGCAACTGCCCTTATGACAGCCCTACAGATGGCTAAATCCAGTAGACAAGGTCCCCAGAGTGGTATTGCTCCCACCATAGCTGGCTAGAACTGTGGCCAAGAGGGACATTACAAGAAAGACTGCCCATGAAACAAAGCAATGCCACCAACACCCTAACCTGTCACTGAAGTGGATCACAGGTGTTTCGAATACGCACACAGGCTAGGACCAGTGGACAAATCCCACACTTCAAACAGTCCAACAATAGGAATGATGGGTCCTGGGGAATCCTTCTTAGGTTCCAACTATTCAGACTGTTTTATTTCTGTACAGGAGCCTAGGATGACCTTGACTGTCGAGGAACGGAAAATTAATTTCTTTCTTGACACTGGTACCATTTTTTCTAATGCCTCTCAAACCTCTGATAAGTCCATCTAATTGACCTTGACTCTTTTACCCCTGCCTCAGGAAGACCTGAGCCTGGCAGACCAAAACCAAACTGAGCTGAGGCAAGCCGCTCTGCTATCCTTCTGCAACAAATCCTGCCCACAGTGGGGATGCCCACTGCACAACTTTTCCAAACCCCAATTACCATAAACTTGACCAATAGTATTGGTTCTCCTTCCAATTAATAAAGACAATAAATATTTTTTACTCAGGAAAAAAGTGAAGTTGAACCAATGGAATTCCCAAGTGCAAAACAATTTCTGACTACCTACATGCATTGTTTAGAATATTTATTTTTTAATTACGGATGGACACAATATCTTCATTTTATTTTCATGTGGTACTGAAGATCAAACCCAGTGCCTCATGCATGCTAAGTGAGTGCTCTACAAACCTCTGAGCTGAAACTTCAACTCACAACCCTGCATTTCCATGAATTCTAAAGACAATGTGCAGTGTGAGAAAGGTTGTCTAGTGTTGCATTTCACATGGTGTAATACAGAAATGACACATTAAGATATCATAAAACAGTGCATAAATACTTTTCTCTCTTTACTGAATTCAAGAGGTTTAAAGATGTATGAAGTTTGGAAGCATTTTGGTGATGGCTTTCCATGATAGAGAGTTGCTGTCTCAGGGTGCCAGGAACTTATGGGGCATTCTGCTAATGCTACAATCTGAGAGCCACTGGTACTCCAACCACAGAACTGCTAATACTAAGGGAGCTAGTTGTACTCTGCCTATTTGTGATTGCATCTGAATTAATCCAAAGAAGCCTAAGATGTTTGAGAACCTCTTCTCTCCTGATGCTAATTCTGAATTTCCTTCCTGCCCCATAAATACCAGGATATGAAGGTTTTAATGCTTAGTGGGTGAGCAACATGCAGAAAGGGCACTAAGAGAACAACTTCCTCTGTAAGCAGCCCAAACATGTGTTCATGCAGGTTTACTCATGTGAGAGTTCTTCAGTTCTTCCAAATAATGTCCCCTCTGCACATCACCACATCAGCCTACATCTACCTGGAGAAGGCCACATTTTCTTGCAGCAGTGCACTTTGTGCTTACTTCTGAATCTAGGCCTCAGGGGCCTCTTCTGTATATTGACAATTCTTCCTTATTTACTTTCCCTTGTTCCTTGAAACAAAGCTCTATTACATCTTGTGGTTCTCATTTACACTTTCAGTGTTATCTGTACTTCACATATGATACCACACATACATATATACATATGTATGTATAGATTCGTATATACACATATATGTGTTTTAAATCAAATTACAAGGGTGAATATTGTTTACTGGCTGTATCATGAATGATATGCTCAACAGAATAGTGGCTTTCTGGGGTGGAATTTATTTCTGGTTACCATGAGCATGCCATGGAATCAGGGAGAGTGATTAAGGAATAACTGTAGGAATTAAGAAAATTGTTTGTGAGAAAATACTTATCAAAATAGTGCCCAGTCTGGGTTCAAATATCTTTGAGACGTAAAACAACACTTGTATTCCTATTTATCTAGATGCAAGACTCTGGATGAGAAACCTAATTACTCTAAGAAAGATAAGGGCATATTGTTCAATGTCTACTTAAGAAAAGGCCAAGGGGCTGGGGTTCTAGCTCAGTGCCAGGGTGCTTGTCTAGGATGTGTGAGGCCCTGGGTTTTAGCCTTAAGAGTAAATCAAACAAACAAACAAATAAATAAACCATGTCCATCGGCATCTACAGGGAAAAAAAAAAAACTTAAAAAAAGGAAAATCCAAAATGACAACAGAAAGTTTTCTCACACAAAAGACCCAAGAGCCCTACAAAAATTGAGATAAAGAGTAATGTGAAAGAACTCTTGTCAAATTGAGTAATAAACTCCACTCCATAAAAGATAACATTAAATTATCTGCCCTGCAATATGTAAGGAATGTTATAGATAGGCATTTTGATCTTTAATCTACCTCATTACATTAGTCATCTTTCTGTGGCTTTGAAAGCATATGTAAGGTAAACCAATTACAAGGAAGAAAACTTTATTTTGACTGAATATTTCAGAGATTTCTTTCTATGTATACTTGGTCAGCTTCATTGTTCTGGAGACTCCCTGGAGGCAGAACATCATGACAGAGATCACATATTGGAGTAATCCTGCTCACCTCATGGCAGCTGGGAAGTAGACAGCATGATGCCAGGATCCCAATATCCTCCTCAAGGGCATGTCCACAATCATGCAACCTCCTTCCAGCAGGACCCATCACCTACTGTTTCATCACCTCTCAATATTGCCAGAGGCTGATGAGGAAATATTTATAGACCTTTGTGGATATTTAAGATCCAAATCACAACACATATTTCTTTCTATACTTCCTACATCAGAATGCATATGCCTAACACTGCATGCTGGTATTTGGAATTCACAGCTGTGACTTAAGCAAGGTCAAACTGGGTCTCACATGTGGACTGGTGTGAATGATACAGAGATATGGGATTCTGACTGCATTCTGGCAGTGAATGAACACTTTGGTTGTTATCTCTTTGGGAGGCGTAAGCACATTTCATGAAAGGGTGGAAGAGAAAGCCAACTACAAGTGGTAGTAGTTCAGTTTATCAGTCGGTTCTCTGCTTCTCAGGCACATATCATAACTGTCTTTCCTGAAGTTCTCTGAAAATTGTTTCAGCCAAACTTAATTTTCTGCTTGTCCACCCTGGGACATGCTGCATTCTATAAGGAAGATTATTCAATGTTACTGTAATAGTTAATTCCATGTACTGATTTGGCTAGGCACAAATACCCAGCAGTTTGGGCCAAACACCAGTTAAAAGTTACTGTGAAAGTTTTTGTTTTGGGCGTGGGGTGGGAATTCGTATATCCACTCAGTGGACTTTGATTAAAACAGATTACCTTCCACTGTCGGGGGTCTCATCTACTTCATACATATATGGCCCCAGGAAGCAGACATCAATTGCCATGTCCCTTAAATACATCTACTAACAGACACCTAAATATTTTTCCACTTCACAACTATTGCTACTACTTCAAGACAAATACACACACACACACACACACACACCTGAGGTGGGGTAGTTAATACAAACTCAATACACAAGTAACTCTCCATAGGTTTCTCATCTTCATATACAAGCTCACACACTCCCAAATATGAAGAAATAACTCTGTCTTCCAAAATGCAGAAGCCTGCCATCTGCACACCACACAATGAATATATTCATCCGACTGCTCCACAAAATTAGTAACCGACCAGCCTTCACACACTCAACTACATGTGCATGGGTAATGAAAATAAAATTTATTCAAAATCCCTTGTACCAAAACATGATGTCCAGAATGTACAAATATCCCTCCTCCATTTCCCAACTATAATAATCACATTGCAAGTGCAGAGAAAACTACCCAAATGCCTTCCTTAACATAGCCCATATGCAAACACATGTGTATCCAAACTCCCCAGGGTGTTTTCGTGGGAAAACTATATATATACAAGACCACCACAAGTAAAATATTACAAAAACCAGAGCTGACTTTCCCTTGATCTCCCATATCCACACAGAACAAGAAGATGACCATCACCACTTCATCTGACCCACACTTCTGAACACATACCACATTCTCGTCAGGCAGTCGAAACAGAGCAAGATCCAAATTATGAATGCACATCAACACATTAGGGACCCCACCACCCCATCAAAGGAACAGTGAAAACAACCAGAGCCCTCTGAACTCCTACTAACCCTCCAGGACCAGCGCAGTGTCTCATGTTCTTACCCAAACAACCACCCCGTGATCTCATGCCCATCAAAACGGAAGGAAAACTTCCTGGCACCCAGAAATATCCACAGGGGCCCCCAAAAGCCCTGCAACGCATACGTGAGACCATATCATCAACTTCACTGCCGCCATACACAAGCACCACAAATTAATAAGACAACATGACTCTCTTTATTGCACAGGACTTGTGGTCACCCGGTTCTCCCATCATCATTTAGGTGCTCTGTCCAGACGAGCTCCACAACAGCCCACCTACGATGGCCTGTCAATCACGGGTGACTACAGCAGACTCAACACACTTGGCTCAGTGTGTTCACTTCTGCAAAGTTGCTAAGGACAGGGAAATGAGCCTCCTTCAGCTAACAACCGGATGCCAGGTGACAGTGTCCTCAACATTCACAGGTTTCAGGCGGAACAAGAAGATGACAGTCACCACTTTGTCAGACACCTACAGGAGCCTCAGACCTGCTGACCAGGACTGCGCTTCTCAGGCACCAAACAGGTGCCCTGGAGCCGGGTTTCACACAGGCTGCAAGGGACATGGATGGAGGATGCTTCGACGTGGGCGCCGCACTGGCCATCCCACCCCTCACTGCCAGGCCTGCTGCAAGCGGCCTGCATCCCTGGGGAGGCAAGGCCGGGCCTGTGCTGCCTGGCAAGGCGCAGGGGCCAGAGGAATGGGCAGGGACACAGTGGGAACGGAAGAGTTTCGCGGGTCCAGTACCTAGAGGCTTATGGGACTGAGTCTGGACGCCGCCATGGGAGCCCAGCTGGCCCTTGGGAACCCGCTGTCTGTGCTCGCGCCTGTGCCTTTCCCAGCAGGAGCCCCAATGGACGTTGGAGCCTTTGCATGGCAGCCTGTGCGCGTGCCCTTCCAACCAAGCATGTGCTCAGGCGCGAGGGATGCAGGAGGGACACCCATGGCCCTGCAGGAGGAAGAAATGGGCAGGGAAGCCTGCAAGGTGTCTCCAGCAAGAAGGCTCCCCATAAAGAGCGTCTGGGCTGGTCCTTCTTTCAGTGGGAGCACCTGAAATGACAAAGTGATCTTCGCAGTTACAAACTGCTCATGCCTACAGTAGAGACCACCCTGCTGCAGTCCTTGGAAGCTAAGGAAGCTCTCTACCCTGTGCTCCTTCCCATGGCCAGTTTGCACAAATTGAATTTGACTAGTGTTATCATATGAGCACCTGTGGTATAGCAGTTTGAAGCAGTGCAAACTGATTGCATGGGTAAGGGCTGAAGCTCAGTTGCAAAGCACTGACCGAGAGTAAACAAGGCCCTGAATTCGACCTTGGTTTAGCAAATAAAATTTGCTTTGAAAAATCTGGTCTCCAGCATTCATTACAGTGTATGATTATTTTTTAAAAAATTTAAAAAACCTGTGGAATGAGAACAGAGTTTTTCTGCACTGCATATTTTATATCACTGCTTCAAAAGAAATAACAAGGGAAGAAAGAATGGAAGAAGCTTCTTTTTAGTGCCTGAATATCATGGTTTGCCCTGCTCCTGCCATTTATTGAAAAGACTTATAATAAGGTGTTAATATTTCATGAACACTGAACTGTGTGTTTTGCAAGCCAGGGATGGGAGAAAAAAAAATCATCACCAACAAAAACAACAAGAAAAAAACACTTTATACATAAAACACAATCCATACCCCACAGTTTTTTAGAGTATTGACTGTGTATACTGGTGATTTTGTGGCTCATGAGAGCCATGGTTCACTGGTCCTGCCCATCATTGGAAGCAAAGACAATTTGGTTGTTGAAAGAGAGGGTCACCTGTCAAACCCCTCTCCTGTGGATTTTAGAAACTACTTCAAAATGACCTGGAGGCACACAACATTGTGTCACCCCTGAATTGCCTGAAGGGAACTCAAAGTTCTTCTATACCTATTAGAGCTCTCCCTGGAATGTCTGCCCATCCCCCCCCCCACCCAGGCCAGCTGTTCTTAGCCCCTCCCCCACTACAGAATGTCTGGATCCAACATTCCACTGTGGTTTACATTTAAACTTTGGCCAGCTTGGCTCAGTTGGACCCTGAGCATCTGTTACAGACAGGTCACTCTCTGGGTCCTGTACTGACGTTTCCCACTGTGGAGACTGTGAGACACTGTGTCAGCTGTCCTGCCTGGCCTTCAGAAGGAGGTGAGCCTGGACAGTCAGGGGTCTGTTATCTGAGGGCAGTCACCCCAAAAACCCTTGGGAGTAAGATGGAGCACTTACCCTGTGGTCAACTGATTGAACAGAAGTAAGGGAAGGAAAGAGCCTTAGATAATACACTTGAAATGGCCCAGGAAGCCCTGGGAAGACTGATACTGCTCATGGGGAGGAGGGCTCCTAAGACCCAGGTCCAGACTAATCCGGGGAAGTACACTGGGTCAGCAGAAAGGAGAGAGGCCACGGGATTGATTCCTTGTAGAATGGACACAGGTCACTGCATGGTTTTTTCGGCAGTTACAGATGGGGTTCCAGTGAGGCCTTCCTGGAGTCAAGATGCTGAGCCCTGTGTCCATTCTTCAGACACATGGAAGCTGCCTGGGATATCATTCTGAGGGGACTGACTGGGAGTCTCAGATCATAAGTGGGCAGGGGTAAGAAGTGTTCTTAGTTAGAAAACTGCCCAATGGGGATCTCAATGACCACAGATGCAGTGCGATATAGTCTCTGTGGGTGAGGCTACAGGGCACTCCAACTGCCATAGCCCAGGGTCCCTCACAGACTTCCTGCCCAGGAAAACTTCTCCTTCCATTCAGACAGCAGGTGTCATTGATTCCAGAAGGGCAGGGAACCCAGGAAACCTTAGCCAACATAGATTTGGGCCTCTGGGGGATCTTCTGAATCGTTATCACTTTCACACTCTGTGTGTGTAGCCTCAGCTCATTGTTTTCAAGACAACACAGAAGACTTTTGCTTATCTTCATGGTTTGGTTGGTACTCCATGATAAGGGAGCACATGTGGGGTGTTCTTCATTTTCCAGGATCACGTTTGAAGATGACTGGGTTCTTTTGAAGACAGGAAGGAGAATAGCACACAGTTAGGAAGGGGCTCTACTCATATTGTCATTGGAACTTAGGCAGCTGTCCCGATGGATACATGCAAGTGTTGAAGTGTGGTACACCTCCCATTCTTTGACCTCACTCAGCATAATGTCCTGGTGAACAGGAATGTGCTCCCAACAACTTGCTACAGGTAGCAGCTGGTGCAGGCCTGAGTCTCTGGGACACTTTCCTTCCCATTATTAGGAGTGCAAAGGAAAAGGACATCAGAATGGCTCTAATTCCCAGGCCCAATAAAAGAATGACCAGTGTCTGTGAAAACCTCTGGAAAACCCCAATCCTCACCATCCCATCAACTTCATAAACCTCAGTAACCTTTGCTGGTCAGCCCTGGAGAGGATCTCCGGGACTCAGTGTCTATCACATAGACCTCTTCCCTGGGAAAGGAGCTCCCTGTATTATGGCAGCAACCAGTGAGCACTAGGATCACAGATGGCCAGGATCTGTCCCCCATTCGTGTTTGGTGTGGGAAGTGCTGGGAGAAGCACCCACATGCTGGGCAGGATGTGCTCCTGGGTGAACTACAGAATTCCTCAGCCTCTAGCTAGGCAGAGATCTCAATCAGGTGTTTCTTGTTTGTGTGTGGATGCCTAGGAATAAAGTGGAGGGGTATATAAGGAGTATTAGCAAAAGGAAGGCTGAGGAGGTGATGGGGGAATAGGTTTAGAACCTGTCACCTTCACAAGTGACCCTAAAGTCCCTGCATCTGCCCTGGAGAAGTTCCCTTTCCTGTTGGTGAGAATGAGGAGGAGCATGGTGCCACTGAATAGAGTCAAGTTGATCCATTTCTAGGGAGTCACCTAGGAGGCCAATGGAGTGTCTGCAAAGGATGCACAAGGGGCCTCTCAGAATCAGAAAAAGCTGAGGTGTCACAGTCAACTGGGAATCCTGGTGTACTGAAAATGAGATTTCTCTGGGTAGAACTATGACTAAAGGAACGGAGCAAGAAATTCACTCAGGGACATTTGCAAACTGCACAATTTCCCTGCCCAAGGGCCCTGAGCTGTGAGCATTTGTTCGCAGATTTCCACTGAGTAAGAAACTGGGGGTCCTCAATCCTGCTGTCATTTTCCCTCCCCCATTCTCCGCTTTGCTTTGCCTCCACAGCATCTGCATCGCGGAGACCAGGCATGAACTTCAATCCTGGTGCCCACATGTCTGCATTCAGGGGCCTACCCTTTCTTCCAGCTGCCCCTGTGCCAACACACCAGCCATTCTGGGAGTTGCCCCTGGCACCAAGGGTGACTGCACCTATCTCCCAGGGTAACCCTCTAGTGCTGTCCACTTACCCTGGACAGTCATATGTGCCAGGGCTGTCCACCTCTGGAAAACATGGGCCACAACTGAGGCCAGTGGGGCCTCCTCATATTCACAACATTATCCACACTCAGACACCCCTCAACTGGAGGGCCCCAGGGGCCTTCTGTGGGGGTGTGGAGCATCCTGCTCCATTCCTCACAGCACCTTCTGCCCTGAGGACCACTGTACCTGCCTCAGACAGTGGAGGGATTCAAAACTATGGGATCCACTGGCACCTGGGCCTTCGCCCTCCAGCACCACGACCATTTGCCCAGATGGCCCCCATCATGTTCCCAATGAATGCACGCCAATGGCCAGGTACAGTGTACGGGGAGGGCACACTACCCACCTTCCCAGCTGCAGTGCCACTAGATGACTCCAGCAGACCTCCCAGCGTGTATGAGAACTTCCGGCGCTGGCAGCGCTTCAAGACCCTGGTCCGCAGGCACCTTCCTCAGACTCCTGATGTGGAAGCACTTTCCTGCTTCCTCATGTGAGTGTTCTCCTCAGGCTCCCCCTTGAGCTCTGTCAGGAGGAAAAGCATGGGTTGGAAAGAGGAGGCTGGGATGTAGGGGAACTGGACGAAAGGTCCTGAGGGTGAGGGGACAAGCTGAGACCAGGGAATGAAACGTGCCTTATGTCCGGTGCCTATCACAGCCCTGTGAGTGCAGGCAATTTTTGTCTCCAATGATCATCACCATCACATGGAGGACTCAAGGTCAGAGGAGGTTCCTGGGGGTAATGTGGGCCAGGAATCGAAGTTGGCTGTCTGACTCCATGCCTCCCCCAGTCATTTCACCTTCCACCATAGACCTGATTGTTCTCAGCACCAGGGACATCCCAACCACAAGTGGGTTTAGTGGTGCTGGCTCCAACACAGAAATCTATGGCTCCCCATACACATTGTCATGAACTCCTGATCAGGACCCTCTGGTGATGTCACACTCGAGGGGAAGCTGTCTTTGGATACTGCATTGGCATGTTCAACTTTGCCCCAGTTTGTAACTGCGCCCAGGCCATTCTGTGCCCTGTCTTCAGTCAGCCTGGGCCACCATGATGCTATGGAAAATTTGTGAAAAAACAAAAAGGCATTCCTTTCTCACAGTTCGTTAGTCAGGATTCCCAGGTAAAGGGTAACTGACCTAAAATCCCATGATTGCTCTCTCTTCTCCTTGCTTGAAAAGACAGCTGGCTCACCTGTGTCCTCACAGTGTCTCCTCCTTCTCCCAGAAGAACACTAATGCCCTCATGAGGCGCCACCCTCAGGATCTCATCTAACCTTCTAAGCACTAAATGCAGTGTCCAGATACCATTCCATTGGGAGTTAGGGCTTCAACAGGTGAATGTTGGGGGATAAAAACATTCATCACATAGTACACCTCAATGATATTTGAGGAATCCAATCACAATCATGCTGGTCAATGCAGCCCTTGGTGTTCAAGTTTTGTATAAGTATCCTGGAGTCCCAATGTCAATACTTTGAGTTGAACACCATGGGGTAAATAAAACAAAGGTAGGAGATTGTGCTGTTGGTCTACTGATAAAGGAGGGTGACCTTGTGGACACTGATCCTGATGAATTCCAGCCCAGTGCTTCGGTCTCTGTCCCGACGAGAGCCCACCATGACCATGGAAGAGGGCCTGAGGAAGGGTTTGCAGGAATGGCAGCGCACCAGCAACTTTGATCGGATGGTCTTCTATGAGACTGCAGAAAAGTGAGCCAGTTTTCAAGGCCCAGAGCCTACTGATGGGGGATCATGGTTTGCACAGCAAGGTCTGGTACAGACTGTCACCTACCTATGTTTTGGCTCCGAGGCATCTAGCTCTCCAAATAGCGGCTCCTTCTAGCTTGAGGCCTGGGCATTCTCTCGGCAACAATCCCAGAAACTCCAGGCTCCATACTCTTGATTCCAACTCTGCCTTGAGGTTCAGGGTCAGGATGGGGAGGAGGTACCAGCCCAGCCAGAGGGTCTGCTGCTGCTTTGCTGGCTCTGCAGAGGGGAAAAGTTGCACTAGATTCACTCGGGCCACCTGCCTGGGAACTGGTACCTCTTTCTAGAGTGAGGTCCATTATAACTCATCAAAGTGGCCACTACTTCAACCTGATGTTCCAGAAGAGGGTGGTGGTGGGGAGTGCATTGTCAGGGCCAGCCACCACCTCAGGTGCCCCCAGGACATGTCTCTGGTCCTTACTGCCTTTGCTCTATGTAATCCCAGTCTTTCTAACAAGGGAAGGGAAGAACCCACCCTCCTTGGAAGAAACCCAATGTTCTCAGCTTAGCTTTCACTTCCACATGACCCTGCCTGTAATTTGGTCTCCCAGGTGATCCTTTCAGGGCCCAAGGTCCCAGCCTCGGTACCCCTGAATTGGGTCAGGACCTCTGGTGTTCCCTGATATAAATCACATCCCTGACCAGTTTCTACAACTAAACTGATGATGTGGTTCCTCCTGGCAGAAACAGGAGAGAGCCAGAACAAGGATCAGCTAGGGGCCCTGCCTGGGTCCCTCAGATCTGATTCCCTTAAGGTGCTAGTTGATGTAGTGTTTCCCGAGAACTGTAGTTCTTCCTCTGTAGCAGCTCCCTCCTGTCACTGGCCGGACCTACTCCAGGACGCAACTCCACATTCCTGCCACTAGCTCCTGACTGGTAGCTTAGAATACTCCATCGCCTAGAATCCCACACCAGCACCTGCCTGGTATGGCTAACCTGATTCTCAGCTCAGCCTGTGCCTGCCTTACCCAAATCCCATCAAGGTTCATGGAGTTTGAGGCTGCAGAGGAGATGGAGGATCCAAGGATGCAGTTGTCAGGGGTCTTCCAGTGCCGACCTCCTCCTGCAACTCCGAGGCTGGAAATCCAAAGGCCTCCAGTCCCTGAGGCTGTCCAACAGCCAGGTAGGGTACCCACATTCACACAGTAGTCCATGATAGTGTCCAAACAGTGAAAAAGGCCAAGGCAAGTTGTTGTCCCAAATAAGAACTTTTCCTTCAGTATTGGAGATTCACTCTTACAAGAAAAAAAGCCCCTAACACCTGAGGTCCCTGCCACCCAGCTATGAACTGTGTATTGACTGGGCCAAGTACAGATCTCCTTTCTCTCCTTGTCTATCCAAAGAAACAACACAAGATCTGCCTGGGACTTGGGTCCTGGTAGGGTAGAGTGCATGCAATACCAGTCACTACAAATGTCCTCCCACTTGACTCTCCTAGATGTTGCATCTGGTGCACTATTATATCCCTCGGTTCCTGGGTCAGGTTGTCCTCATGCATGGCATACCAGGTTAGGTCCCCTGAACCCCTGAACCCTGCCTACTACCAAGTGTTTGGGATGAACATGGAATCCTCATTCACACACCACTCTGGTCCTCCCTGTCCTAGTGTGCACCTCCAGAAAGACCAACACTAAGGTATGGTCTGCCCGCTCATTAGCGGCCAAAACCAAGGCACCAGAGACCAAGGTGCCTGAGACAAAGGCACGCAAGTCCAAGGCACGCAAGAACAAGGTGGCCAAGACCAAAGGGCCTGAGAAAAAGGCGCCCGACGAGATCCCACCTGAAGCCATCCAAGAGTACATGGACATCATGGATGAGCTATTCGGGCCTACAAACTTTGCCACGTGGGAGCCCTCCTACTTGTCTACAGAAGAGCTTGCGGCAAACTTGGGAGAGGAAGGACTAGAGCAACAGGATGATTTATACCCAGATCCAAGTCTCATGAGCTATGTTGATGAGAACTTTGTCAACAAGGTGAGCTGGGCTTACAATCTTGGTGTATACAAGGTTTTGGCACTCATGGAATTGAGTTTTCTGGCTTAGAATCTCAGATTTATTTTGTGCATGTGTCTGTGTGTTAGAGAGAGAGAGAGAGAGACAGAGAGAGAGAGAGAGAGAGAGAGAGAGAGAGAGAAAGAGACAGAGAGAGAGAGAGAGAGAATGTGCATGCACACGTGTGCACTCATACATGGGTGTAGCTGGCACTTGGGATATAACAACCCCATGGTGCAAATGAGCATGGGATTATTATTGCTTCCTCTTTCTCCTAGAAGTCCTCCTGACTTGGGGCCATTTCCTCCCAAGGTCACTCACACTCTCTTCCTTCTCATCCCAGGCAGAGAATATAATTCATCCTCGCTTCCTGCAAGAAATGCTTTCCTCCAAACCATATATAAATATCTTGGCCCTAACAAAAGAACTGGAGCAGCAGGAAGGACTCACTACTGACCAGGTAGAAAGCAGAAGGAAGGTCTCCCAGTAGACCAGGGGTAGGTGATACAGAAGAGAGGCATGGACACCTGATAAAGAAGTGCAGGGACACCAGGAATAACAGTGGTTGGGAAGAAACAAGAGGTAGACAAGAAGAAAAGGGCACCAGGTAGAACAAGGAGATAGAGACAAGAGGTTTACCAGGGTTTCAGAACAGACACCAAGGCACAGAGCAATATATGGCAGACTAGGAGACAAAGGGACACAAGTATACAGGAAAGGGAGTTACCACAGGTGGAGAGGGGAGCAAGGGATAGCAGGTAGATGAGGAAGGCACAGGACCTTACTCATGTGGCCCACAGGATGTTATCATTATCCTGTCTGTGATGGCTCCCTGGGTGAGTCTGTTCCAGGATACAGGATGTAGGATGGGAAAAAAAAGGAAGGAGACATGAGAGCCATGAAAGGGTTCAGGATATCAAGCAGAAAGGAAGCCCAGGAGTGTGGCCAGCAGACACTCAGTGTGTTTTTATGAGACCAAGATGAGTAACAGATCCACTTCCCACTGAAATATGATTGTCCTGATCCCTGTGGCCCATTTCATGCATGAAGAAGAGTTGGCCAGTGCCCATATCCTCCTTCAGCTTGTGAAGAAGCACCTTTGCAGGTGCCTCAAGGTCATAATATGTCCCAACAGGACACAAGAACTTCCGAGGCAGCTGCAAAACACGGTGCAGAGAAGCGGAAACATCACACTGATCAAGGGGCCAGCATGGAGGACTGGTCCACAGAGGTGGCTTCCCAGGTCATGAAGAGGAGCAGGACCATCGAGCCAGAGTTGCTGGGTTCAAAGGACACTGCTATCCTCCAAGGCTGTCACGGGTCTTCTTCATTGGGGACCATTCACTCCAACCATCCTCCCCCAAACCGCAGATCCTCCTCCTCAAACCTGGGGAACAAAAGTGTAGTGGGTCCCAGAAAAGCCACTTCTTCTGGGCGGCCACATAAGACAGCCAATAGCTGCAGTGTGGACGAGGACCTCCAAAGCCTGGATTTCCTCCTTATCTCCCAGCACCGCCTGCTGCCCTGGGAACTGTCCCAGAGCCAGGCCCCTCCAATAGAAACCCTGTGCTCAGGAGATCAAGCAATCCAGGCCCCATCTCCCCAGAGAGGACTCCTCAGCTCCCACCCTCCTCCAGGTGCCATGTCCATGAAGAGTGCTCTCACTGGACGCACATGCTTCATGAAAAACACACCCTGCACTGGGCCTCCTCTCCAGGTCACTGGAGGGCAAGATGTGGATCTGGAGCTGGCTAAAACCTCACAGCCTCTGAAGAGGAAGTGCACATCATCAGGCAACCTAAAGGAGAAGAGGCCCTGAGGACAGTCCTGTTGACCAGTGGCCTCTGGGGTGTCTGCCCCTCAGGCAAGATCTCACCTTGCTTCATTCTGTTTTGGAAGGTCCAAAGGTTCTTCATCACATAGGACAGTTCCTGTGGGTTCTCAGAAAAATGAAGGGAGTGGGAGGGTATAGTAAATGTAGAAAGAGGGTAGGGGGAGGTACTGAGAGGGGAGGGTCACAATGTTCAATCCTGGGTGGGAAGCTGTACCTTGTTTGACTGTAACTGGGAATAAAGGCACTTTGGTAGGAAAAAAATCTGCAGCTTCTGCCTTCTGCCATGTTTTCTGTGCACCCAAATGCAGTGAGAATTGAGAGGTGATAACTGGGGTTGCTAGGACCCAGGGTGTACAAGTGTCCGTCTATTGGGTCTTGTTTCCAGATTTAGATGAGTCCTCCCCCTAATCCTGAGAGAAAACAGACAAGATTCCAAAACCCAACTCATCACCCCGTGGGAAATGCCTCTCTTGGTTTAGGGGATCTTCTCTGTGTATCCCTCCATGATCTTTGGCTGTTAAACATCTCCCTTACCAATCATCTGAGGGCCTGCTATGAAGAGAAATAACAATGAGGCAAAGCACATCTCCCTTGGTATTCACAGTTCTGAGGTCTGAGGAGGAACTGGTGGCTCTCAGATCTTAGTGTTACTAGTTCTGAGATTGAATGTCAGGGACCCTCAGCTCCTAGTGATCGAAACTGCCATGTTGCCTTCATGGGATCAGTAGCCAGCCACTTCCATCAGTTCCCTGGAGATCATCTGACAACTGCACCTAGCAGTGCCTGCAGTTCTCCACTGCTTTTGATTTAAAAGGTGAACTCAGGCATGCACAGTGTCCTTCCAAGATACCCATAGTATGTCTGCTTAGGCATGGTTAGGGCAGGGGCTCCTTGCACTCCACACTAAGGACCATTGAAGGGTCCCAAAGGGTTGAGTCCTGTTGAGCACTGCAGATTGGAGTCATCTGGGGAGGACCTGCTATGGAAGCAAAACACTCTGAGTGACTGTGAGGCATTTGTGGCAGCCAAGGCCACCACAGACAGGGGCACAATTTTTATCAATTTATTGAGAACATTGGGCCCTTCTGTCTCATTTAGATGGAGAGCTGCTTTTGAGCCTTCAAGCCCCTGTGCAATTAAATAAATTCTAGAAATAAGCCTGGGAACAATTTTTTTCCTAGACAGCTTCTTTCTCCACTCCAGAATGATGATGAACAATATTATTCAACTGATCCCCAGTATGGCTGTGGTCTTCCTGTGTAGGCTTCCTGATGAGAAGACAAGGCCGACCTTTATACCTCTCCCCCCTACAGTTCTGACCGCAACTCACTAGGGACCCAGCAGGCTGCAAGTCCTGACTTCATCCCAAGACAGACCCACCCCCCACTCATGCAGTGCTCTGACCCTCCCATATGTAGTATTGGCCCCACCCTGACCCCAGCCTGACCAATACTGAGTGTGACTGGCCCAAATGTAATGTAATCAAGTTCTCCTACAAATCAATGAGGAAAAAAGAAGGCTACACATCACATGGTTTGCCAATCAACAAAATGTGGAAGTTTACCAAAGAGAATACTTAAATAGCAAGAAGCCCAAATTTTAGTGCCATTTGTGAGATGAAGAAATGGGGTGACTTCAGACATGCACAAAAGTGATTGGAAGTGAAGTCGTTTGTGGTCTGTCATGTGCAATCAAACTCCATGGTTCTTCATAGGGCCCAGGTTCCATGCCATCAGTATCAGGGTCACAAATTTTTATCAAGTACCTATTGACAACTTTGAGCCCCCCTGTCTCAGTTGGATAGAGACCTGCTTTTGAGCCTTCAGGCCCCTCTGACATTAATAAGGTTTCTAGAAGTAAGCCTGGAAATAGTGTTTCTGAAGACTACTGAGTGATGCTGGAGAGTGGGGATGGATGGAAAAGTGTGGCATGGAGAAAGGAGGCTGGGATGTAGGGAAACTAGAGGGAACATCCTGAGGGTGAAGGGATAAGCTGAGACACCTACATTACCAACCCAGTTCATCACACCAGGGGAGGAAATGGGCCTTACCTCTGGTGCCCATCACAATTCTGTGAGTGCAGCAATCTTGGTGCTCAATGAGCATCACCATCACTCAGGGGATGTAAGGTCACAGGAGGTTCCTGGAAGTAATGTGAGCCAGGATTTAGAATTGGTTCTCTGACTCCATATGATTGTCCCTCTCTCAGTATTTTCACATTCTTGCATTGATCTGATTGTTCATGGCAGACAACATCACAGCTAGTGTCGGAGATACGGGGGGAGGCACCAGTATAGATCTCTCTGGACACCCAACCACATTGTTCCGAGGAATTTCTGTTTAGGATATTGAGGTGGTGCAGAATATATGAGTGAGTACTCATTCCATTTGAATCCTCCGTGGACATGTACATCATTGTCTCAGGCTTTAACTCTGCTCCCAGGGCACTCTGTACTCTGTCTCACTCAAATAAGGCTGCCATATGTACTGCTAGAGAATGGGAAGTTGAAACCACAGGCATTCATCTCTCACACTTCTGAATTTGGGAAACCCCAGAAAGATGGTGTAAGATTTAATGTCCAGTGAGTTTTCCTCTCCAGGCTTGAGAAAATGGCTACCTTGCCTGTGACCTCCTAGGGCTAAGAGAGCTTTAGCATCCCTTCCTTTTTCTAGAAGGGCACTAGTACTATCATAGGAAATCTACCCTGATGACATCATTAAAATCTTAAGAGCCACTGAAGCCACCATCTCATGGAGGTTAGGGCATTCACTCATGCATTCTGCAGGCCAAAACTTTCAGGTCACAATACACAAAAACATCAAGAACTCAAGAGAAATCAGATTCCAGGATAGTACTTGATGTTCTCTCTAGTATATAGAGCATGTCCTGGATGCAGGGAGCCCACATGGGGTGGTCAAAGTGACTGCACAGAAGAGGCAAAGGCAAGGCCTGTGTTGGGTCAGGTCAACTTGCAGGGAAGTGTGGGTTGTGGATTGTGACTGATCCTGATGAACCCAGGCCAGTGCTTTGGCCCCTATCTGGACTGGAGCCTACCATGAATCTGGAGGAGGGATTGTGGAGGGCTCTTCAGGAATGTCAATGCATACCTTTGATCAGATGATCTATGAAAGGGCAGAAAAGTGTGTCAGATATCTGGGGCTAGGCCTAAGTGCTAGGGAACATGGGTTGAACAGCTGGCTCTGTTGGAGCTTCTCACCCAGCCAGGAAGGGCATCTGCTACCACAGAGAAAACCACTGATCGCTTACATCTCCAAGCATTACTTCCCTCTACCTGGAGCGCTAGACACTCTCTAACAGTTCCAGAAGCTCTGGCCTCAATGTTCTTAGTTCCACCACTGCCTGGATGTTCAGGGTTAGGGTGTAGGGCAGTAACCAGGCAAGCTCAGGGGGTGTCCACCATCAGTGAGGTCTGTTCACAGGGTACAAGTTTCACTACCTTGGGGTTGGCCAACCACCTGGAAAATAAACCATCTTCTAGCATATGAATCAACCCTGCTCATGAACAATGCCACAATAACACCCTGATGTTTCAGAAAGATTTAGAGTTCAAAAAACATGATCAGGGAATACCAGTGTCTCAGATGCCCCAAGCACACACCTCTGGCATCATAATTCATGTAATTCTCACTATTCAAACAAATGAAATACAGCCCTCATTGGAAGGTGGGTTGGGGTGGGAACCCAGGTATTCCACTACTTTCAGCACAGCTTGGACTTTCACATGACCTCTCCTGAGTCTTGGGTTCTTGGTATATAGTTCTAACCCCACCATTAATAGAGAGAGAGTTGTCTTCCATAAATCATATGTTTGACCAGATGCTGATGCTTGGCTTTTCTGCGTGGTTCAGCGCATGGACATGAGAAGCCTGGAATAAGTGTGGGAGGATCTTAGAGAAATTTGCCTGGTGCACTAAGGACCACATGGTTCTCTTCAGGTGCTAAGTGATGTCAGGAGCACTCAGAATGGTTTCTGCATTGGGAAATAATCCCTCCTGGGACCAGCCCATCCCATGGTCTGAGCACTACTCCCCATGCCTGCTACCAGCTCCTCATTGCTATGAAGCTACAGCTTGAGTTTTCCAATAAGAAATCTTTTTTTAAAATAATCCTATGTCCTGCTTACCTGTCAGGTTTGTGGATTTTAAGGCTGAAGAGATAGAGGACCCAAAGCTTCAGTTGATGATAGATTCCAGTGTCAGACACATCCAATCCCATAGAGGCTCAATCTTCCACATTCTCCAGTCTTTGAGATTGTGCAGCAAGAGAGAGCTAAACACATTCCCATAAAAATTTATGATTAAAAAAAAGGTGATAATGGGGTGTGATAGCACACATGTGAACATTCTTTCAGAATTGGGCACTTCTCTTGCCAGTGGAACAGCCCCTGAGCATTTGGGATTCCAGATGCCCTTGGATTTGAAGTGGATATAGCCTATTCCAAGGTGCTATCTTCTCTCCCCCTGCCTATGTAAAGAGTCAACACACCGTCTGCCTAGGACATGAGTCCATGTGGCCCAAGTATATCGAATATGGGTATCTCAAAATGTCCTCCCACATGACATACATTGTCCCACTGGTGCAGAGTCTCCTCTAATGGTTCCTGATGTCAGAATGTGCAGGGCCATCCTGGACCAGAGTAGATCCCTTAAACACTTTCTTTCACTGAATGGATGGAGCACAGCTAGAACAACCATGTACGCATCCACCCTCTTACCCTCTGTCCTAGTGTGAACCTCCAGAAAGACTGGCCCTGAGGCTCACCCACCAGAAGTCTAATACTGCAGGTATCCAGAGACCAAAGTTCCTGACTAGATCACACTTGAAGTCATAACTGTATAGATGGATATCATGAACATCTGGTGGGGTTTCCCAACTTCACCATGTGGATAGGCCCACATTTGGCCATAGCGAAGTCCATGGGAAACTTGGAAGAGAATGAAATGGAGTGACATCTAAAAGGGGACAATTTGTATCAAGATCTAAATCTCCTGCCCTAGACTGATGAGCTGTGCTCCAAGAGGACTTTTTCACCAAGGTGGGCTGGGCTGGGAATCCAGGTGTCTACAAGACTTTGGGAATGTCAGCCTGGACTCATGGAATTATGTTTTATTCTTTACATTCTCAGCACTGTTTGTCTGTTGGGTGGGGTAGCTCATGGTCTTGATTTAGCAACTCCACGGTGTGAACCAGAAGACACCATCCATGCTTCCTACAACTCCCAGAGGTGTCTTGGGCTTGGGGACCCTTCCTACCAAGGCCACACACAATTTCTTCTTCTCCAGGCACAGGCTTCAATTTCCACACCCCCATTTCTTGGAAGTGTTGCTTTTCATAGGACTACACATGGATATCTTGACCCTAACCAAAGAGCTGGACCAGGAGGAAGGACTCACCCAGCAGAATGGCCATCAGAACTTCAGTCTGACACCAAGACAGGTGATACCTCCCATTCATTTTTACACATGCCACAAGTCCCTCTGTCTACCCTCATACCCAATACAGACTGAGCATGGGCCATTTCTGTTCTGTAGCTGGTGAAAATGCAACTATTGCCCTCAAAGTAGAAATGAACAGTGTAGGCGCCTGAAAGTTATGTTGTACCCCGACTATAGTGCTTCTAAATCAACTGCCAGCCAAGGTATAGAGGGACATAGTGATAGCACTGAACATGAGTCCTATATGGAGATCTGGCCCACCAGGGGTCACATTAACCCTAGGTCCTATACTGAAAGCACACTGGTATCTTCCTGCACTGTTGTGAGTCTTCCTCAATGGGGCCCATCCAGTCCTCAACTCTTCCCTGGACCACAGAATCTCTTCTCTAAGCCTGGGCCAGTGAAGGGCAGTGGGTCCCAGCAGAACTTCTCCTACAGGAGCCACATGAGAAAGCAGAGGTGTTTAGTGAGGACAACCATGACCCTCCATACCCCGAACATCCTCCTGGCTTCCCAGCACCTTCTGCTGTGCTGCAACTGTCCCAGACCCAGGAATTCACAAAGGCCCCTTCATCCCTGGAGGCTGAGCACTACAGGCTCCTCTGCCCAAAAGAAGAGTCCTCATCTCTATCCCCCTCCTGATGCCAATCTATGAAGTGAACTACAGATTGACACCCAATGCATATAGGAAAGACACCCTACTCTGGGTCTCATCTCCAGGTCTCTGGAAAGAAACATATGGCTCTGGGGCTGATTCCTATTGCCCAGCATCTGAGAGGAATGTCAGTCATCAGACCCCAGAGAAAGAAGAAGAGGCATTGAAGACAGTAGGATAGGTATCGGGTGAGCCAACCTCTCAGGCAGGGTCTTGGTGAGATCTCACCTTCACTACATCCTGCAACACAAGGGGCAAAGATCCTTGTCTTTCAGAACTGATCCTGCTAGTCCTCAGGAAAGGGAGGGCAAGGAGAGGGCACTGGGAATGTAGGAGGAAGGCCAAAGGTGGGAACTGGGAAGGGAGAAGGAGAGAGGTGCATACCTGGGACAAAGCTATACATGGCGGGAGTTGACTGTCAAGAGTGAAGAAAAAGCATTTAGTAGAGAAATGTTCTCATGGCTGCTGCCTTCTGCTGTGGTGTCTGTGCTACTCTGTGGGGTGAGGACTGAGAGGAGGAGGTATCTGCAGATTCCATTCCTCAGGGTGCACAGATGCAGGGCCAAGCCCTTGCCTCCATATTTAGCCTGCACCTTCCACTGATGCTGGAAGAAAAACAGAACAAAAGCTTAACAGAAACCCAGTCATTATGTTGTTTACATAGCCTCAGTTAATTTAAGGGGCCTTCTCTGTACATCCCTTCATGAACTGTGTCCCATAACCATCTCTGTTACCAATTGGCTGAGGATTCAAACATCCATCTGGAGAGCAAGCACAAATAGGAAAAGTGCACCTCCCTTAATATTATCCGTTCTCAGTTTCCAGGGCCAACATATCCCAGATCTTAGCATTCACAGCCCTAAGAGTGAATGACAGTGACCCTCAGTGTCCAGTGAGAGCAGCTCTGCCATTGTGTTCCTGACAGGAGGAACGAGTAGCTACTGAGAGTTCCCTGGAACTCTTTCAACAACCAGACCTAGTAGCTCTTAGCAGCTCTCCATTGCTCTCTGTCATTCTCTTTCATAACTGTCCTCAGGGTGACCTTCCAGGTCTGCTTTCAGTGCCAGCAGCCTTTCCTGTAACCAGTTCTTAGTAAAATCAGCTCTACCTGCTCTACTTGAGATAAAAGGCATGCATAGGTTGAATATAACAATGTACTTGAGGCCTCACTAGGAGTTATGCTGCACCACAAGGGTAAGTGTTAAAGGAACTTTTTGCATAAGGAGATTGGGAAGGAAGCTCATTTACTTAAAAAGAAAAAACAAGGTGGGCTCAAGCACACACAGTATCCTTCCAGGAAACCATGGGACTTCCCTGAGGTATGGGTAGGAAGAGGCTCCTCATACAGCAGACCAAAACCAGCTAAGGAGATTCAAAATGGTGGTATCATTGAAAGAGATTGAAGGATGGAGTGATCTCAAATATACTTTGACCAAATATAATTCTAGGTCACAGTGACATAATTGGGTCAGCCATGAATGTCAAAGACAGGGAAACCAATGTTTTTCTTTCCTTTTGGTATTTTTGGTGGTACAGGTTATTGAACTCTGGACCTCACACATGCTAGGCAAGTATTTGATCACTGTGCCACAACCCAAGCCCCCAAAGTTTTCTTTAAATGCCTTTTGGAAAGTGTTGGCCCTTTCTCTTCTGTATCATGTAAGAGAGATGTTTGGAGCCTTCCGTCTTTTAAACCATCATAGAATTTTCTAGAATTGGCAATGGGGATGGCATTTTACTTAGATAGCTTATTTCTGATCCTGTGGAAGAGGCTAGATATCCAGGATGAACAAATATTCAGCATCACAAAGGGCTTCCTGCATAGGTGGACAAGGCTTGGTTTCTAGGGAAAGAAGTCATGGCCCCCTTTGAAACTTCAGCTAACAACACAGTCAAGATACATTCTGCCTGTTGTCATTACTTCCCAGATGGCAAGCCAGACAGGCATCCTACAGATCACTGATAACAATTTTAGAAAACAGGGGAGTGATGGGCCACGTAAGTTGGAGCATCATTCAAGAACTGAGGTGAGCTGGGGCAAGCTGATCCATCACCCTGCAAGATCCCCACCTACACACATGGGTGATGGCCACTGCAGAAGCACACTGTACACAGGCCCTGAAGTTCCTGACACACCACTAAGCATGCACAATTCAATGACTCAAATTCTTTTTTCCCAAAGCATACAGTAAATGAAAGTGAGGAAATACAGAGTGAGATTGGGGCTAACTAATAGTGTTAGTGCTTTTCCAAATGCTAGTTAGCATAAATTGGGACCAATAGCATTTGTCTTTTTCCAGAGCCTTACAGGCATAAGCTTGGACACATCACAGTGATGCAAGGGCAATATAAACCCCTAGACTAGCACACTTGGTCAGAGAAAGCCAGCTATCAGGTCCCCTCTTCTACTGCAGGAGTTCGATACATGTTCTTCAATACATCCTACTGTTACACTCACTCTTCCTGGTCTGCAGAGTTCATTCTTTGAATTTGCAAGAAAGATCCCAGGAAAAGGAATTGATGGTGAGCCACTGGGTTTTTCATTGACATAGAAGTGTATAAACCACCTTTGAGAGGAGCACAAATTCTTAGCTGCAGAAAACTGCACTTCACACAGTCTTAACCTGCCAGCAGAAGCAGAAAAAACCCAGTTTCACCTGCTAACAGGGGTAGAAAATCAAGATTCTTCTTTCTGTGCCCAAATTGGGGCTTCTATGGAGGGTGACTGAAATGGAGCAACAAACTGTCTCCTTCATTTCTGGAGTTCTATACTCCTTATAGAAATAACTCTCTCTTTCAAAAATAATTAATGTCTGTCACCCATCTAAAATTCAGTAGAGCACCTGCTAGTCTAAAGCCACAAGTGTCAGACTTACTGGAGGAGGCTTGTTCAATATCTTTTGTCACTAAAGTAGAAATGTTGGTCAAGCTCAGCTTCAACCTCTCTCTGAGGAATACAACAGATCAATGGATCCATTAAGTGTTTGCTTTTTTTTCCACTTTAAGACTGACTGGACTCAATGGTGGGAAGGGGTCCCTTACCTGGTGTATCTTGGATCCTAACACAATGTCTTAGTCTGATCCAAGGTCTTTGAAAAACAGTAAGACACTAATCCCCAGACGGTGAGCCACATTGTCTATTGCTCCAGTTTTCTTCCCTTCTTTTCCTTTCTGTGTCTCTCTCACACATGCGCTGTAAACATCATGTAGATTCTGATTTCTTATACTCATTTAAATCCCAATTGTTTCAATAGAAGACATGAACGAGGTTTTGAGGAATTTTCAATCCTTAGCGCACCTGTTAGGACCCAAATCCCATGCTGTCTCTGGTGAGCTTCACTCAGGAGCAAGGTCCCATTCTCTGGGTTTCCAAACCCTGCCTGTTCAGAGAAGAACCCTGCCAGTTCATCCCTCTCCTAGTCTAGACTTCAGATTAGGAACTTTGCCTCCACCAGGGGAGAGAGCCAAAAAACTTTTTTTTTCCCCACAGCATGGAGGGGATTCTGGTGCTCAGAACCCAGGAAGAAAAAGACACAGCATGACAATCCACAATTCAAAGTCTCTTAAGCCATATTTGATTTAATGTTTGTGCTGATGCAACAGGATTGTAGTGGCCCTAAGAATGAGTATGATAAGAAATATATTAGGAAAGACTAGAATCTTCTTTAGGGCACTTAACCTAGAGGGACATGGCTCTCTTTTAGCATAATAACTAGGTTCCTCAAGGACATGTAACTCTCTTTATACTGCCCCCACAATGCATGGCAAAACAGTACAGAAAAACAGAAGATCACTCCTTTGAAGAGAGAAATGACACAGGAAAGGATTTTTGAGTAATGCATTGGTCAGCACAACTAATATGTTATGAAGGCCTCAGAATGTGGTCACTCATGTCTTGAGGATCATAGTACTTTGTGGTGCTAAGAGCAACTACTCCACCTAGCAGGATTCAAAGGGTGGTCATCCATGGCTTTCAGGTCCACATGGCACTGAGGGATACCTCAATATGCCAATGGAGGGATGCCAAAGGAGGTCTTCTTCCCCTTTGTCTTTTAGATGGGTTATACTCCACCTGGCACCCGACTCCTTGAAGAAGTATTTGGAAACATTGGTATTTCTTTGACACTCAGACCCTAAAGAAGTGTCTGGTATTTTTCTGAGCCCAAGCTTGGCCTGAATACCAGCTGGAGGATGTGGAAAAATAGCCTCCTGAGGCAAGTATAAACTGTAATCCAGTTTACACTTAAACATAAATTGTAAAAGGGAGAAAAAAGTTGCCACAGGTACCCTATACATAACAAGCTTTTTTTTTCTTCCTGGAGACACAACCCAAAATTATGCAACCAATGTAAATTAGACTCTTCACTCTTGGCTACACTAAAAAAATGCAATCCAAAGATTCTCAAGCTATATCAGCACCAATATTTTCAGCAAATAGAATAGAACTTTACTGGCTCTAAGTATGAGTATGATTGCAAATATATCAGGAAAGGCTAAAATGGAAAGCAGTTTCTCTTAGAGAAGGATCAAATACAGAAAAGCCGTTTTTCTAAACATTTATATCCTCCTTACTCAGGTTTTGCCAACAGAGCCCCAACATTCTGAGGAAATAGAAAATCAGGAGGAATGCACTTCAGCTCCTTCCTATACCTACAAGTCATAGGAAAGAGTCCCAAAAGACTCATTATACTACAGCTCACTTTTCTCTGCAAGGCTTGAGACAAATTAAGAGTGACTTAGAAAGATTCCAGGATGACCTTGATAAATATACAGAGATATTTCATGGCATTAACCAAACTTTGACCTACCTTGGAAAGACATAATGATGTTAATGAACCAAATTCTCTCTAGCACTGAACACTAGGATGCTTTATGGGTGGCTGAATCCTCTGGGGATGAATGATATATAGTGCAAGTCCCAGGAGGCCTTCTCCTTCTAACTGAAATGGACTCAGAAGAAACATAGCCAACAAAGCAATAGGCAGTTCTCTAGGAGGATCAAAAATGGGATACAGATGGGTCACATGGGGCAATGGAAGGGAAAGTACTTTCAGGATTGTGTGGTACAGGGCTTTAGGAAAACCCATACTAAATCTCCAAATTATTTCAAACAATCTGGGGAATGCAGAAACTTCCACAAACATTTTAGAAAAACTCAGGGAAGCCTTAATTAAATACACCACAATGTCCCCTGTTTCCCCAGCATAACAACCTGAAAAACAAATTCATAACTCAATCATTAGGAAAAAATTACAAAATCAACTGCAAAAGGGAGACAACACTTTAGATAGTTTCTTAAAACATGCCACTTGGGTGTTTTACAATCATGACCAAGATGAAGAGGAGGAAGAAGATGAGGAGAGAGAGAGGAGAGAGAGAGAGAGAGAACAAAAGAAAGCAACTGCCCTTATGACAGCCCTACAGATGGCTAAATCCAGTAGACAAGGTCCCCAGAGTGGTATTGCTCCCATCATAGCTGGCTAGAATTGTGGCCAAGAGGGACATTACAAGAAAGACTGCCCATGAAACAAAGCAATGCCACCAACACCCTAACCTGTCACTGAAGTGGATCACAGGTGTTTCGAATACGCACACAGGCTAGAACCAGTGGACAAATCCCACACTTCAAACAGTCCAACAATAGGAATGATGGGTCCTGGGGAATCCTTCTTAGGTTCCAACTATTCAGACTGTTTTATTTCTGTACAGGAGCCTAGGATGACCTTGACTGTCGAGGAACGGAAAATTAATTTCTTTCTTGACACTGGTACCATTTTTTCTAATGCCTCTCAAACCTCTGATAAGTCCATCTAATTGACCTTGACTCTTTTACCCCTGCCTCAGGAAGACCTGAGCCTGGCAGACCAAAACCAAAGTGAGCTGAGGCAAGCCGATCTGCTATCCTTCTGCAACAAATCCTGCCCACAGTGGGGATGCCCACTGCACAACTTTTCCAAACCCCAATTACCATAAACTTGACCAATAGTATTGGTTCTCCTTCCAATTAATAAAGACAATAAATATTTTTTACTCAGGAAAAAAGTGAAGTTGAACCAATGGAATTCCCAAGTGCAAAACAATTTCTGACTACCTACATGCATTGTTTAGAATATTTATTTTTTAATTACAGATGGACACAATATCTTCATTTTATTTTCATGTGGTACTGAAGATCAAACCCAGTGCCTCATGCATGCTAGGTGAGTGCTCTACACACCTCTTAGCTGAAACTTCAACTCACAACCCTGCATTTCCATGAATTCTAAAGACAATGTGCAGTGTGAGAAAGGTTGTCTAGTGTTGCATTTCACATGGTGTAATACGGAAATGACACATTAAGATATCATAAAAAAGTGCATAAATACTTTTCTCTCTTTACTGAATTCAAGAGGTTTAAAGATGTATGAAGTTTGGAAGCATTTTGGTGATGGCTTTCCATGATAGAGAATTGCTGTCTCAGGGTGCCAGGAACATATGGGGCGTTCTGCTAATGCTACAATCTGAGAGCCACTGGTACTCCAACCACAGAACTGCTAATACTAAGGGAGCTAGTTGTACTCTGCCTATTTGTGATTGCATCTAAATTAATCCAAAGAAGCCTAAGATGTTTGAGAACCTCTTCTCTCCTGATGCTAATTCTGAATTTCCTTCCTGCCCCATACATACCAGGATATGAAGGTTTTAATGCTTAGTGGGTGAGCAACATGCATAAAGGGCACTAAGAGAACAACTTCCTCTGTAAGCAGCCCAAACATGTGTTCATGCAGGTTTACTCATGTGAGAGTTCTTCAGTTCTTCCAAATAATGTCCCCTCTGCACATCACCACATCAGCCTACATCTACCTGGAGAAGGCCACATTTTCTTGCAGCAGTGCACTTTGTGCTTACTTCTGAATCTAGGCCTCAGGGGCCTCTTCTGTATATTGACAATTCTTCCTTATTTACTTTCCCTTGTTCCTTGAAACAAAGCTCTATTACATCTTGTGGTTCTCATTTACACTTTCAGTGTTATTTGTACTTCACATATGATACCACACATACATATATACACATGTATGCATAGATTCATATGTCTACTTATACACATATATGTGTTCCAATTCAAATTACAAGGGTGAATATTGTTTACTGGCTGTATCATGAATGATATGCTCAATAGAATAGTGGCTTTCTGGGGTGGAATTTATTTCTGGTTACCATGGGCTTGCCATGGAATCAGGGAGACTGATTAAGGAATAACTGTAGGAACTAAGAAAATTGTTTGTGAGAAAATACTTATCAAAATAGTGCCCAGTCTGGGTTCAAATATCTTTGAGACTTAAAACAACACTTGTATTCCCAATTATCTAGATGCAAGACTCTGGATGAGAAACCTAATTACTCTAAGAAAGATAAGGGCATATTGTTCAATGTCTACTTAAGAAAAGGCCAAGGGGCTGGGGTTCTAGCTCAGTGCCAGGATGCTTGTCTAGGATGTGTGAGGCCCAGGGTTTGAGCCTTAAGAGTAAATCAAATAAACAAACAAATAAATAAATCATGTCCATCGGCATCTACAGGAAAGAAAAAAAAAACTTAAAAAAAGGAAAATCCAAAATGACAACAGAAAGTTTTCTCAGACAAAAGACCCAAGAGCCCTACAAAAATTGAGATAAACAATAATGTGAAAGAACTCTTGTCAAATTGAGTAATAAACTCCACTCCATAAAAGATAACATTAAATTATCTGCCCTGCAATATGTAAGGAGTGTTATAGAGCAGGCATTTTGATCTTTAATTTACCTCATTACATTAGTCATCTTTCTGTGGCTTTGAAACCATATGTAAGGTAAACCAATTACAAAGAAGAAAACTTTATTTTGACTGAACATTTCAGAGATTTCTTTCTATGTATACTTGGTCAGCTTCATGGTTCTGGAGACTCCCTGGAGGCAGAACATCATGGCAGAGATCACATATTGGAGTAATGCTGCTCACCTCATGGCAGCTGGGAAGTAGACAGCATGAGGCCAGGATCCCGATATCCTCCTCAAGGGCATGTCCACAACCATGCAACCTCCTTCCAGCAGGACCCACCGCCTACTGTTTCATCACCTCTCAATATTGCCAGAGGCTGATGAGGAAATATTTATAGACCTTTCATGGATATTTAAGATCCAAATCACAACACATATTTCATTCTATACTTCCTACATCAGGATGCATATGCCTAACACTGCATGCTGGTATTTGGAATTCACAGCTGTGACTTAAGCAAGGTCAAACTGGGTCTCACATGTGGACTGGTGTGAATCATACAGAGATATGGGATTCTGACTACATTCTGGCAGTGAATGAACACTTTGGTTGTTATCTCTTTGGGAGGGGTAAGCACATTTCATGAGAGGGTGGAAGAGAGAGCCAACTACAAGTGGTAGTAGTTCAGTTTATCAGTCGGTTCTCTGCTTCTCAGGCACATATCATAACTGTCTTTCCTGAACTTCTCTGAAAATTGGTTCAGCCAAACTTAATTTTCTGCTTGTCCACCCTGGGACATGCTGCATTCTATAAGGAAGATTATTCAATGTTACTGTAATAGTTAATTCCATGTACTGATTTGGCTAGGCACAAATACCCAGCAGTTTGGGCCAAACACCAGTTAAATGTTACTGTGAAAGTTTTTGTTTTGGGCGTGGGGTGGGAATTCGTATATCCACTCAGTGGACTTTGATTAAAACAAATTACCTTCCACTGTCGGGGGTCTCATCTACTTCATACATATATGGCCCCAGGAAGCAGACATCAATTGCCATGTCCCTTAAATACATCTACTAACAGACACCTAAATATTTTTCCACTTCACAACTATTGCTACTACTTCAAGACAAACACACACACACACACACACACACACACACACACACACACCTGAGGTGGGGTAGTTAATACAAACTCAATACACAAGTAACTCTCCATAGGTATCTCATCTTCATATACAAGCTCACACACTCCCAAATATGAAGAAATAACTCTGTCTTCCAAAATGCAGAAGCCTGCCATCTGCACACCACACAATGAATATATTCATCCGACTGCTCCACAAAATTAGTAACCGACCAGCCTTCACACACTCAACTACATGTGCATGGGTAATGAAAATAAAATTTATTCAAAATCCCTTGTACCAAAACATGATGTCCAGAATGTACAAATATCCCTCCTCCATTTCCCAACTATAATAATCACATTGCAAGTGCAGAGAAAACTACCCAAATGCCTTCCTTAACATAGCCCATATGCAAACACATGTGTATCCAAACTCCCCAGGGTGTGTTCGTGGGAAAACTATATATATACAAGAACACCACAAGGAAAATATTACAAAAACCAGAGCTGACTTTCCCTTGATCTCCCATATCCACACAGAACAAGAAGATGACCATCACCACTTCATCTGACCCACACTTCTGAACACATACCACATTCTCGTCAGGCAGTCGAAACAGAGCAAGATCCAAATTATGAATGCACATCAACACATTAGGGACCCCACCACCCCATCAAAGGAACAGTGAAAACAACCAGAGCCCTCTGAACTCCTACTAACCCTCCAGGACCAGCGCAGCGTCTCATGTTCTCACCCAAACAACCACCCCGTGATCTCATGCCCATCAAAATGGAAGGAAAACTTCCTGGCACCCAGGAATATCCACAGGGGCCCCCAACAGCCCAGCAACGCATACGTGAGACCATATCATCAACTTCACTGCCGCCATACACAAGCACCACAAATTAATAAGACAACATGACTCTCTTTATTGCACAGGACTTGTGGTCACCCGGTTCTCCCATCATCATTTAGGTGCTCTGTCCAGACGAGCCCCGCAACAGACCACCTACGATGGCCCGTCAATCACGGGGTGACTACAGCAGACTCAACACACTTGGCTCAGTGTGTTCCCTTCTGCAAAGTTGCTAAGGCCTGGGAAATGAGCGTCCTTCAGCTAACAACCCGGATGCCAGGTGACAGTGTCCTCTACATTCACAGGTTTCAGGCGGAACAAGAAGATGACAGTCACCACTTTGTCAGACACCTACAGGAGCCTCAGACCTGCTGACCAGGACTGCGCTTCTCAGGCACCAAACAGGTGCCCTGGAGCCGAGTTTCACACAGGCTGCAAGGGACATGGATGGAGGATGCTTCGACGTGGGCGCCGCACTGGCCTTCTCACCCCTCACTGCCAGGCCTGCTGCAAGCGGCCTGCATCCCCTGGGCTGCCTGGCGAGGCGCAGGGGCCAGAGGAACGGGCAGGGACATAGTGGGAACAGAAGAGGTTCGCGGGTCCAGTACCTAGAGGCTTATGGGACTGAGTCTGGACGCCGCCATGGGAGCCCAGCTGGCCGTTGGGAACCCGCTGTCTGTGCTCACGCCTGTGCCTTTCCCAGCAGGAGCCCCAATGGAGTTGGAGCCTTTGCATGGCAGCCTGTGCGCGCGCCCTTCCAACCAAGCATGTGCTCAGGCGCGAGGGATGCAGGAGGGACACCCGTGGCCCTGCAGGAGGAAGAAATGGGCAGGGAAGCCTGCAAGGTGTCTCCGGCAAGAAGGCTCCCCATAAAGAGCATCTGGGCTGGTCCTTCATTCAGTGGGAGCACCTGAAATGACAAAGTGATCTTCGCAGTTACAAACTGCTCATGCCTACGGTAGAGACCACCCTGCTGCAGTCCTTGGAAGCTAAGGAAGCTCTCTACCCTGTGCTCCTTCCCATGGCCAGTTTGCACAAATTGAATTTGACTAGTGTTATCATATGAGCACCTGTGGTATAGCAGTTTGAAGCAGTGCAAACTGATTGCATGGGTAAGGGCTGAAGCTCAGTGGCAAAGCACTGACCAAGAGGATACAAGACCCTGAATTCGACCTTGGTTTAGCAAATAAAATTTGCTTTGAAAAATCTGGTCTCCAGCATTCATTACAGTGTATAATTATTTTTCAAAAAATTTAAAAAACCTGTGGAATGAGAACAGAGTTTTTCTGCACTGCATATTTTATATCACTGCTTCAAAAGAAATAACAAGGGAAGAAAGAATGGAAGAAGCTTCTTTTTAGTGCCTGAATATCATGGTTTGCCCCCCTCCTGCCATTTATTGAAAAGACTTATAATAAGGTGTTAATATTTCATGAACACCGAACTGTATGTTTTGCAAGCCAGGGATGGGAGAAAAAAAAAATCATCACCAACAAAAACAACAAGAAAAAAACACTTTATACATAAAACACAATCCATACCCCACAGTTTTTTAAGAGTACTGACTGTGTATACCGGTGATTTTGTGGCTCATGAGAGCCATGGTTCACTGGTCCTGCCCATCATTGGAAGCAAAGACAATTTGGTTGTTGAAAGAGAGGGTCACCTGTCACACCCCTCTCCTGTGGATTTTAGAAACTACTTCAAAATGACCTGGAGGCACACACCACTTGTGTCACCCCTGAATTGCCTGAAGGGAACTCAAAGTTCTTCTATACCTATTAGAGATCTTCCTGGAATGTCTGCCCATCCCCCCCCCAGGCCAGCTGTCCTTGGCCCCTCCCCCCCTACAGAATGTCTGGATCCAACATTCCACTGTGGTTTACATTTAAACTTTGGCCAGCTTGGCTCAGTTGGACCCTGAGCATCTGTTACAGACAGGTCACTCTCTGGGTCCTGTACTGACGTTTCCCACTGTGGAGACTGTGAGACACTGTGTCAGGTGTCCTGCCTGGCCTTCAGAAGGAGGTGAGCCTGGACAGTCAGGGGTCTGTTATCTGAGGGCAGTCACCCCAAAAACCCTTGGGAGTAAGAATGGAGCACTTACCCTGTGGTCAACTGATTGAACAGAAGTAAGGGAAGGAAAGAGCCTTTGACAATACACTTGAAATGGCCCAGGAAGCCCTGGGAAGACTGATACTGCTCATGGGGAGGAGGGCTCCTAAGACCCAGGTCCAGTCTAATCCGGGGAAGTACACTGGGTCAGCAGAAAGGAGAGAGGCCACGGGATTGATTCCTTGTAGAATGGACACAGGTCACTGCATGGTTTTTTCGGCAGTCACAGATGGGGTCCCAGTGAGGCCTTCCTGGAGTCAAGATGCTGAGCCCTGTGTCCATTCTTCAGACACATGGAAGCTGCCTGGGATATCATTCTGAGGGGACTGACTGGGAGTCTCAGATCATAAGTGGGCAGGGGTAAGAAGTGTTCTTAATTAGAAAACTGCCCAATGGGGATCTCAATGACCACAGATGCAGTGCGATATAGTCTCTGTGGGTGAGGCTGCAGGGCACTCCAACTGCCATAGCCCAGGGTCCCTCACAGACTTCCTGCCCAGGAAAACTTCTCCTTCCATTCAGACAGCAGGTGTCATTGATTCCAGAAGGGCAGGGAACCCAGGAAACCTTAGCCAACATAGATTTGGGCCTCTGGGGGATCTTCTGAATCGTTATCACTTTCACACTCTGTGTGTGTAGCCTCAGCTCATTGTTTTCAAGACAACACAGAAGACTTTTGCTTATCTTCATGGTTTGGTTGGTACTCCATGATAAGGGAGCACATGTGGGGTGTTCTTCATTTTCCAGGATCACGTTTGAAGATGACTGGGTTCTTTTGAAGACAGGAAGGAGAATAGCACACAGTTAGGAAGGGGCTCTACTCATATTGTCATTGGAACTTAGGCAGCTGTCCCGATGGATACATGCAAGTGTTGAAGTGTGGTACACCTCCCATTCTTTGACCTCACTCAGCATAATGTCCTGGTGAACAGGAATGTGCTCCCAACAACTTGCTACAGGTAGCAGCTGGTGCAGGCCTGAGTCTCTGGGACACTTTCCTTCCCATTATTAGGAGTGCAAAGGAAAAGGACATCAGAATGGCTCTAATTCCCAGGCCCAATAAAAAAATGACCAGTGTCTGTGAAAACCTCTGGAAAACCCCAATCCTCACCATCCCATCAACTTCATAAACCTCAGTAACCTTTGCTGGTCAGCCCTGGAGAGGATCTCCGGGACTCAGTGTCTATCACATAGACCTCTTCCCTGGGAAAGGAGCTCCCTGCATTATGGCAGCAACCAGTGAGCACTAGGATCACAGATGGCCAGGATCTGTCCCCCATTCGTGTTTGGTGTGGGAAGTGCTGGGAGAAGCACCCACATGCTGGGCAGGATGTGCTCCTGGGTGAACTACAGAATTCCTCAGCCTCTAGCTAGGCAGAGATCTCAATCAGGTGTTTCTTGTTTGTGTGTGGATGCCTAGGAATAAAGTGGAGGGGTATATAAGGAGTATTAGCAAAAGGAAGGCTGAGGAGGTGATGGGGGAATAGGTTTAGAACCTGTCACCTTCACAAGTGACCCTAAAGTCCCTGCATCTGCCCTGGAGAAGGTCCCTTTCCTGTTGGTGAGGATGAGGAGGAGCATGGTGCCACTGAATAGAGTCAAGTTGATCCATTTCTAGGGAGTCACCTAGGAGGCCAATGGAGTGTCTGCAAAGGATGCACAAGGGGCCTCTCAGAATCAGAAAAAGCTGAGGCGTCACAGTCAACTGGGAATCCTGGTGTACTGAAAATGAGATTTCTCTGGGTAGAACTATGACTAAAGGAACGGAGTAAGAAATTCACTCAGGGACATTTGCAAACTGCACAATTTCCCTGCCCAAGGGCCCTGAGCTGTGAGCATTTGTTCGCAGATTTCCACTGAGTAAGAAACTGGGGGTCCTCAATCCTGCTGTCATTTTCCCTCCCCCATTCTCCGCTTTGCTTTGCCTCCACAGCATCTGCATCGCGGAGACCAGGCATGAACTTCAATCCTGGTGCCCACATGTCTGCATTCAGGGGCCTACCCTTTCTTCCAGCTGCCCCTGTGCCAACACACCAGCCATTCTGGGAGTTGCCCCTGGCACCAAGGGTGACTGCACCTATCTCCCAGGGTAACCCTCTAGTGCTGTCCACTTACCCTGGACAGTCATATGTGCCAGGGCTGTCCACCTCTGGAAAACTTGGGCCACAACTGAGGCCAGTGGGGCCTCCTCATATTCACAACATTATCCACACTCAGACACCCCTCAACTGGAGGGCCCCAGGGGCCTTCTGTGGGGGTGTGGAGCATCCTGCTCCATTCCTCACAGCACCTTCTGCCCTGAGGACCACTGTACCTGCCTCAGACAGTGGAGGGATTCAAAACTATGGGATCCACTGGCACCTGGGCCTTCGCCCTCCAGCACCACGACCATTTGCCCAGATGGCCCCCATCATGTTCCCAATGAATGCACGCCAATGGCCAGGTACAGTGTACGGGGAGGGCACACTACCCACCTTCCCAGCTGCAGTGCCACTAGATGACTCCAGCAGACCTCCCAGCGTGTATGAGAACTTCCGGCGCTGGCAGCGCTTCAAGACCCTGGTCCGCAGGCACCTTCCTCAGACTCCTGATGTGGAAGCACTTTCCTGCTTCCTCATGTGAGTGTTCTCCTCAGGCTCCCCCTTGAGCTCTGTCAGGAGGAAAAGCATGGGTTGGAAAGAGGAGGCTGGGATGTAGGGGAACTGGACGAAAGGTCCTGAGGGTGAGGGGACAAGCTGAGACCAGGGAATGAAACGTGCCTTATGTCCGGTGCCTATCACAGCCCTGTGAGTGCAGGCAATCTTTGTCTCCAATGATCATCACCATCACATGGAGGACTCAAGGTCAGAGGAGGTTCCTGGGGGTAATGTGGGCCAGGAATCGAAGTTGGCTGTCTGACTCCATGCCTCCCCCAGTCATTTCACCTTCCACCATAGACCTGATTGTTCTCAGCACCAGGGACATCCCAACCACAAGTGGGTTTAGTGGTGCTGGCTCCAACACAGAAATCTATGGCTCCCCATACACATTGTCATGAACTCCTGATCAGGACCCTCTGGTGATGTCACACTCGAGGGGAAGCTGTCTTTGGATACTGCATGGGCATGTTCAACTTTGCCCCAGTTTGTAACTGCGCCCAGGCCATTCTGTGCCCTGTCTTCAGTCAGCCTGGGCCACCATGATGCTATGGAAAATTTGTGAAAAAACAAAAAGGCATTCCTTTCTCACAGTTCGTTAGTCAGGATTCCCAGGTAAAGGGTAACTGACCTAAAATCCCATGATTGCTCTCTCTTCTCCTTGCTTGAAAAGACAGCTGGCTCACCTGTGTCCTCACAGTGTCTCCTCCTTCTCCCCGAAGAACACTAATGCCCTCATGAGGCGCCACCCTCAGGATCTCATCTAACCTTCTAAGCACTAAATGCAGTGTCCAGATACCATTCCATTGGGGGTTAGGGCTTCAACAGGTGAATGTTGGGGGATAAAAACATTCATCACATAGTACACCTCAATGATATTTGAGGAATCCAATCACAATCATGCTGGTCAATGCAGCCCTTGGTGTTCAAGTTTTGTATAAGTATCCTGGAGTCCCAATGTCAATACTTTGAGTTGAACATCATGGGGCAAATAAAACAAAGGTAGGAGATTATGCTGTTGGTCTACTGATAAAGGAGGGTGACCTTGTGGACACTGATCCTGAAGAATTCCAGCCCAGTGCTTCGGTCTCTGTCCCGACGAGAGCCCACCATGACCATGGAAGAGGGCCTGAGGAAGGGTTTGCAGGAATGGCAGCGCACCAGCAACTTTGATCGGATGGTCTTCTATGAGACTGCAGAAAAGTGAGCCAGTTTTCAAGGCCCAGAGCCTACTGATGGGGGATCATGGTTTGCACAGCAAGGTCTGGTACAGGCTGTCACCTACCTATGTTTTGGCTCCGAGGCATCTAGCTCTCCAAATAGCGGCTCCTTCTAGCTTGAGGCCTGGGCATTCTCTCGGCAACAATCCCAGAAACTCCAGGCTCCATACTCTTGATTCCAACTCTGCCTTGAGGTTCAGGGTCAGGATGGGGAGGAGGTACCAGCCCAGCCAGAGGGTCTGCTGCTGCTTTGCTGGCTCTGCAGAGGGGAAAAGTTGCACTAGATTCACTCGGGCCACCTGCCTGGGAACTGGTACCTCTTTCTAGAGTGAGGTCCATTATAACTCATCAAAGTGGCCACTACTTCAACCTGATGTTCCAGAAGAGGGTGGTGGTAGGGAGTGCATTGTCAGGGCCAGCCACCACCTCAGGTGCCCCCAGGACATGTCTCTGGTCCTTACTGCCTTTGCTCTATGTAATCCCAGCCTTTCTAACAAGGGAAGGGAAGAACCCACACTCCTTGGAAGAAACCCAATGTTCTCAGCTTAGCTTTCACTTCCACATGACCCTGCCTGTAATTTGGTCTCCCAGGTGATCCTTTCAGGGCCCAAGGTCCCAGCCTCGGTACCCCTGAATTGGGTCAGGACCTCTGGTGTTCCCTGATATAAATCACATCCCTGACCAGTTTCTACAACTAAACTGATGATGTGGTTCCTCCTGGCAGAAACAGGAGAGAGCCAGAACAAGGATCAGCTAGGGGCCCTGCCTGGGTCCCTCAGATCTGATTCCCTTAAGGTGCTAGTTGATGTAGTGTTTCCCGAGAACTGTAGTTCTTCCTCTGTAGCAGCTCCCTCCTGTCACTGGCCGGACCTACTCCAGGACGCAACTCCACATTCCTGCCACTAGCTCCTGACTGGTAGCTTAGAATACTCCATCGCCTAGAATCCCAAACCAGCACCTGCCTGGTATGGCTAACCTGATTCTCAGCTCAGCCTGTGCCTGCCTTACCCAAATCCCATCAAGGTTCATGGAGTTTGAGGCTGCAGAGGAGATGGAGGATCCAAGGATGCAGTTGTCAGGGGTCTTCCAGTGCCGACCTCCTCCTGCAACTCCGAGGCTGGAAATCCCAAGGCCTCCAGTCCCTGAGGCTGTCCAACAGCCAGGTAGGGTACCCACATTCACACAGTAGTCCATGATAGTGTCCAAACAGTGAAAAAGGCCAAGGCAAGTTGTTGTCCCAAATAAGAACTTTTCCTTCAGTATTGGAGATTCACTCTTACAAGAAAAAAAGCCCCTAACACCTGAGGTCCCTGCCACCCAGCTATGAACTGTGTATTGACTGGGCCAAGTACAGATCTCCTTTCTCTCCTTGTCTATCCAAAGAAACAACACAAGATCTGCCTGGGACTTGGGTCCCGGTAGGGTAGAGTGCATGCAATACCAGTCACTACAAATGTCCTCCCACTTGACTCTCCTAGATGTTGCATCTGGTGCACTATTATATCCCTCGGTTCCTGGGTCAGGTTGTCCTCATGCATGGCATACCAGGTTAGGTCCCCTGAACCCCTGAACCCTGCCTACTACCAAGTGTTTGGGATGAACATGGAATCCTCATTCACACACCACTCTGGTCCTCCCTGTCCTAGTGTGCACCTCCAGAAAGACCAACACTAAGGTATGGTCTGCCCGCTCATTAGCAGCCAAAACCAAGGCACCAGAGACCAAGGTGCCTGAGACAAAGGCACGCAAGTCCAAGGCACGCAAGAACAAGGTGGCCAAGACCAAAGGGCCTGAGAAAAAGCGCCCGACGAGATCCCACCTGAAGCCATCCAAGAGTACATGGACATCATGGATGAGCTATTCGGGCCTACGAACTTTGCCACGTGGGAGCCCTCCTACTTGTCTACAGAAGAGCTTGTGGCAAACTTGGGAGAGGAAGGACTAGAGCAACAGGATGATTTATACCCAGATCCAAGTCTCATGAGCTATGTTGATGAGAACTTTGTCAACAAGGTGAGCTGGGCTTACAATCTTGGTGTAAATAAGGTTTTGGCACTCATGGAATTGAGTTTTCTGGCTTAGAGTCTCAGATTTATTTTGTGCATGTGTCTGTGTGTTAGACAGAGAGAGAGAGAGACAGAGAGAGAGAGAGAGAGAGAGAGAGAGAGAGAGAGAGAGAGAAAGAGAAAGAGACAGAGAGAGAGAGAGAGAGAATGTGCATGCACACGTGTGCACTCATACATGGGTGTAGCTGGTACTTGGGATATAACAACCCCATGGTGCAAATGAGCATGGGATTATTATTGCTTCCTCTTTCTCCTAGAAGTCCTCCTGACTTGGGGCCATTTCCTCCCAAGGTCACTCACACTCTCTTCCTTCTCATCCCAGGCAGAGAATATAATTCATCCTCGCTTCCTGCAAGAAATGCTTTCCTCCAAACCATATATAAATATCTTGGCCCTAACAAAAGAACTGGAGCAGCAGGAAGGACTCACTACTGACCAGGTAGAAAGCAGAAGGCAGGTCTCCCAGTAGACCAGGGGTAGGTGATACAGAAGAGAGGCATGGACACCTGATAAAGAAGTGCAGGGACAAAAGGAATAACAGTGGTTGGGAAGAAACAAGAGGTAGACAAGAAGAAAATGGCACCAGGTAGAACAAGGAGATAGAGACACGAGGTTTACCAGGGTTTCAGAACAGACACCAAGGCACAGAGCAATATATGGCAGACTAGGAGACAAAGGGACACAAGTATACAGGAAAGGGAGTTACCACAGGTGGAGAGGGGAGCAAGGGATAGCAGGTAGATGAGGAAGGCACAGGACCTTACTCATGTGGCCCACAGGATGTTATCATTATCCTGTCTGTGATGGCTCCCTGAGTGAGTCTGTTCCAGGATACAGGATGTAGGATGGGAAAAAAAAGGAAGGAGACATGAGAGCCATGAAAGGGTTCAGGATATCAAGCAGAAAGGAAGCCCAGGAGTGTGGCCAGCAGACACTCAGTGTGTTTTTATGAGACCAAGATGAGTAACAGATCCACTTCCCACTGAAATATGATTGTCCTGATCCCTGTGGCCCATTTCATGCATGAAGAAGAGTTGGCCAGTGCCCATATCCTTCTTCAGCTTGTGAAGAAGCACCTTTGCAGGTGCCTCAAGGTCATAATATGTCCCAACAGGACACAAGAACATCCGAGGCAGCTGCAAAACATGGTGCAGAGAAGCGGAAACATCACACTGATCAAGGGGCCAGCATGGAGGACTGGTCCACAGAGGTGGCTTCCCAGGTCATGAAGAGGAGCAGGACCATCGAGCCAGAGTTGCTGGGTTCAAAGGACACTGCTATCCTCCAAGGCTGTCACGGGTCTTCTTCATTGGGGACCATTCACTCCAACCATCCTCCCCCAAACCGCAGATCCTCCTCCTCAAACCTGGGGAACAAAAGTGTAGTGGGTCCCAGAAAAGCCACTTCTTCTGGGCGGCCACATAAGACAGCCAATAGCTGCAGTGTGGATGAGGACCTCCAAAGCCTGGATTTCCTCCTTCTCTCCCAGCACCGCCTGCTGCCCTGGGAACTGTCCCAGAGCCAGGCCCCTCCAATAGAAACCCTGTGCTCAGGAGATCAAGCAATCCAGGCCCCACATCACCAGAGAGGACTCCTCAGCTCCCACCCTCCTCCAGGAGCCATGACCATGAAGAGTGCTCTCACTGGACGCACATGCTTCATGAAAAACACACCCTGCACTGGGCCTCCCCTCCAGGTC